>NW_027526445.1:126604582-126967095 GCF_048455015.1 Haemaphysalis longicornis | reverse complement strand
CAAAACAAAATGGACAATATGGCAGCTGTAGCTGATTTTTTTTCTTCTTACGCAGCTTGTGACGAGAGTAGGACGCTTCTTCACCTACTTATTCTAAATCAAGTAAAAGAGAACTGAAAAGGGTAAACGATATTAAATACTTCTGCTTTCAAGTGCAAGATTAATGATAATTGTGTAATTGTGGCGTGCGCAAAAGATGAGCGAGAGTACGACCGTTCGCCCTACAAAGATATTTAATAACTTTCAAGGTCGCTGGCAGTGCTCTTGGGGCTCGCATGGCACTTGAACCCAAGGCTTTTGAAAAACGTCGTGCAAGCAGCCCCACGGTGTCGTTTGAGCACAATGACCTGTCGTTCCAGGGTTCTCGAAACGCTCGCGTGGCAGGGGTATCACGTAGCGCCTATGCAGGTCGCCCTCCACGCTTCTCAATTCAATATTCCCGCGTGCCTCTGCTCGAGCCGTCTACTGGAACCTTTAGTTACTCTTGAACTTGGAACGCTGCTATGAGGTCCAGGCTCGCGCGAGCTGTTTAGGCCGACACAAATCTGTTCGGTGTAGACAGAAAACCCCGAGTGCACGTGAGCGCGTGCCTCACCGGGACCGCCCGACGTCGTGCTTGCTTGCGCGTGGGCTTGAGCTTCTGCCTTCGTCGTCGTCGTGTAGCGAACGGCGCGCCACGGGTCCGCATCGCCGATGAAAACGACGACGAATCTGTCAAGCCCTCCACAATCCACACGTGGAGACGGCCACCTAGCTGACGAAGAAGTGGAAGTCTACCGGGCGGAGGACGCGCCACAAGAAGATTTGCCCTACGCGGCTGTGCCGTAAGAAGACGACGACGATAGGGATGACGACGATTGCTACTGAATAAAACACTGTACTTATTTTGATGGTCTTTTCTTTACAGTGCCGTCAAAACGACTTTGCACTGCTGGGTTCCGGCTGCTCTCTCTCTCCAGGGATCCACTGTCGGGGGGGGGGGGGGGGAAGAAAAGCTAGGTCGACCACCAGCTCTGCTGGTTCTCCTGTCTTGCACCGGTAGCGCAAGCTGCGCCAATTATTTTGCACTTTCTGGACAAAATATTATTTTCAACGATTCTTTTTCATTTGCAATCGCAAATATCAAAGACACGCTTATTTTGAAATAAAAGAACACTGCGAGTACCAGTTGTGCGCTGATGGTTTCACTCAGATATGCCTAATGTTCCCTTTCGCTGAAGAATATTGATAAGTATGAAGTGCTCCCAGATTTAGTGGCTTGGAAAGGTTTTGCATATGTGGGCATCTCGTTCAGGGATTCTTCTAACTGTTGGCCGGATGGCTGAATCGAGGCAAAAACAGACAGCAAGGTGGACAGACAGACAAACATACTTACAGGCAGACAGACCAAAATTTGCCGGGTGAAACGGGCACTGGAGACAAAACCGAAGTTGGTTTAAATAGATAGATTGGCATCCCCAGAAAATGAATATATCACTCTCTGGGGCATTACCTTTAAAATAATCTCGTAAATAATCAAAACAGGATGATATCAGTCGCCCAGAAGAGGTGATGCAAACGGCGGCTGAGCGGATGTGCAAAGAGTCACGTGACAAACAACAACGTGAAGCGCACACATAAGCTCTCAAAAAAATACGTAAAATCTTTCTTTGAACTTTAACTTTCATAAATCATAAACAATTATAAATTTACAGGTATAACTCAAGAC
This sequence comes from Haemaphysalis longicornis, assembly GCF_048455015.1. Classification (NCBI taxonomy): domain Eukaryota; kingdom Metazoa; phylum Arthropoda; class Arachnida; order Ixodida; family Ixodidae; genus Haemaphysalis; species Haemaphysalis longicornis. Next base: position 126,965,387 of record NW_027526445.1, on the reverse strand, counting down.
ATGCCGACATTCGCAAGCTGCCAAGCCGCGCGCGGTGCCGTTGGTGGTTCCGGTGGTAATTGCAGGTTCGGCATATATAGTCACATGCCTGTTACCTCCAACTGTACGTATACCAAGGCTGCGCTACGTAAGCCCATTTGTCTAGCCAGAAATTTGAATCTGTTCTTCGAGTTTCGGGATGAAAGTGCACACGCACGCCTGCATAACATTTGTACGCAAATGGATTCGCACTGCCATTCAGGTACTCGCACACCGGAGTACCTAGGCTCGTTGTCACACTAGGCAATGGGCGCGGGGACAAGTGGAATCGATAGACGCACGCAATTTTGTTCAGAACCTAGTGCAAGGCAGCTTGACTGAAAGAATTGTGCGATGGTCGCGCGACGTGCCGGGTTGTGACAGCTCAGCTGTGGTGATAACAGCTGCATGCCTGCTCAGGCGTATTGCAAGGCCGATCCATCTCGCTTAAGATAATTTTTAGTTTATAGCAAGCAACAACAACAAAAATGGACGCCATCCCGCCTGGCGAAAGTGGATGTCCTGCGCAGCTGTTGTAAACCACTTCACATGCTGATAAGAGAGCGCACCAAATGTTCCTCGTCTCGGCGGGCTTGTCGCTTGCACTCGGCTTCTCTGGCGCCAAATGCTGAATCCTGACGCATGCGCCCGGCGTCTTGGGCGAGAACTGCTGGGTCCTGTCTAGCCTGACGCATGCGCTAGCCCTCGAATTACGTCAACCCCCCCCCCCCCCCCTTTCGAGAGCAGCTGCAAGCCCAATCTTTACCAGAACACATTTGGGGGGGGGGGTACATTGTACACCAGCGTCTTATCATCGATCATGAGGTTTCCATGCTTGTTTTGCGGTTTTCAGGGGCGAAGCCACTTTGGGGCTCGGGCTGTTGGTGTCTAACGTCGTCGTCGTAACCGTTGTCTCATGTAGTCATGGTACAAAACCACCGGGAAACTCGTTTACGCCTCGCGCTAGTACGTAACATGTACTAAAAAACACCGGGACACTCGTTTACGCCTCGCCCTAGAATGCTTCGGGCTTAAAGAGACGATAATTTTACAGCAAAGCTGTATACCTCTACCTTCCAACGGTTTCATCTCCGTAGGCAAAACCGCCAAGGCGCCAAGAATACGCTTATACACTGCATGCCTCGCCCCTCCCCAGGTTTCACATTAGTGGAGATGGCCCGAGATGTTTTTCTTTACACGAATACGGAGCTCTATGCTGCGCACCTGATTAGCATGACACATGCGCTCAGTGTCTTGGGCGAGAACTGCTGAGTCCTGCCTGGGGTTTTTACGACACGAAATTTTTCCGACAACGAGAGGCTGACTAACAGCTTCGCTGTAAAAACGTGTGTCACGATAAAACACACACTATATTTCGTGAACAAAAGCATACGCTAAGCTCCTCCAATCGGGATGGGAAGCATGGCTGCGCTTTCGAACATCGTATACATTCCAAGCAGGCTGCCGATATGAACAAACATTGAGATACGACATCCCAGCTCGCAAAATGCCTTGTCGCTGGCGCGAGACGACGCTCTGAAAGCTTCATACATTAGAGGAATAGCACTAGTGAGAAAAATGGAACAACCGGCAGACTAGAAACTAAATATGAGAACACGATCGATGTCACTCTGATAAGTGCACATTCTGCCACGAACCAGGAACTCTGACACATATATTATTCGATTGCACAAAAACCTCGGACCTTCCGCCCCTGAACCGGTCCCCTTCCACTGAGCAGTGGGAGATACTGCTGTCCAGCTGTCGACCTGAGGACCAGCTCCTGCTTGTGACCAGGGCTACGGCAGCCTGGACAGCACATGGGCTCCTGGACTGAGGAACCACTCTCGCATTATTGCGCAATAAAGTTCTCTCTCTCTCTCTCTCTCTCTCTCTCTCTCTCTCTCTCTCTCTCTCTCTCTCTCTCTCTCTCTCTCTCTCTCTCGGGCTACTTTTATATACTAAAAGCTGGATGGCGTTTTTGACAGCCTGGTAAATGTCTTAGACCTCACAATGTTGGTATTAAAACTTCGACTGATAGTTATCCACAATACTTGCGGCGGTTAAACTTTTCACGGTTCTGTAGCTATTTGAGCAGTCCAACGTCAGAGGATTTGTTTCGGGATAGCTCCGGTAAAACGCGAATTAACAGTCGTTTTCGGCACCTGTTTTCCTCGAGTAGACGGTCCTGCGTTGACAGCAGATGGTAATGCTGAATTGTTTACAACTCCGCGGCGAACTAATCACGACAAGCAAATTAAACTCACCGTATAACCATTCTGATATAAAAATGTTGCTTGATGGTTCACTTCACTTCACTTCACTTTATTTCCTTAAAGACCCCCGAGGGGGTATTACATAAGGGGTGGGTTAACAAATAAAGTTTTTTTTTAATTATTGACAGGGGTTTTCATTGCGAAAGATGTGCAGACAGTTGGTCGAAAAATGTTGCTGGACAGGAAATGGCCACGACGTCCAATAAAACGCGTTACAGCCGTTTTCTGTAAGCATGCTTTTCAGTTGAGGACCATGTATTGGCAGCAGACGAAAATTGCGAATTGTTTAGAACTGCCTCTGTGAACCAAATAATTACGACAAGTAAATGGAAACCCCGCCTATTGATATAGTCGTATTTTCGGAGAACTGCAGCATGATTTCCCCGCCAGTTGAGAGCTATAGACAACCACGAGAAAGTTGGCTTTGCCGCAAAGCTTATCGGGTTTACTTTTTGTCGAGCGACGGCGGACACGTCATAGGAGGAGGGGGGTGTATCAGTTTACAGCTTGGCTGCAAAAAGAAACGGACGCCCCGGCATTTGCCCCGTTTCTCCAAGGCGCACTTCAAATATAGTAAAATCAAGAATGACAACACACGCTGTTCGTTCCCTGAACTATTCTCGTTCCACGCCCCGCGGAAACTTCAGAGACGATCACGTTTCGACAAGGGGGTTTCCCGGGGGCCACCGCCGAGACCGAGAAAACCGACGCGCCCGTGCGCTAATGGTTTTCACGGCAGCCCACGAGGCTGCGGGAGGCAGGAGTGAGCGGCGGCTCCATAACATCGGATACCATCATACAACGCTGACCCGCCCACGCCGCTGGCCGTGCCCAACTTTCACTTTTCACCCACGGTTTTTTTAGGGGTGCAGCCCCTTCGGGGCTCGGACTGTCAGCGTCTCATGTCGTCGTAGTATCATGTAGTCACGGTACTAAAACACCGGGACACTCGTTTCCCAACGCCTCGCGCTAGAAGGTTTTATCTCCGTGGATAAAACGCGTACTGAAAGAGCACACAGGGACACTCGTTTTCCAATGCCTCGCGCTAGAACGCTTCGTGCTTCAAAGACGCCTCCACCCCCATGAGTTTCATCTCGGTGGGCAAAAACGCCAAGGCGCCAACAATATACCTATACACGGCACGCTTCTCCCCTCCCCAGGTTTCACGTTACGGTTTTAACTAGTGGGCAAAAACGCCTTGGGCACTGCATGCTTCGTTCCGCCCCAGGTTTAACGTTAGTGGAGATGGCCGGACTTTTCGCTCGTCAACAATGCCGCAGGAAATTCGCCCTTTTTAAATTCTCGCGATAGGTTCTGACCAAAATTGCTTTGTAGAGTGTGGGGTTGGGCTAGTTTGTGCCGGTGAGTCCCTAGCTTCATATACAGAACAACATTCATTCGGGCAACCGCAGAAAGACGTAACAGGCACAAGCACAAGCCAAGGGCACAGCGCTAGCGGTCATTTCCGCTACGTCTTTCTGTTGTAATTCCGTTTTTTTTTTTTTTGCGTGCGGATTTCCGGTCGACAAGTAATTGCAAGCTCTCGCTCCAGTGGTAGTGTATAATCCTCTGTAGCTCCCGATCTAATGTAGTTATTCCGAAAAATATTGCCTTGAAATTGGCCGCTTGCTCACAATTAAGATATAAATGTTACAGAATTGCTTTCTGCTGTCAATACGTTGCCGTCTACGAAAGGAGTATGATTACAGAGATCGGCTGTAACTCTTGTGTTGTCAAAGTCCCAAAAAAAAACTATGAGAATGCATTTAGAATTATTGCTAAGGAAGTTATTCGTATGTGTCTTAATTCGATCAATATGGTAAGTGGATACATAACTTAATACAGTTATCCCCGGACACAGCTTCGCTTGTCTTCCACTTTCACAGTACTAACAGGGCTCTAACATTTTTAGCTTGAGCTACCAAACGCGGCAATTTTGGTCTGTCTGTCTGTCTGTCTGTCTGTCTGTCTGTCTGTCTGTCTGTCTGTCTGTCTGTCTGTCTGTCTGTCTGTCTGTCTGTCTGTCTGTCTGTCTGTCTGTCTGTCTGTCTGTCTGTCTGTCTGTCTGTCTGTCTGTCTGTCTGTCTGTCTAATAAATGGAAGCCTCAAGGCGGGCACTCCTGTCCCGTTTTAGGCACTACAGTCGCTCGTGTAAACGCGTATCGCCCAGGAAACGAAGAAGGGCTTTTGTCGCCTTCTGCGAAGTCCATTATAGAGACCGATGACCTAAGATAGCCTCTACTGTTACATGGTAGATTGTCCAATCGGCTCGTCCAGGCACCACAACGGGGAGCACGCGGTGTATAACCGCGTGCTCCCCGTTGTTCCAGATGGTGATATGGAAGCCCCGTGAGAATTCTGGTGTACAGGCTTAGTGTCCCTGTAACCACATAAGTTGCTATCGGGTGGTCTTGAGCAATGCAAATGGTTCCCCGAATGTTGTGCAATGCGGAAAACCAAGACACGTGCGCAGAGACTGTGCTTGGCTGCTCTTTTACCCGAAGGTTAGTGGAGCAAGTATTGGAAATCACTGGCTGGCGGTATAGCAAGACTCTTACCAATTATTCCCTAACCAAAAATCTGAATAAATGGACAATGGTGGTGTGTTTCTTCTTTAGGACACAAACATGTGCGCTCCATGAAACGCGCCTGTCGATAATGACGCCAAGGAATTTGTGATGCCTGGAGTAGGGAATCAACCTCCATAAAAGAGTTACGGTTCCGGCTAGTTGCTAATCCATACTGCTACACAGCAATACAAATAAAAGAGACACACACACAAGTGTTTGTGGGCGTGTGGCTTCTTTGTTGCCGGTTTGTGCGCTGAGCAGAACCAACGTCCCGTTGATGTTGATCCAATATCTGGACGGGTAAATGCAACCACCGCCCACGTGTCACGCGAGATGCTCAGACCTTGCCTTTGTAGGTAAGATTCCGGGACACTGTAGCCGCCTTTTGAAATTGTGCCCGTAGCAGTGGTCGGTTGACACCCGAAGCCCGGAGGAAAACGTCATCGGCATAAATGGAGACGCACACATTTTTTATAAGAGCTTGCACAAATCCGGTGATCGCTAGATTGGAAAGCGTTGGACCGAGCCCCTCACCTTGAGGAACACCACGTTGAATTAAGTGCTGTGATGTTGGGCCGTCCTCTGTCATGACCAAAAAGGATCATTCCGACAAGGAACTTCTTACCCTTCGGTAAACTCGCCCACCAAGTCCGAAGTGCTCCAGGGCGTCTAGAATAGCCTAATGAACGACATTGTCATAGGCGCCCTTAAACTCAATGAAGAAGGGCTGCAGAAAGGGGTTTGCAGTTTTTTTTTTAATTCCAGAGCACTTTACGGGCTCGCCTTGTCGTCGTAGCTCGCTAACGGTCGATGCGACAGCCGGAATCAGGTGGCGCAGCGAGATAACGGACCCAGGTAGATGAAAAGAGAATTGATTATAACCCACATATCAGAACGCAGCGGCTAGTGGTAAGAGCGATGCCCTACAAACAGAATTATCCAGTCAGTTTTCATGCAACATCGTCATACTACACACAGCACAACAATTGTATGGGATGGGCAACAAGCTTCTAGAAAATCAGTTCACCGAGAGTTCACCAGCGTAGCAGAACGATTTCATAAACTATACTGACCTCAATACGGCACAAGAGAAACGCCCAGGATGTTGCTCCTGACCACTATAAAGCGCGCCGCAGTGCGGGCACCGTGCGGAACGCACAACGCCGAATCTCGCCAGACGGTCACACGTCGGGAGAACTTCCCAGCCATGTAACCATCCGAAATCCTGAACATCAGCCGGAAGTGCCGCCCAAGTGAACTGATGCCAACGGACACCGCGTGACCTTCCTATCTGTTGGTTTGCTAATTGGGTTATTGCCAATTTTTCGCACTCTTCGCTTGCCGCACTTTTTCTGAAACTTGGGCTTGCCAAGGAAGAACGGAGATTTCGCAATGTTTTTTAACATACACATAAAATGGCGGCGGCTTCTCAGCAGAAGGACCGGCGATGTGTATACGTCATAAAATAACGAGCGGGAAGTTCCCAGAAAGTATTGCAGCAGCGCCTTCCCTGGGTACTCGTCCGAGTCTACAAGGTCGATCACTGCGCGTACCGCCTACACGCTGCACATGGTTTGCAAGCAAGCCAGACTAAAACCACCCGTTGACGCGGGCAGCCTCAGCAGCGCTCGCGACACTGTTTCTGTCTTGCCCGCCCAAAAGAACGATCCAAACTTCGTGGCGAGCTGTCGGGTGAAATGTCACGGCTATTTTGCTACGCGTGCTACATAAAAAAGTGCCGCCGAGACGGACGACTTAATTGCGTAGCTACGCTCAGCCTGATGTACCGTCGTCAGGGTGTCACGCTGAGGCTTCGAAAACCACGCAGTTTAAATAGTCATAATCGTTCGAACCTCTTGAACCGCTGGCGCTTGTCCTACATCTCTCCGTTACTGAGCGCAAAGAAAACAGTATGCACGTTTGAGGCAACCTCTGCGTAAATAGCCGGCAGCCCCTGCGCTCTTATAGTTAGGAACGCTCGTTGGGTTGGTTTTTACGATAGTAAGCGAAAAAAGCGGCCGCGCAAGGAAAAAATTGCGCGTTCGAAATGACGCAGAAAGGCTCCATCTGCGCAAGAAAAAAATACGCGTTCGAAATGGCGCAAAACAGCTGCTCCAGCAAACGAAAAAATTGCGCGTTCGAAATGACGCAGAAAGGCTCCATCCGCGCAAGAAAAAAAATTACGCGTTTAAAATGGCGCAAAACAGCTGCTCCAGCAAACGAAAAAATTGCGCGTTCGAAATGACGCAGAAAGGCTCCATCCGCGCAAGAAAAAAATACGCGTTCGAAATGACGCAAAACAGCTGCTCCAGCATACGAAATTAAAGCAAGCACAAAAAGAACAGAACTCCCGCTGGCGCAGTTTCAGGCAGGAGGCGCGCGAGCACTGCGAAGGAGGGAAATTTTAGGTTCGTTGGGTGGCAGCAGTGAGCGGGTATCGGCGCTGCAGCCCATTATGGCGAATCACTGTTCGGCACTTCCGACAACTTCCACATTGAGTGGAACTGCTTACTTTTGATTCTCATTGCTGTGCAAACGTTACCACGCAGTCGATGAAAGAACGCCTGCATCGAAAACCGGCCATGGCCCATATCAAGTCCCCGTGAAGCAAAATTTGAACGTTTTTCAACACTTTTCTGCATTTGTACGTTAAAAAATCGTCTTGCGTGGCTGGGATAAAGATGGGTGAGTTACGAAAGAATGGTTCCATTAAACCGAACGCTCCTGCACCGTCGTAGTCATCACCGCACTAGTATCCAGCACCGCATGCTGGACGCCATTGCAGACAAACAGTGATCCGTGCGAGGTTCCTGGAGGATGGAAACAGTCGCCGTACACCACTGGCGAGCGCTGCGTGCTAATTACGCCTGCTGGTGGATTTCACCCTTTTTTTTTCGTGTCAATAAATCCATTAATTCATTGAACAAAGCGGTACGTTTCATTCATTATCCCCTTAAAGGAGCCATGAAGAGAAAACACAAGTTTGGTTCATTCGAAAGATTGCTTCGTTAGAACCATAACGACACCACTTATAACACAAACTTCGCTCAAATAAGCTACATAATTAGGAAAAAAGGAAATGACCATGCGACCCACCAGCTCATTTTCTGCAACAGAACCTGTGATGTCACTTGGGAATGCTCTGCGATTGGCGGAGGTCGGCAAAAGCAAACGCATGTTAGGCAGGGCTTACAGCTTGCATAGCGAGCTAAATGCCCGTGAAACATACTGCACATTCTTTTTATGACAAAGAACGGTGGAGTAAACGGTTGAAGGTCCGAACGAACTCGCAAGCGTGTGCGCCAATGCGTACGAAACTGACGAAACTAGCGCCGGCCGAGCTCGACATCTCGCCGTCGCGCAGACGAATTTTCGGGTTCGAGGCTCTTCGGGGCCAACGAACCGTTCAAGCACGCACAGCCGCGACCTTGCTTCGTATCGTAATCCCTTCACAGGAGGTTGGCCGTCATATCGCCAACCAGCAAAGGTAAAAATAGAAACGAGGGGAGTAAGGAACAGCAAGAAGCGACGAGATAGTGCCAGTCGTCGCGTAAGTTTCGAATGGTGTTGGCTTGCTGCTGTCGTTACGAGCTCGTTTCCAGTTTACAACCACTGAAAACTTCAGTTTGTTCAGTTACGGCAGGGACCCGTACGTTAGCTCACTCCTGGGACATGCTGGCGCTCGTCGCCGACTTCGTCAAATCGCTCTGACCTTGGGGAAAACAATGCCGTAAACACCGCGCATTGACGCTCGTATCTTTCTGGTCGAAGCAGAGAGCTCGCGCGAACGGCTTTCCATACACGACACCGGCCAAATGGCATAAGTGATACTGCTACTGAAATTGAACTATTATTAACCGTAATCAAAATACGGCACATACGTACCAGTCTATATTCGTCCGTCGCGACGGGGCTGACGAGGCAGCGGTGCCGACGGCTGGGCGTTCGTCTGTTGTGGCTATCGCGGAATGGTCGCTTTCCCGTCCACTGCGTATCCCACAACTCTTGCCGCTCGTGCACTTAGAAGCATTGAGCGTTTTTGTGGTGTGAGGTTGTTAAATGCAAGCCCGAGCTCCACGGCGAGAGTTTTGTTCTCCGGATCTGGCGATTCCATGACTAGGGCTGCGGGTGCACTAGGTTTTACTAGTATTTTTAAAATGGCCGCCGTCTCGATCGACTCCCGCGTGTGGGTGCTATATGGAGTCGACATACTAAGTATCTGTTTCATGGACCGGCTCTATGACGCCATTGTACACGTCACGGAATGTTCAATTTTAGCGGGAGATTTAAAATTTTGGCTTAAATTGCCTTATTTCTCAGTGAATAAAGCATCATTTGCTTCCGGGAAAGCGCTTAGGGTACTATGAAACACCTAATCTTTCGAATAAAGCAAACTTTTGTTTTCTCTTCATGGCTCCTTTAAGAAGCAGTTGTGTTCATCATGTGAATCAATGGTCACGCCATCAAGCAGATTGAATAGGGGTGCGTGTGCGTTTTTCGATTGTCTATGAAAACATTACCCTCTTTTATTATGCCCACGCTCTCACCAGCTCATAGGGCCGAAACGTTAACAAGGGCCGACCTTGCAGCGTATTCAGCTAACCTCCGCAGCAGGTGCACGGTCTCGGAACGGCATCCAAGTTCACCCTCGCTTTGTGTAATTGGTTCAACCGTGAACTCGGCCAACATGGAGCACACTGTTCAGGTGTGGCCACCACGCCCAACGGGCAGGTCGCCTTCCTTAAAGACGGCGTAACAAGACCCGCGGGCCGCCTAAATGGACGCAATATTACACACCGCAGAAGCGCCCCGACCAGCAACAGTCATAGACGAAAGCGACGCATAACTTTCCAGGAACGAACCCGAGCGCCATTCCGCGCACGAAGGCGTCATTGTCGTTCGAGTTGAAGGTCATCAGACGCTCCTCCAACTTCGAGTGCAGCGTCTCGATGAACGAGCCGTCCAAAGACAGCGCTTTCGACTGTTAACGGGTGTGGAAAGGGGGGCGGGAAAAAAGGAAATATGTAGTGTGTTCGAAATATTTCGGAAAACAAGGGGAGGTCTGTGCATGAATTCCGCAGCGTCTAGAGAGGCGGGGGCGGTGCGGAGACACGACGAAAATCGGTCCTCGGACTCCCTGCTGCGCAGCCGGCGGTGCGGGCGTGGTCTGGCTGCTTCTCTTTATTCCTCCCAAATTCCGGGATGCTGACGAACTCTCGCCGAAAAGGACGCCGGCAGCGAAGTGTCAACGGTCGCTCCTCGTTTGCGACGAGGAACAACGCACTGCGCCATCTTGGTTCGTTGCCTGCATGTCCCGGCGGACGGAGAGTTCGTCCCGACGTCGCCGGGCGTTATTATGACGGGTGGGGCTGGGCGAGATGGAATCCGGAATGGAAAGACAGTAAAGAAAGATAGAGGTGCATTATGTCTGGAACTAGTTGAGTGAAATGACGATGGCATACAAGGCGGTGACGTTTGTGTATGTATACATGTCAGGTGTTTACATACGGGACTAGAACCACTAACTAGATTGAGGAATAAAATTAGAAAATTCGCAGGCAGAGACTCGGCCAGGTCATCACAAGGCAGAAACGGCTCGAGCAACATTAGAGTGGCCTTCGGCCTGCAGTGGAAGCAAACAGGCCGGTAATTATGACAATCATCATAATGATGACAGACATACATACATTCATTCATACACACATTCATACATACATACATACATACATACATACATACATACGTTCATACATACATACATACATACATACATACATACATACATACATACATACATACATGCATGCATACATGCACGCATGCATGCAAGTACAGGCGTACATACATACATACATACATACATACATACATACATACATGCATACATACGTACGTACATATATACATACATACATATTTAGAAATAAAAGTAGGCTTTCAAGAAAGTCAAATAAACAAAAGGGTAGAATGTGGTAAGCCATTTGAAACAGACGCAGACTTTTTTGAAAGAAATAAAGAGGGAAAGTAAGAAAGAAGGAAAGAAAGAAAGTGGAGAAAAATGGCCGCCAGGTAGGATCCGAACCCGCGAACTCTACAATACGCGTCTGGTGCGATAAACACTACTCAACCGGCGGGACTGTGCTTTCCTCCACTTTCGCGGGTATTTATGTGAAGGTAATTGTGTCCTTCTCTTTTTCTGGTCTCACATAGGGCGTCTGTTTTTGTGTTCAGCTTATCTCCGCAGCGCTAGTCATAGCAACCGTGCGTGGCACGCGCGGTAGAGGAAGCTATCGCGGCAGCCGGTCATTCAGTCACTGATAATTAATTATTGATAGTACACACGTTCAAAATGTAAATAGTTGCCGTTTTAAAATCCCGCTGTATTGTCGTGTGCATTGCGTCGGTGTTGTTTTGTCGCGTGCTGTCTTTACGCCGCCCCTGTCACCGACCATGGGGATGTATGTAGCGTACGAACGAGTGACGAAGTGTTGATCTTTACCATTTGCATAACCCGGGGTCACTCCAGAGCGGAAATTGAGAAACTCAGCTCGAGCTATTTGCATTGGTGAGCAAGGACTGAACGTCACATGCCCGTTATTACAATAGAAGACCACAGTGTGGACGTCTCTAATGCCTAGAAGTTGATTGATTGATTGATTGATTGATTTTTGAATGAAACCAGGCGCAAACGTAACAGGACGCAGAAAGGAGTACACAGGACAAGCGCTGGTCTAACAACTGAAAAATTTATTAGGCAGAAAAGAAATATATAGGCAGAAGATACCACACCCCCAAACACCAAACACCAAACACCACACTCCGAATTTTTCTGAGACTGTCATTTTGTTCAAGCATAATCGCCAGATAACACGGGAAATCGTTGAGGCGTACCACATTAATGATGGGAAAGATAAGTGCGTTAGCCAAGCAAGTGTAATGCTTCATGCAAAAGAGATCATGTATCTCAGGGGCTCGTGAGTTGATTTTGGCGCATGTTTGTTTTTTCCATTTTGGCATGAAATGTTTCATCTTGTTTGCGCAGTGTTCTGCGCTTTTTGTTTGTTTTTTGGTGTTTGGGGGTGTGGTATCTTCTGCCTATATATTTCTTTTCTGCCTAATAAATTTTTCAGTTGTTAGACCAGCGCTTGTCCTGTGTACTCCTTTCTGCGTCCTGTTACGTTTCCGCCTGGTTTCATTCAAGATGCATTTCCAACTCGCCCAGCTTGCAGCTCTTCTGATTGATTGATTGATTGATTGATTGATTGATTGATTGATTGATTGATTGATTGATTGATTGATTGATTGATTGATTGATTGATTGATTGATTGATTGATTGATTGATTGATTGATTGATTGATTGATTGATTGATTGATTGATTGATTGATTGATTGATTGATTGATTGATTGATTGATTGATTGATTGATTGATTGATTGATTGATTGATTGATTGATTGATTGATTGATTGATTGATTGATTGATTGATTGATTGATTGATTGATTGATTGATTGATTGATTGATTGATTGATTGATTGATTGATTGATTGATTGATTGATTGATTGATTGATTGATTGATTGATTGATTGATTGATTGATTGATTGATTGATTGATTGATTGATTGATTGATTGATTGATTGATTGATTGATTGATTGATTGATTGATTGATTGATTGATTGATTGATTGATTGATTGATTGATTGATTGATTGATTGATTGATTGATTGATTGATTGATTGATTGATTGATTGATTGATTGATTGATTGATTGATTGATTGATTGATTGATTGATTGATTGATTGATTGATTGATTGATTGATTGATTGATTGATTGATTGATTGATTGATTGATTGATTGATTGATTGATTGATTGATTGATTGATTGATTGATTGATTGATTGATTGATTGATTGATTGATTGATTGATTGATTGATTGATTGATTGATTGATTGATTGATTGATTGATTGATTGATTGATTGATTGATTGATTGATTGATTGATTGATTGATTGATTGATTGATTGATTGATTGATTGATTGATTGATTGATTGATTGATTGATTGATTGATTGATTGATTGATTGATTGATTGATTGATTGATTGATTGATTGATTGATTGATTGATTGATTGATTGATTGATTGATTGATTGATTGATTGATTGATTGATTGATTGATTGATTGATTGATTGATTGATTGATTGATTGATTGATTGATTGATTGATTGATTGATTGATTGATTGATTGATTGATTGATTGATTGATTGATTGATTGATTGATTGATTGATTGATTGATTGATTGATTGATTGATTGATTGATTGATTGATTGATTGATTGATTGATTGATTGATTGATTGATTGATTGATTGATTGATTGATTGATTGATTGATTGATTGATTGATTGATTGATTGATTGATTGATTGATTGATTGATTGATTGATTGATTGATTGATTGATTGATTGATTGATTGATTGATTGATTGATTGATTGATTGATTGATTGATTGATTGATTGATTGATTGATTGATTGATTGATTGATTGATTGATTGATTGATTGATTGATTGATTGATTGATTGATTGATTGATTGATTGATTGATTGATTGATTGATTGATTGATTGATTGATTGATTGATTGATTGATTGATTGATTGATTGATTGATTGATTGATTGATTGATTGATTGATTGATTGATTGATTGATTGATTGATTGATTGATTGATTGATTGATTGATTGATTGATTGATTGATTGATTGATTGATTGATTGATTGATTGATTGATTGATTGATTGATTGATTGATTGATTGATTGATTGATTGATTGATTGATTGATTGATTGATTGATTGATTGATTGATTGATTGATTGATTGATTGATTGATTGATTGATTGATTGATTGATTGATTGATTGATTGATTGATTGATTGATTGATTGATTGATTGATTGATTGATTGATTGATTGATTGATTGATTGATTGATTGATTGATTGATTGATTGATTGATTGATTGATTGATTGATTGATTGATTGATTGATTGATTGATTGATTGATTGATTGATTGATTGATTGATTGATTGATTGATTGATTGATTGATTGATTGATTGATTGATTGATTGATTGATTGATTGATTGATTGATTGATTGATTGATTGATTGATTGATTGATTGATTGATTGATTGATTGATTGATTGATTGATTGATTGATTGATTGATTGATTGATTGATTGATTGATTGATTGATTGATTGATTGATTGATTGATTGATTGATTGATTGATTGATTGATTGATTGATTGATTGATTGATTGATTGATTGATTGATTGATTGATTGATTGATTGATTGATTGATTGATTGATTGATTGATTGATTGATTGATTGATTGATTGATTGATTGATTGATTGATTGATTGATTGATTGATTGATTGATTGATTGATTGATTGATTGATTGATTGATTGATTGATTGATTGATTGATTGATTGATTGATTGATTGATTGATTGATTGATTGATTGATTGATTGATTGATTGATTGATTGATTGATTGATTGATTGATTGATTGATTGATTGATTGATTGATTGATTGATTGATTGATTGATTGATTGATTGATTGATTGATTGATTGATTGATTGATTGATTGATTGATTGATTGATTGATTGATTGATTGATTGATTGATTGATTGATTGATTGATTGATTGATTGATTGATTGATTGATTGATTGATTGATTGATTGATTGATTGATTGATTGATTGATTGATTGATTGATTGATTGATTGATTGATTGATTGATTGATTGATTGATTGATTGATTGATTGATTGATTGATTGATTGATTGATTGATTGATTGATTGATTGATTGATTGATTGATTGATTGATTGATTGATTGATTGATTGATTGATTGATTGATTGATTGATTGATTGATTGATTGATTGATTGATTGATTGATTGATTGATTGATTGATTGATTGATTGATTGATTGATTGATTGATTGATTGATTGATTGATTGATTGATTGATTGATTGATTGATTGATTGATTGATTGATTGATTGATTGATTGATTGATTGATTGATTGATTGATTGATTGATTGATTGATTGATTGATTGATTGATTGATTGATTGATTGATTGATTGATTGATTGATTGATTGATTGATTGATTGATTGATTGATTGATTGATTGATTGATTGATTGATTGATTGATTGATTGATTGATTGATTGATTGATTGATTGATTGATTGATTGATTGATTGATTGATTGATTGATTGATTGATTGATTGATTGATTGATTGATTGATTGATTGATTGATTGATTGATTGATTGATTGATTGATTGATTGATTGATTGATTGATTGATTGATTGATTGATTGATTGATTGATTGATTGATTGATTGATTGATTGATTGATTGATTGATTGATTGATTGATTGATTGATTGATTGATTGATTGATTGATTGATTGATTGATTGATTGATTGATTGATTGATTGATTGATTGATTGATTGATTGATTGATTGATTGATTGATTGATTGATTGATTGATTGATTGATTGATTGATTGATTGATTGATTGATTGATTGATTGATTGATTGATTGATTGATTGATTGATTGATTGATTGATTGATTGATTGATTGATTGATTGATTGATTGATTGATTGATTGATTGATTGATTGATTGATTGATTGATTGATTGATTGATTGATTGATTGATTGATTGATTGATTGATTGATTGATTGATTGATTGATTGATTGATTGATTGATTGATTGATTGATTGATTGATTGATTGATTGATTGATTGATTGATTGATTGATTGATTGATTGATTGATTGATTGATTGATTGATTGATTGATTGATTGATTGATTGATTGATTGATTGATTGATTGATTGATTGATTGATTGATTGATTGATTGATTGATTGATTGATTGATTGATTGATTGATTGATTGATTGATTGATTGATTGATTGATTGATTGATTGATTGATTGATTGATTGATTGATTGATTGATTGATTGATTGATTGATTGATTGATTGATTGATTGATTGATTGATTGATTGATTGATTGATTGATTGATTGATTGATTGATTGATTGATTGATTGATTGATTGATTGATTGATTGATTGATTGATTGATTGATTGATTGATTGATTGATTGATTGATTGATTGATTGATTGATTGATTGATTGATTGATTGATTGATTGATTGATTGATTGATTGATTGATTGATTGATTGATTGATTGATTGATTGATTGATTGATTGATTGATTGATTGATTGATTGATTGATTGATTGATTGATTGATTGATTGATTGATTGATTGATTGATTGATTGATTGATTGATTGATTGATTGATTGATTGATTGATTGATTGATTGATTGATTGATTGATTGATTGATTGATTGATTGATTGATTGATTGATTGATTGATTGATTGATTGATTGATTGATTGATTGATTGATTGATTGATTGATTGATTGATTGATTGATTGATTGATTGATTGATTGATTGATTGATTGATTGATTGATTGATTGATTGATTGATTGATTGATTGATTGATTGATTGATTGATTGATTGATTGATTGATTGATTGATTGATTGATTGATTGATTGATTGATTGATTGATTGATTGATTGATTGATTGATTGATTGATTGATTGATTGATTGATTGATTGATTGATTGATTGATTGATTGATTGATTGATTGATTGATTGATTGATTGATTGATTGATTGATTGATTGATTGATTGATTGATTGATTGATTGATTGATTGATTGATTGATTGATTGATTGATTGATTGATTGATTGATTGATTGATTGATTGATTGATTGATTGATTGATTGATTGATTGATTGATTGATTGATTGATTGATTGATTGATTGATTGATTGATTGATTGATTGATTGATTGATTGATTGATTGATTGATTGATTGATTGATTGATTGATTGATTGATTGATTGATTGATTGATTGATTGATTGATTGATTGATTGATTGATTGATTGATTGATTGATTGATTGATTGATTGATTGATTGATTGATTGATTGATTGATTGATTGATTGATTGATTGATTGATTGATTGATTGATTGATTGATTGATTGATTGATTGATTGATTGATTGATTGATTGATTGATTGATTGATTGATTGATTGATTGATTGATTGATTGATTGATTGATTGATTGATTGATTGATTGATTGATTGATTGATTGATTGATTGATTGATTGATTGATTGATTGATTGATTGATCGATCGATCGATCGATCGATCGATCGATCGATCGATCGATCGATCGATTGATTGATTGATTGATTGATTGATTGATTGATTGATTGATTGATTGATTGATTGTAGGGTTTAACGCGCCGACGCAACGCACGCGATGAGGCGCGCCGTAGTAGAGGGCTCCGAATTAATTTTGACCACCTGGGGATCTTTAACGTGCGCCGAAATTTCGAACACGCGTATCAGAAAAGCGGCCGCCGCGGCCGGGAATCGAACCCACGGCCTTAAAGCGGAGAAGTGTTTCGTGCCGTTTGTTAGGAGCAACATTTTGACTTGTGTTTTAATGACGCCTGCCAGGCCACCACGCGGAACATTGCGGGTATCGATTTAGTTTAGGCAGTGAGTGTAGATAAAGATGTGGTTTTATTAATCTCTCTCTCCTTTAGTGACGACCAAATGGTTATTGTCGCTGTCATTACCACGAAACAAAACAATCTTTGGGAAATTCATTTGTTTACCTTTCTGTTACACATGATTTGGGATGTTCCGCATGCATCCTTACCGTCCACTTCGGCAGGTGGAACAATGCTTCCATATTTTTTGCGTGTTCTGCTACGCGATGCGACATTCAGAGGGAAAGCCATTTGTATATAGACGAAAAGCCGAACTGGAGCGGACGGAACCTCCGTGGGAGGGGAGGCCGCGTGTTCTTGCCTCACACGTGTCACGGGAAGTTCAGGGTCGGGCCTTGACTGCGCGAAATACAAGATAACGCAGAAGAGAGAAAAAAAGATAGGGATTTCCGTGTCACGAAAAGTTCAAGGTCGGGCATTGAGTGCGCGAAGTACAAAATGACAAAGAAGAGAGAACAAAGATATAGATTTCCCGCGACGCCTCGTCCGTCAATCGGGGCACCTCACTGCACAACCCCTTTCCGGCGTCTTGTCGACAACGCCTTGATCTGTTGTTTGAGGTAAGTGGAAGCACGGATGTCCGCTGGCGGAAAGGTGCGAAGACCGCGTCGATGAAGAAAAAGTGTCGTTCTCACGTAATTGCTATGCGTATGCACGCTCTCACACGTATACGCGCACGCACTCGCGTGTGTACGCACACACGCACGTGCGAGGGTGCGTCAGTAAGAGTGCGGTGTGGCCTACAACGACGCAACCAATTTTTGACCCACCTCTGCCCTTCCCGTACGTCTTGCATCTTCTATGAACGCCTTGGTTTTTCTTTTGTGTGGGAAGTTGAACGACTACGGAAAGTTCCCACGCCTTCTTGCTGCATCCTAAGGGATACGTCCTAAAATTCACGCTGAAAAGCCATAGAAAAATAAAACACAATGTACGGTTAATCCAATAGCTGTTTCGACACCGTTTTTTGCCTAATTTTTTGAAGTTCTGATTACACAGAAGATTCTTGAGAATTTCCAATGAGATGACTTTGTTTTGAAGAGAGTTTACGGTATATATATATATATATATATATATATATATATATATATATATATATATATATATATATATATATATATATATATATATATATATATATCATCATCATCATCATTTATTGAACCCTTAAAGGCCCCTTGCGGGGTATTACATAAGGGGGGAGGCAAAGCACAATTCCACAGATGCGTGATTGTCAATGGTACAAAGCATAATCGTGAGTGAACTACATGATAAAAACAGTGTCAACAGAAGGAAATAAGTACACATGGGAGAAAACGGCAACAATTGTAAATTTACTAACAAATCAAATGATTTGTGATTAGCTGTTTAAATTTTAATGGGTTTTGTTCGTGCACTATGGATTCAGGCAGGTTATTCCAGTCTTCAATGGCTGTGGGTAAAAAGGATTAATTGAAAGCGTTAGTTGAACCATGTAAGCGCTGTAAACTGAGAGAGTTAAAGAGGCGACGCGATGAACGGGCGGGAGGGAGAAGAACGGTATTGCGTTGTGAAGGGAAATTATAGTATAGTTTGTGCAGAAGGCAGAGCCGAGTGACCTTGCGGCGAATTTCTAGGGGAGGGAGGTTGAGGGATAGTTTAATAGTGGTAATACTTAAGCGAGGACTGTATTGTGAGGTGATAAATCTGGCAGCGCGATTTTGGATTGCTTCTAATGCGTTGATTAGGTAATTTTGGTGAGGGTTCCAAATAGCAGACGCATATTCAAGTTTAGTACGCGTGAAGGTTTCGTAAGCTAATTTTCGGATTTGCGGTGGGCAGAACGTAAGGGATCTTTTGATGTAGCCCAGTGATTTTGCTGAAGCGGCGACTAGTTGTTCTATATGATCAGACCATGTTAGTTTACTTGATATGGTTACGCCAAGATAACGATACGAGTCGACCTGGGTTAAGGGTTGGAAGTTCACAGAATACTGAAAGGAAAAGTTAGTGCGCTTGCGCGAAACGTGCATGAATTTACATTTCTTTGTATTAAGCTGCATTAGCCACCGCGAACACCATTTATTTATGGTAGACAAGTCATTCTGCAGTGCAATTTGGTCAGTACAACATGAAATGCGACGGTAAAGTACACAATCGTCTGCAAAAAGGCGGATGGTAGATGAAATTTCGTCTGGGATATCATTAATAAATATTATAAACAAAAGAGGCCCAAGAACGGAACCTTGCGGTACACCGGAAACTACATCAACACGGGTTGATTCATTATTCGCGACTACAGTAAACTGAACACGACCGGTAAGAAAATTTTTAATCCAAGATAGGGCTAAGGGGTCAATGCTGAGACAAGAAAGTTTACTTATTAGACGCCGGTGGGGAACACGGTCGAAAGCTTTGGAGAAGTCGAGGTATATTACGTCTGTTTGAAAAGAAGAGTCCAGGTTAAAATGAAGATCAGTAGAAAATTCGTACAGCTGTGTCTCGCACGACAGCCCACGCCGGAATCCGTGCTGGTTAGGAAAAAAGAAGGAATTTCGGTCGAGATGAGTTGCGATGTGGGAGTATATTAGATGTTCTAGCAGCTTGCAGGCAATGCATGTTAACGAAATAGGACGATAGTTTGAGGGGTCTGAAAGGTTTCCGGATTTGGGCACGGGGGTGACTTTACTTATTTTCCAGTCTTCTGGAATAAAACCAGTGTCAAGGGATTGGTTAAAAATGAATTGCAGGATAAGACGATAATATTTTTGTGCTTTTCAGAATTTTAGCGGGTATATTGTCTGGGCCAGGGGCACTCGAGAATTTAAGGTTGTCGATTAGTTTCGCAATTCCTTCGCTTGTAACAAAAATGCGTGGCATCTGCGGGAAGTCTCTGGGCAGCAAAGACGGAATATCGGTGGTGGGTTCATGCGTGAATATAGATGAAAAATGGGAATTCATGATTTCGGCGGAGTCAGTGGCGGAAACGGCCGAACCATCGGGATTAGTAAACGGCAAGTTTTGAGCAGCGCTGTGTTTAGGAGCCAAATACTTCCAAAATTTTTGTGGGTTGTCGCGCAGGATGCCGAGGAGATCATGACCAAAAAATTGCCTTTTTGCATTCCTTAACAGTGAAGTGTACTCGCGCAAGCATGTGCGATACCTTTCCCATTTACCAGGGGATTTCGATAATTTGGCTTCTCTGAAGAGGCGTTTTTTCTTTTTTGACAGTCTTCTCAGAGAATTAGAGTACCATGGTCTTTCGGCATCCCCGCGAATACAGATTAGTGGTACATGTCTATCAATTAGGGACAGCAATTTGTTTTTTAAATAACACCCAGTTTTGTTCGACTGTTCTCGAAGCAGCAGAATGGAAAAACGTTTCATAGAAATCCGCTAGTTCTTTATTAATTTTGGAAAAGTTGGCTTTGTTATAATCGCGGATGTACTTATTGAGAGGTTGCCGGGTAGGGATAGGAATGGAAAGGCCAAGTAATAAAATCTTATGGTCACTGACACCATCGACGCATTGAATTGAGTTTACAAGATCGGGCGTTGAGACCAAAACTAAATCGAGTATGTTGGCACCACGAGTGGGCATCGTAACCATTTGGGCAAAATTAAACATAAGGCACAAATCAAGAAAGTTTTTTGAAAGGCGTGAGTGAGCGGCCAGGTTAACCCAATCAATGTCTGGGAAATTGAAGTCGCCACACAACAAGAAGTTCGAACGGGGAAAGCGAGAAGTTAAGTCTAAGACAATAGAGTAGAGGTCTTGTGTGAATTTATCGTCAGAGTCGGGTGCTCGATAACATGCGATTAGTACTGTTTTACTAGTTGGAAAAGTTAGATTTACGCACAGGATTTCATGACGGCATTCTACATCAATTCTAGAGGAAGGCAGACTAGGCTTTACAAGCGCCACAACCCATCCTCCCCGGCGCCCCAGCCTATCTTGCCTGTGAATACAGTACGAAGATTTCGCGGAAAGTAGTTCGTTATCCTGAATGTCCGGATTAAGCCAAGATTCAGTAAATATCGCGAGATCAGTACTGTTATCTTCCAGTAGAGCTTCAACGGTTTCTCTTTTGGGCAGGTAGCTCAGGACGTCAGTAAGCATTACAGTTGCATTATGGAAAGCTGAAATGGCTTTGAAAGGTTTGCTTGGAACGTTAGCACGGGGGAGAGCGGACTTGTGGGCACGTGGCAACTGCTGTGTGGTTAGTTCAACAACGGAATCGGTCATTGGATCGTAGGTGTATTGTTTCTTATCAATTGACAGTTTGTCAAAGCGGATTTTGAAGGTTGCGTTACTTTGCTGCCCAAAAGAGTATAACTTTTGCCTTGCGAGGCGCACGCGTGCTGAATAGTCTTCCCGTACGAAGAAGGGCGTTTCCTTCAGTTTCCGAGAAGACTGGAGGACTCTGGATTTATCTTTGTAGTGCGCGAACTTAACTATGATTGGGCGCATTTTGTCAGTGCAGTAGCGACCGAGCCGGTGCGCACGCTCTATACCTGCGTCAGTAATATTCATTTCGAGGTGCGTGGCGCAAAAAGAAATTATTTTTGCCTCAGATTCAGCCCAAGTTCCTGCATTTTCGTCTTTAATTCCGAAGAATAATAGGTTCGATCGGCGTAGGCGGTTTTCAGCGTAGTCGCATTTGTCAGCGAGTTGCTTTATCTCGGAAGAAAGAGAAGCTATTTCGGAGGTAGGAGGGGATTCAAGAGGTGGGCTTTTGCACTGGTTTGTGTCGAATTTTTTTTCAAGCTCATCTAGACGCGACGAGAGGCTGCCGACAAGATTTTCAATGTTAGCATGAGTCAAGCGGATAGATGCAAGTTCGTCCCGAATGGTAGATTGTGAAAGTTGTAAGCATGATACCTTTTGTGCAAGGCTTTCTAAAGTTTCGGGGGGTCCCGGGTTCAATTCAATATCACCCGACAGAATTGAATTAGAAGTAGACCGATAAGGTGGCACGTTGCACAGTATTGAAAAATGGATTCATACACAGTTTTGCGGCAGTAGTCAAGCACTTCAGTGGGGCACGACACCGCTAACAAAAAAGGATCACTAGAACGAGTACAGAAGGCACGGGGTACGTAACCAACCTGCATGAAGAATGACAGTTTGAAGGCCATGCTCGCAGCGGTAGCGTGCCCCAACTGGCTACGGAGAGAGGAGGGCTTTTGTAGTCGAGCAGATAAATCCGCCGCGCTGATTGTGGCGTGTGGTTGCCAGACCAGGTAGCGGGGTGAGTCCAGAATAGGCGGGAAGGGCAAGACGTTCTCGCGAGTTTCCGCGTTGACGGATACGAAAACGGGCCTTGTCGGCTGTGCGACGAGGCGAACCGGGCATGCTTCGGTGTTGACGAGGTTTAAGGGCAAGGTGGCTGACCATGACAGAAGGACCTGCATGAAGAATGACAGTTTGAAGGCCATGCTCGCAGCGGTAGCGTGCCCCAACTGGCTGCGGAGAGAGGAGGGCTTTTGTAGTCGAGCAGATAAATCCGCCGCGCTGATTGTGGCGTGTGGTTGCCAGACCAGGTAGCGGGGTGAGTCCAGAATAGGCGGGAAGGGCAAGACGTTCTCGCGAGTTTCCGCGTTGACGGATACGAAAACGGGCCTTGTCGGCTGTGCGACGAGGCGAACCGGGCATGCTTCGGTGTTGACGAGGTTTAAGGGCAAGGTGGCTGACCATGACAGAAGGACCTGCATGAAGAATGACAGTTTGAAGGCCATGCTCGCAGCGGTAGCGTGCCCCAACTGGCTACGGAGAGAGGAGGGCTTTTGTAGTCGAGCAGATAAATCCGCCGCGCTGATTGTGGCGTGTGGTTGCCAGACCAGGTAGCGGGGTGAGTCCAGAATAGGCGGGAAGGGCAAGACGTTCTCGCGGGTTTCCGCGTTGACGGATACGAAAACGGGCCTTGTCGGCTGTGCGACGAGGCGAACCGGGCATGCTTCGGTGTTGACGAGGTTTAAGGGCAAGGTGGCTGACCATGACAGAAGGACCTGCATGAAGAATGACAGTTTGAAGGCCATGCTCGCAGCGGTAGCGTGCCCCAACTGGCTACGGAGAGAGGAGGGCTTTTGTAGTCGAGCAGATAAATCCGCCGCGCTGATTGTGGCGTGTGGTTGCCAGACCAGGTAGCGGGGTGAGTCCAGAATAGGCGGGAAGGGCAAGACGTTCTCGCGAGTTTCCGCGTTGACGGATACGAAAACGGGCCTTGTCGGCTGTGCGACGAGGCGAACCGGGCATGCTTCGGTGTTGACGAGGTTTAAGGGCAAGGTGGCTGACCATGACAGAAGGACCTGCATGAAGAATGACAGTTTGAAGGCCATGCTCGCAGCGGTAGCGTGCCCCAACTGGCTACGGAGAGAGGAGGGCTTTTGTAGTCGAGCAGATAAATCCGCCGCGCTGATTGTGGCGTGTGGTTGCCAGACCAGGTAGCGGGGTGAGTCCAGAATAGGCGGGAAGGGCAAGACGTTCTCGCGGGTTTCCGCGTTGACGGATACGAAAACGGGCCTTGTCGGCTGTGCGACGAGGCGAACCGGGCATGCTTCGGTGTTGACGAGGTTTAAGGGCAAGGTGGCTGACCATGACAGAAGGACCTGCATGAAGAATGACAGTTTGAAGGCCATGCTCGCAGCGGTAGCGTGCCCCAACTGGCTACGGAGAGAGGAGGGCTTTTGTAGTCGAGCAGATAAATCCGCCGCGCTGATTGTGGCGTGTGGTTGCCAGACCAGGTAGCGGGGTGAGTCCAGAATAGGCGGGAAGGGCAAGACGTTCTCGCGGGTTTCCGCGTTGACGGATACGAAAACGGGCCTTGTCGGCTGTGCGACGAGGCGAACCGGGCATGCTTCGGTGTGGACGAGGTTTAAGGGCAAGGTGGCTGACCATGACAGAAGGACCTGCATGAAGAATGACAGTTTGAAGGCCATGCTCGCAGCGGTAGCGTGCCCCAACTGGCTACGGAGAGAGGAGGGCTTTTGTAGTCGAGCAGATAAATCCGCCGCGCTGATTGTGGCGTGTGGTTGCCAGACCAGGTAACGGGGTGAGTCCAGAATAGGCGGGAAGGGCAAGACGTTCTCGCGGGTTTCCGCGTTGACGGATACGAAAACGGGCCTTGTCGGCTGTGCGACGAGGCGAACCGGGCATGCTTCGGTGTTGACGAGGTTTAAGGGCAAGGTGGCTGACCATGACAGAAGGACCTGCATGAAGAATGACAGTTTGAAGGCCATGCTCGCAGCGGTAGCGTGCCCCAACTGGCTACGGAGAGAGGAGGGCTTTTGTAGTCGAGCAGATAAATCCGCCGCGCTGATTGTGGCGTGTGGTTGCCAGACCAGGTAGCGGGGTGAGTCCAGAATAGGCGGGAAGGGCAAGACGTTCTCGCGGGTTTCCGCGTTGACGGATACGAAAACGGGCCTTGTCGGCTGTGCGACGAGGCGAACCGGGCATGCTTCGGTGTTGACGAGGTTTAAGGGCAAGGTGGCTGACCATGACAGAAGGACCTGCATGAAGAATGACAGTTTGAAGGCCATGCTCGCAGCGGTAGCGTGCCCCAACTGGCTACGGAGAGAGGAGGGCTTTTGTAGTCGAGCAGATAAATCCGCCGCGCTGATTGTGGCGTGTGGTTGCCAGACCAGGTAACGGGGTGAGTCCAGAATAGGCGGGAAGGGCAAGACGTTCTCGCGGGTTTCCGCGTTGACGGATACGAAAACGGGCCTTGTCGGCTGTGCGACGAGGCGAACCGGGCATGCTTCGGTGTTGACGAGGTTTAAGGGCAAGGTGGCTGACCATGACAGAAGGACCTGCATGAAGAATGACAGTTTGAAGGCCATGCTCGCAGCGGTAGCGTGCCCCAACTGGCTACGGAGAGAGGAGGGCTTTTGTAGTCGAGCAGATAAATCCGCCGCGCTGATTGTGGCGTGTGGTTGCCAGACCAGGTAGCGGGGTGAGTCCAGAATAGGCGGGAAGGGCAAGACGTTCTCGCGGGTTTCCGCGTTGACGGATACGAAAACGGGCCTTGTCGGCTGTGCGACGAGGCGAACCGGGCATGCTTCGGTGTTGACGAGGTTTAAGGGCAAGGTGGCTGACCATGACAGAAGGACCTGCATGAAGAATGACAGTTTGAAGGCCATGCTCGCAGCGGTAGCGTGCCCCAACTGGCTACGGAGAGAGGAGGGCTTTTGTAGTCGAGCAGATAAATCCGCCGCGCTGATTGTGGCGTGTGGTTGCCAGACCAGGTAGCGGGGTGAGTCCAGAATAGGCGGGAAGGGCAAGACGTTCTCGCGGGTTTCCGCGTTGACGGATACGAAAACGGGCCTTGTCGGCTGTGCGACGAGGCGAACCGGGCATGCTTCGGTGTTGACGAGGTTTAAGGGCAAGGTGGCTGACCATGACAGAAGGACCTGCATGAAGAATGACAGTTTGAAGGCCATGCTCGCAGCGGTAGCGTGCCCCAACTGGCTACGGAGAGAGGAGGGCTTTTGTAGTCGAGCAGATAAATCCGCCGCGCTGATTGTGGCGTGTGGTTTCCAGACCAGGTAGCGGGGTGAGTCCAGAATAGGCGGGAAGGGCAAGACGTTCTCGCGGGTTTCCGCGTTGACGGATACGAAAACGGGCCTTGTCGGCTGTGCGACGAGGCGAACCGGGCATGCTTCGGTGTTGACGAGGTTTAAGGGCAAGGTGGCTGACCATGACAGAAGGACCTGCATGAAGAATGACAGTTTGAAGGCCATGCTCGCAGCGGTAGCGTGCCCCAACTGGCTACGGAGAGAGGAGGGCTTTTGTAGTCGAGCAGATAAATCCGCCGCGCTGATTGTGGCGTGTGGTTGCCAGACCAGGTAGCGGGGTGAGTCCAGAATAGGCGGGAAGGGCAAGACGTTCTCGCGGGTTTCCGCGTTGACGGATACGAAAACGGGCCTTGTCGGCTGTGCGACGAGGCGAACCGGGCATGCTTCGGTGTGGACGAGGTTTAAGGGCAAGGTGGCTGACCATGACAGAAGGACCTGCATGAAGAATGACAGTTTGAAGGCCATGCTCGCAGCGGTAGCGTGCCCCCCATATATATATATATATATATATATATATATATATATATATATATATATATATATATATATATATATATATATATATAAAACTGCGCTAATTTAACAGCGTGTGCTTATGATTCTAACGTAATTTTTCCTTCTGAAAACCACGGCCACACCCGGGCGAAGTCCACAGTGTTGAAATAATCTCAACATTGCTGTCTTATGGTACGTGAGTGAGCACCCACAGTGGGATCAATCTGGCAGATACGAAGATAGCAAGCTTAGCAGCGAGATAATTTTGTATATATACTTCTCCCAGTTCCCCTAGAGTCCTCCCTCTTACCGAAATAAAACCTTTCTCTCTCTCTCTCTCTCTCTCTCTCTCTCTCTCTCTCGGACATAGCCGCACAGCCTCATGTGATTAACAGCGCTAAAGCTTATCAATGACTGTAACAGCGGAAATCGTTGAGCCCGTTGCTGCATCTGAGCGTGCAGCAAACAACAAGACAGCGCTGTGTTTGTTTGTTACTTTGTTTGTTTGAGTACATAAAACGAAGTTTTCGCACACCATATGCATCAGGCGGCATACCACGTGCGACTGCAGCAAGCCGCCGCAAGCGTGTACTCAACCACGGTCGCATAATTAAAGCAGCGCGACAGCAGACACAGTGGCGACGCCCCCCTATGCAAACTCCGATAGCATCGCAGGGACGATTCAGACAGAAGCGCTTACATATTTTCGACCCGTCGAGAGTCGGACCTTCCGTCCAGCGGTCGAGCACCCGGTGGTCTGCAAACCACTCGTAATCCGCTTATCCTTGCAAGCGTTCGACATCAGTCAACAGCGGAGAAGCACGACAGTGCAGGTACAGACAAACGAACACCTTAGACCCATTGCAAGAGGAAACCTCCGCTCCACCCGTCGCAACTTCTTTTTTTCTGGTCAGGCGATCGGCAGAGTTCGCCTTCGATTGGTTAATTTGATTAGTTTAGAGATAGAGACGTTTATCGAATTTTGCAGAAATGAGCAGGTAAATCCACCACTGACGCCGTCATATTTGATGACAGCATTCAGAGTCTGCCTTTTTATCTGGAGAGTGTTTGGATAGCCAGGAAGAAAGGCTGAAAGGAATGATGTATACGAGACCACGTCGCGACAACTGTCATGAGACAGCGACGACTTTTCTTCGACAGCAGCGGAGGGTCAAACAGGGGCTGGGACGCGGGATGAATGCGCCGAAAAAGTAACCCTGTTTACAGCGAGACTCCCAGCAAGGATGTTGATTCGTTTCAAAGAAAAAGTATATCGAAAAGGCATACATTGGAGCAAGCCTGAGAACGACTGTGTTGCGTCGTCATCGAGCATGCTTTATGCTCTCCCCCCCCCCCCCCCGCCCATCCCCCCCCCCCCCACAAAAAAAGAAAACTTCTTCTTTTTTTGTTGTTGTTGTTTAAGCTAGTTTTGAGAGCTTCATGAATATGCCCCTCAGCGCAACACGACTCTCATGCACCTACGGATCGTAGATGTGCGGAGACAGTATATATGTCAGGGGTTCAGGAGCGCGTAGCTCGGTGCGGTGCCATTTATAATGCGCACACCGGAATCATGGCGAGTCCATTAGGCTGTTTTTTTTTAAATTAAGGAATACAGTTAGGGCTATGAAGGGGGATACATTTTAACCCAATCTTATTAGAGCGTAAATAATATTGATTGACTGTAGTGTTTAACGCGCCGACGCTACACAGGCGATGAGGCGCGCCGTAGTGAAGGGCTCCGGATTAATTTTGACCACCTGGGGTTCTTTAAAGTGCGCCCAAATGTCAGAAACACGGGCGTTTTTGCTTTTCGCTTCCATCCGAAAAGCGGCCACCGCGGCCGAGAATCGAACCCGCGTCTTTGTGCTCAGCAGCGCAACGCCATAGCCACTGAGCCACCTCGGCGGGTAGTGCAGAGGCGAATTAAACAGCGTCCACACTCCGCTACTTACGTTAGTGAAGGGGGTCTTTAAATGTCCAGTACAAGTACCACGATTCCGTTCCCCCATTTTACATCTCCCGTTATTGTGGATCGCAATAAAACTCATGTACAATTCACAGCATCGTGTGGGCAGATGAATGCAACGGCTTAACCCTTTTTCTTGTCATTGTTGCATGTGTTTCTGTTGCATACGATTCTACCTTCTCTGCTGAACACAGGAGTGTGTGAGAACATAAAATGGCGCTTACAAACGTTGGTTTCAGGGTTTTATTGTAGCACTTTTGAAATGTGACGACGCTTTTTGAACGTAAGCGCTTTTTGCGTATTTTAGGGGCTGGGGCTGTTGGCGTCTCCTGCTGTCATCGTCGTAATCGTCATTCGGCTCATGTAGTCATCGTACTAAAACACCAGAAAACTGCGGTTAAATAGCGAAGGAAACGCGAACAGCGAATGATCCAAGTCACGGTAAAAAGACAGATGTGACGGCGCAGCGACTCGACGCCCGAGCAGACGGAGACGATGAGGCAAATCTCGAAGGGAAAATCCAACCGGTAGTTTTCATCGATATCTCACGAGCATCGGCCACTCGTCAGTGCGATATTTCAACACTTAAAATTTGTTTATTTGCTCGTGCAGTACATAGGCGGGAACGGGGGAAAGAAGCTGCATTAGAGCAGCTTGACTGGCTCATCGGCCCCGTTGATCAGTAGCAGCAAGTGGCAACCTAAAAAAATTAGTACAGACAGTCGCAAGAAAATAACAAACTACATGAAAGATAGCCCCAGAATCCATTCTAGAGAACATTGTAGAGCCTTCTAACTATTCAGTCAAAGCATCAATCAATCAATCAATCAATCAATCAATCAATCAATCAATCAATCAATCAATCAATCAATCAATCAATCAATCAATCAATCAATCAATCAATCAATCAATCAATCAATCTTACGGCAAGGGAGAGCGAAACGGACTGGAATGAGCCTAAGTCCAGAAGCCGACCCCCCTACAACCGCTTTCTGCGCAGCGCTCTTTACGAACCTTTTCAAATTACTCATCGGTATAAGCGCTACCTGTAGTGATAATTCGCTGGACCATCGCTCGCGCGATAACGTTATAAAACTGCTCCATTCTCCTCTCTCCCCTCCTACGACTAAGACAGCAACAGCAAGAAATTATTTGCCGACTATGTGTGCAGCAACGACGTATTTGCAGCGATCACGAAATCAGTATCAGATCGAAAAGAAGTATAACAAGAACCTAACAAATCCCATGGGTACTCGAACGAGAATGCTAACATTACTTATGGTATTCCCCTGTGGATGGGTGAAATGATCGGCCTATTAGGCTCTAGAACATGTCTATACGGCAGTAAATGGTCTGTACGGTTGTGTTATTCTTTTTTTATTTTTGTTTGTTTTTTACATTCGTGTGTGTTAGTTAGACGACCTTTCAGTGATTCCGGCGAAGTGTTTTACGGCTCCGCTGACGCATGAGCCGTGGCAAATGCGAAGCGGCGGGAACGGGCATGGACTTTCTCAATGTCTCTGCAGCTGGTCACGATTGAACACTTGGGCGCATGTTTTGCCTTCCTTTCAGCGCGCTCGTCCGAAATTCCGGCGGTCAGACACACTGGTCCCCGAAAAGTGAGGCCTCGCTGCCCTTGAAGGAGAAACTGGCACTGTAGTTGCCGGTGCTCGATCACCTTTAATTAACGGCTGCCATCCGGCCGAGAGGGGCGAGTGGTCGCGCAGGTAGCCTCGTTAGAGGCCGCTCTCCCCACGCGAAGTGTGAAGTCACGGGTTATTGCGAGAGCACCGTCACTTTCTCG
Organism: Haemaphysalis longicornis; assembly: GCF_048455015.1. Taxonomy (NCBI): domain Eukaryota; kingdom Metazoa; phylum Arthropoda; class Arachnida; order Ixodida; family Ixodidae; genus Haemaphysalis; species Haemaphysalis longicornis. The sequence goes on along the minus strand of NW_027526445.1, from coordinate 126,934,994 downwards.
CACTCAGCCGCACTCTGCGCGCGGTCAATGCTGGGCGTTCTCTCCGCCCAACTATCCTCGCACTGTTCAGAGGGAGGGGCATTTATGTCTCGCGGCAGATACGTTTGTCGATTCGGCATGAAGAATCAGCGCGAAGAATCGTAGAATCCAAGACGGTGGCGAACTTATCGCGCGTGCATCGAAGCAATTGGCGCACCGAAAATAATGGCCGCAGTTACGTTCTTTCGGGAACGCCGAACGGCCGAACGTTCGCTTGCCGCATAGCCTGCCTTTCCGTTCACTGTCATGGCTTCGGTCGGTGCGATGATGTGGGCCGTTCTGGTGGTTTCTTTGTCCATACTCTTCTCCTGCGTTAAAATATATGCAAAGTCTTCTCGTATCCCTCAGTGCCCCGTAACTTGCAGTACCCTGTGGGTGATGCGAAGTGGCCCCTGACTTGTTCACGATATTACAAAATCACCCATAACATCAACACACGCATAAAAAATTGCCAACCTTTCATAAGAACAGTTGAAAGAAGCGTGAAAGCTAAAAGTCCGCCCAACCTTCGCTGAAAGTTTGTCCAATCGATCGCCAAACCCTCAAAGACTCAAATCGCAAACGAAGAACGAACGCATGCGACGATTTTTTGCGCACTAAGTAAACGCATCTACGAACGACCTACATGTGTATCGATACGTGATTTATGCGATAAAGCAATACTACTATTGTACTCCTTCTTCATAATCGATGCGTGCATTGCATTATCGTGAACCGTCCCTTTTTCGCCATTTTCAAGTAACCTTTTTCACACGATGGAAGCCCAGTTTCATGCACGCGCTGTGTGTCCAGAAATCTTACCACAGCTTTTCGGTCGACCAAGCGGTCTGTGGGAAAATGCGTTAGTTTTTTGAAAAGCACGCCATCGGTCCCACCAAGAAAGATTTCGCTTTAAAAATACGCTGCGTACCATGCTGCTGTTTAGTACATTACAGCGCTTTCAATAGTACCCCCCCACCCCCCTTTTCGTACCTTGTCGAGAGGCCGAATTGTCACTTGGAAAAATTCTTCCGTAAAAATAAGTGGATCAACAGTACCCGTTTTGTGGTGAAAGAAATCTAATAATGCGCACGAAAATTTGGTATTGATTCAGGTTGTCTATATTAACCTCGTGCGCTTCGCCAAGGCGTAAAGATTTCTGCTTTTTTTTGAAGTGAAGCTTTCTATCCCTTACTAATTCGTCCGTGATCGCCGAAACGCACTGCAGGAAAGCCAACGCGATGATGATGATGAAACTTCAACCCTAATGGATAACATGATTCGTGTCTACTGAGCATTCCTAAGGCCTCAAGAAAGAAAGTCAAACTCTCTTTCTAAAAAAAAAACATGGTTTAAAGCAAAGCTTTCTTCTATGCAAATTGAATGAAAGTCCAAAGCCAACGACCACGCAAAGAACCTAAGAAATGCTGAGTAACCTGAATCAATTCACTTAATAGAACCAAAGCATCGCATCGGATCGGGTCGCTCAGCATTTCTTGAGTTCGTTGCGAGGTCGTTGGCTTTGAATTTTGACTTCGATCCAATTAGCATGGAAGAAAGCTTCGCGTTCAACCATCTGTAACATTTTTTTTTTCGGGCTTAACTCCTCCTCTGAATTTTCAATAACTGCACGAATTTGAGCATACGGATCATTCGCCTTAAATCATTCCATCTGCGGAGCTTTAGGAATCAGATGCGACGATAATAAAATACACGACGTTCAAACAAGACGCCGCTGCTACGCTTGGTTCGTCACGGAGCCCGCAGTGACGTCACCCGTAAGCTGTTTTTATGCGACCCGCGTAAGAAGTTGGACGGTGTTGTGGACACGTAAAGATCGCGATGACATGGTTCATTCTACGCACGTACACAAGCCGTCGGAGTCGAACACGAACAAGCTAGCTGATCGACATAAACGTAAATAGTTCCGTGCCTTTTTCAAGCGCCATTTACATTGCCGCTATAAACATAGCAGGTAGCGTAAAATAAATCGGAATAAAATATCAATTTAAACGTGGGTTGGTACCTGGTAGCGGGCTTTTGTGTCCCTTTTGCTGATGGTGAGGCCCTTAGTCCAGGGCGCTTGTGCCGCCTGCTTGAAATTCTGTACAAGAGCACATTGTTCCTGCTCGATCTCGCTGGTCAACACCTGCTCCCACCGCGCTGTACAGGGATTGGATGTCAATTCCTAAACAAGAAGGGAACCGCCACGGCGAAGCGATGCTGTGATATATATCGAAGCGCAATTGTGCTAGAAGTATACCATATAATTGTACCATCTTCAAAGTGCCATCGATGCTAGAAGGTGTTGTCGCACTCGGCACCCACGTAACTATGTACGAATCGCGAATACTTGCCAGATATTATTAACGAATGAAGGAATGTTTTCGCAGGAATTGCAGGAACGTATTCGTTTTAGCGTGTTTTGTGGCGCTCGATTTTCAAACTGAGTCATGAACACTGTCGGTTGGTCTAATCTTTTCCGTCTTCTATAGCTTACCGTGCTTTTTCTTGCTAAAGCTATGGAGCCGCCATCAATTTGTAGTCCCTGTTTTAAAAATGCCGTAAAGACAAAACACTGCTTTCCACAGTTTTATGGTAACTCCCTCAGTTCCATTCCAGCACTGGAAGATGTTTTTTTAACGAAAAAAAAAACGGAAGAATTATAAAACATTTCAAAATGTCCCGCTGCAGTGACGTAACAAGGGCCAGCACTAAAAGCATTGTCATCAGCGTTTCAACTGCCCGTTAGCATTCGAGTGATACGATCAGACGGAACGGAGGCCGCGTTACGATCCCCCAGGGACATTTCTTGGCGCTGGCTAAGTAGGCCGGCCAATCGAACGAACAATATTCTGATATGTTGTAGAAAAACCACCGGGAAGTGGGTGTGGGGTCGCCAGTGCTTCGGTTGTTTTCTTTTAAGGGAACCTGCACCACTTTCGAATAGAACGCTTCCACTCGTTCCCTAGCGTCTGGAAGCACTGCGAAATCTATAGTTATGGCCACCACGTAGCGGCACTGCGCGATTTGCTCGTCGCAGCAGATACTCCTTCTGTTTTTGCTTCGTTTTTGTGGCTTTATTTTTAAAGTTGCTATCGAATGCGTTCATTGCTCCAACCGAAGAAAAACGGGCCAACAGCCGTTACAGGGCCTTAGTGACGTAATTCGAGCCGTCGAAGAACGTCAACACCGGAAAAGATAGAAAAATCTTTTGAGGGAGTTTTCAAGTTATCCTATGGGCATAGAGGAGTAATTTTAGGCTGAGGTATTTTGCGGCCCCCTAATTTGAGTACTGGTGTGTTGGGTGACTACGTTCTGCAAGTATTTACGATTTCAAAAATGGTTGAAGAAAGTGTTGCAGGGTCCCTTTAACATCTCGAATATTTACTCCAAGTTTAGGATACAATTGACATCACTGTTATTGGCGCAAAGCAGCCTTTATAACGAACGAAACGTATTTTTTTCTTCTTCACGGTGCATTTAAGCCCATAGAACGTGGCCAGTATCGATACGCTTCCTCTATGGAAAAACAACTGGTGATTTTTAGGTGAACTTTTCCCACTCTCGGAACCAAGGTGGCTCGGTAAACATCTTTCTCTCGTTCAACTCCAACGAAGTCTTAGCTTGTAATCGCCTCGAGGGATTTTTTGGGCAGCAATGCAGCCTTAGGAGCGGTGCCCGCATTTCACGGTCGGCTGGCAACGAGCAACAAAGCACGGAATAAGTCCACCCGCGTTATCATTTTTCTGATCAAGGTTTACGGGGCATCCGGCCGTGCCACGAATCGAAAATCAGTAAAGTCGAGCATCCTGTACGTTTAGGTGGAAAGGCCACTAGAGCGTGGTTTGTTGAACCCGACGGTACTCACACATCTCATTCATGCCCACGTTCTGCCCGGAAAAGAAGACGGAGAAATTCCCAGCCGTCGTATACACACGCGTCAACGGAAGACACGGCAGGAAAGACGCCCCACGTGTCGCCGGTGTCCGTAGTGCCCAGCCCCCGTCAAGATTCGAGTCACGAGGGGAAGGTCCCAGCTACTGGCGCCGAGCCCATCCTGCGCCAACAAATGAAAAGAAGCAAGGAACGCGTAAACATTGTTAGTTATCTAGTGCAGTGACTCGTGCATATAAACGAATTTACGAACCCACCACACACAAAAATAAAAAATCTGCATGAATTCAGATAATTGTCTACTGATCTGTAGCATTCTTACGCTGCTTGCCCTCCTTGCGAGTTCTTTAATGCCAGATTTGGCTATAAGTAGCCAGATACGTTGAGGTATATAGACCCTGAGCTCAGGATGAGGCTGCCAGAGGTACTTCCGCGCCCATTAAAGATGTTATACCCCCGACTTTGTTTCCGCGCCGCGCTAATGAAGTCATACCTTTTTCGGTTTGGTGCCACCAGAAACCCTTACTGCGACGACTGCGGATCGCCGGTAACCGTGGAGCACCTGCTGTTGGAATGCTCCGCATATATCCACGCAATGTGCAGTCTCGTGCGAGAACTAGAGCGCCTTAGCCCAGGACCAATTACCTTGGAAGTACTATACTTCTTGGTCCATGGCCATCTCCACCAGCTCAATGCAAAGTATTGCTGGCGTTGTCTGACTATCTGGACTATATTGACGTCATTGCCGTGATTTAGAGTTTCAGACTTTTTAAGCACACTGGTTACACAAACTGAACGTCATTTTTGTTATTTTTCTCTCTTATTTCATTTCTTCTCTTTCTTGCTCTTTTTTCTGCCCTGTAATCTGTCAGACATTTTCTGTCCTCATTTCCCCCTTCCTCCACCGAGTAGCATGTCGGGGTCGAAATTCCGGCAAACATCTCGGCTTTCTCTTTAAATAAAACGCCTTCTCTAGCTCTGTATGATTTTTAAAAGATTTCTTTTGTTACTTTTGGTTCCATTCCCAGCCGCGGCGGCCGCTTTTCTGATAGAGGCAAAAAGCGAAAACGTCCGTGTGTTCGAGATTTCGGTGCACGTTCAAGATCCCCAGGTGGCCAAAGTTAATCCAGAGCCCTCCACTATACGGCGCGCTTCATAGGCCAGGTGTTGCATGGGCGCGTTAAACCCCCCAAAATTAAAAATTGATATTATAACTTCCCAAATTACATCTTTTTCGCAAATGCAGGGCTTTACAGGGCTGGGGCTGTGAGGTACTCGCGAATAATTCTGCAGAACGAATTAAAAAGGGGCTCAAACTCTTGTTTAGTTGTAAATTTTTTAAGGCTTTTATTTCTTAGGCACAGCAAACAAACCCTGGGCGGCGCGGACGGATGCTTTCAGCGAGAAGTTTTGAACATCGAGTTCGGGCACAGCTGCCGCGTCAGCGACCGGAATTTGGTTAGGCGTGAATCTGGCTACCATGAGCTCCGTGCACAACGCTAAGCAGAAAGAGGTGGCCTTGCAAATTTTACGCGAAGCTTTCCCGTCCGTTGAGAATCACGAAGAGATGAAGGTGTGCAAGACGTGCCGAGGCTTGCTACTGAAAGGCAGTTTACCCCAGTTCAGTACCGAAAACGGCTTCGTGTACCCTTCTAAGTCCGCTTCTCTCCATGCCGAAACGAGGTCAAAGAGTGGATCGTCTCTCTGCTCACCCGTTCATGAGCATCCGCCGTCTGACCCCCGAACTGGTACAATACAGTATGACGTAGTGGCTGTAGCCCGGAGTGCAGTGATTGGCTGATGTGCCCGGACTGACAGCTCTCTTTATACTTCTCTCTCTCTCTCTCTCTCTCTCTCTCTCTCTCTCTCTCTCTCTCTCTACTTTATCCTATCACTCCCCCTCTACTTCCCTTCTCCTGCACTGGATTGTATGCAGGTGAGCTACCTGCCGAGCTCAAAATATCCCCAGTGCGTTTTCTTTCTTTTCATGTCCCGAAAAACAAAACCATATGCGGCCAAAGTAATCAACGTGCCCAGAGGATGGCAAACCGAAGAAGGCCGACTTCTCATGACTTTGCGGGCCTCCAGTATGACTAGCACGGATCTATGAAACCTGCCTTCCAAGCTGGTGCTGTCTGTGGGAAGACCCTAGGTGCTTACGACCGACATCGATGTGCTGGGTTGCTTGATCAATGGCTCGGTCGATTGCTCGAACTGCGAGTGGGGAGCCAGACGTCGACTTCCCGAAGCTGTCTGGATAAAGCCTGATAGGAGGAGTGTTCGAAGGGGATCAGTAGATGGTGCTGGGTGCGTACAGGAAGTAGGAAGTGGTGGGCTTGCACCCACAAGAGAACGGAGCCCGGGTTAAGCGAGAGCGTAACGCGGGTGGTCCTCACAACAAAATACTGTTTGTTCTAATTTTTGTGTTTAGATTAGTGAGGGAACAGAAGTTGGCAGTTCCGCACACGTACAGTGGGCCGCCTTCTCTGTTCCCTCGATTCTTCTTTTTGCTTCCCAACAGTACACGCGTATGTGTCTCGTGTTCCTCACGGACGACGACTTCGATGGTGAGCACGCGGAATAAAACACCAAGACGTTTGCTTCCACCCCACAGCGCGCTTACGCGTGCCGAACTCGTGCAATCGCCCCCCTCCCCTCCTCGATGAGGGCTCCACGCCGGGCAAGTGCTGGCCTCTCGCCGTCACCTTCGCTTCTTTCTTTGTGGCCCCGAATTCATGGGGGCAAATAAGTCTGGTGTTATTTGCAAGAAAGGAAAAAAATGGCTAACGCTTAGCTCAGGTAATATTGGATAAGCAAAGCATAAGCTTGGCTTAGTGTGGTTGAGTCTTACTTCCGCTTGGTTAACCTTTGATTGACGACCACGGCTCAAAGTAGTTCGATACCGTGCAACTATCACACAAGGAGGCCCGGCGAACGCGGCGTTCATTCACGGCGAACGCGCCGTTCCTCTTCGCCGGGCGCAAGGCGAGTCACGTAGCCCGAGACGACCCACCGGTGCATGCGTGGGACGCTGCGGGGGTGGTCGGCTGCCGACCAGCTGATCAGCCGCAACCGCCGCCGCTCATGGTTGAGCAGAACGACTGAAAACGGGGCCTTGTGCGCAGCGCCGAAAGCGGGCCCGCCAAATCACGCGATACGATTCGATGGGCGCGTCGCAGGTGGTGTCTGCGGTCAAAAGGTGAACTTGCGCATCCGCGGCGAAACCGCTGGACGAAAGTAGTAAAGCTTTGCTTTAAAATCAAAGCCAGCTTGCAGAATTGTGCAAGACTGATGTCACAGAAGAGCTATGTTCATCTCACTAATCTAAGCTCGACGAGCGCCATATAAGTCACTCAGAACCATTTACCCTGTCTGTTATATGACGCTCGTCAGCCGAATACCAAATCAAATGCAAAGTAAAGTACATAAACGCTTTATTCGTACAGTGCCCTCTTCAGTCTTCGTATACTTCATCGTCCGCCGCCGCAAAGTGTTCGTCGAGCGCCCCCTCGCTGTTGAAGCCCTGCTCTTCTTTTTCTTCTTCTTGGTATTCTGGGCGATTACATTCTCGCCTGGCAGCGCGGCGCGCTTCCTGATAAGCCACATCTACTTTGGTGTCCAGATCTTCTTTAGTCGCTCCATCCTCCATGTGCGCTACACAGAGTCGAAGAGAGTTCTGCCGCCGCCGCCGCTGCAGTTACGGGTTTTATGAGCGCAGGTGGTTGCCCCTAGTAACGCGGAGTGAGTGACGTCAGGAGCAGATGACAGTCGTTTTGTCGGCTACGCTGTTTGCTCAAACGCTGAGTGGCACGTGCGATCGGTATTTTTTTTTTCATCTTGCGAGCCACGCTCGCCGAAAATATCCTCCGCCCCATCCTTCCCTGTCCGTCGAAGAATCACGAATCTGGCGCAGACTACAAACTGGCACATACTATAACTCCACCATCCTCTCCCACATCTCCCCCTCACGCTTCGAGTACAACTGCCCGGACTGTCAAGTTCCAGCCACCACTGCCCACCTCGTCTTCCTGTGCCCTCAACACCCTGTTCCTCTCCCCTCCCCTACCCCCAAGCAGTGGGAATGCACGTTGACCAGCTCGGACCTGCAGGAGCAGCTCAGCCTGATCCAGCGGGCCACGCGAGCAGCGGCGGCGCGCGGCCTCCTGAACTGAGGACACCACCCACCGTTTTTTTTTTCTCAGTAAACGTTTTGCCTCCTCCTCCTCCTCCTGCGAGCCCCTCACGTGGTGCAAGCCCACGCGCAAGCCTGGAGGACGCCGGGCGCTCCTCACGAGACGCGCGCTCATGTGCGCTGGGCATTTTCTTTGTATTTTTTTCTGTTTATGGACAGTGCAACCAAGAACTTAAACAGCTCTGCTGTTAAAAAATATGGATTACCAGGCTCCCCTGGCCTCCACTAATTCCTGTCTTGCGCTAAGTTCTGACCAACATTGCGTGAGTTTATCGGGTCGCGTCGACCCAGAATCGCATGCGCTCGATCTCGAACTAGTGTAAAATGATATGCAGCTCTCAATCCATAATATAGGTATCTTGGAAAACAAGTATACTGACATTTGCCGCTAACACGTCCATATCGTTACGCCGAGTTTTATTTAGTTGTCACCATTAGTTTGTTTAAAGTGAAATTGTAAACGATACAATAGTCCAGTCCGCTGTCATTACATTGACATGCACGGATGTAGTGCGGTTACATCAAACGGCTGGAACTCTCATTTTATGGGAACTATCCGGAAACAAATTATGTGAGAATTAATTTGTAAGTGCAGTCTTAAGGAACTTATGATTGTGTGTCTTTATTCAATCAATAAAGTAACTCATGATGAAATACCCACAAATACAACTTCGCTGATCATCTATCGTCAGAGTAACGGAAGGGCTCTAAATTTTTGGTGTACTGTTTCAACAAAGAAACTTAAATTCCACTCAAAAATACTCATCGGAGGTTTCTTTACTCCCATGCCCTATGCTCGTCATCCTTTCGCCGGCCACTCGGAACTCCGTACTGAGAAACTGCAATCTGTATTACGGTAGCGTTGCGTAACCAGGTTGACACACAGGTGACACAGCAGTACAATATCGCCAGAGTAAGTCACGATGCTTACGCATTGGAAGCACGTAAACAGGCTTAAATGCCCCGACAATTTTTTTCGTCAGATATTTTGCGAAGGTTTATTATTCTTCTCCTAAAAAAACGCATTCTTTTTCTCGTGCGTTTTTGCCTGCGCAATTTTTTATTTCCTCGGAGTTTTCTGTCCGCCCTTCTTACATATATGAGAGTCATGAGAACGAGAATGATAATGAGAAACGCTACGTTATGTAATTAAAATGAAAGGCAAAAATTGCGTGTCTAACCTGGCAGGTGCTATTGCGGACTTCAAGCAAGAGGAAATACTTGCTAAAGAACATTATTTTATTGCAGCGCTACCCCGCTACATTAAGAGCAACCCTTACCGATTCTGGAAACACTTTCGGCCCGGCACAGGAACAACTTCATCTCTAAGTGATAGCGAAAGAACGAGTCAGGCAAATATGTCCAACAATTATTTTCAATCTGTTTTCACTGATGACAACCGTATCACTCCCACGTCAATACGGCTGTCGCAAAGCCAATTGAACCATTAGTTATAAGTGACGAGGGTATTTTTAACCTTCTTCTGAACTTATACCCCAAAAAAGCATGCGGTCCTGATGATATTGCCAAAAATTTTCTGTTACAATACGCGGAGTAGTGCCGTAAATACCTCGGCATTATATAGCGCAAATCTGTTCAAACTGCTAAACTGCCATCCGAATGGAAAGTAGCGAAGGTAATACCAATACGCAAAACCGAAGATACAGCTGTTCCCCCTAATTTCAGACCGATATCGCTCACCAGTCCGTCATGCAAGATACTCGAGCATATAATCCTAAAGCATTTAACTCTTTTTTTTTTTAGAAAATAACAACCTTCTGTCTCCCCACCAACACGGCTTTCGGAAAGTTTTATCAACTGTAACCCAGCTTACCGAGGTTGTTCACGATCTTGCCCTTTGTGTAAATAACTGTTCTCAAACAGATATAATACTGCTTCATTTATCGAAAGCATTCGATCGTGTCTGTCATAGCAAACTGATTTCAAAATTGGAAAACATAATTGGAGGTGGAGAGATTATGAATTGGGTGAAAGGCTTCGTCAGCGACACCCAAAAGTTGTGGTTTTCGAAAGCGCATTATCAGGGACCGCTTCTGTTAAGTCAGGTGTGCCCCAAGGCTCCGTCCTCGGGCCATTTGTAGTTCTTATTTATATCAACGACATTACAGCCAACATAGAATGCAAAATTAAGCTTTTCGCGGACGACTGCATTATTTACAAGGAGATTAGACATCGATGACCACAAGGCACTAGATTTTTCTTTAGAAAAGATTGCTCACTGGTGTGAAGAATGGCAAATGTCGATAAACTTAACAAGAACAGTCTGCATAATGGTGACAAGAAAAAAGATACCCTCACAGTTTCCTTACACAATAAACAACACACCTTTACAATGAGTTACGGGGATGAAATATCTCGATGTCACATTAACTTCCAATCTGAGATGGGAAGCGCACATAAACAATGTTACAGCAGCGGCTTTGCGTAAGCTGTTTTTCTTAAGAAGGCGTCTACCACTTTCACCGACACAAACGAGGCTCTTAACCTACACTACATTCGTCCGTTCAATTTTAGAGTGCGCCAACACGGTTTGGTTTCCTCAATCTGTCACTCATATCGCAAAGTTAGAACGGGTACAAAGGAAGGCCGTAAGGTTTATCCACAACAAGTACAAACGCACCGACTCGCCCACTAACTTTTTAGAATATTGTGGTCTTCCTACGCTAGCGACAAGAGCAAAACTGGCACGATTAAAATTGATACACAACCTCCTTCATAACTGCAGCCGCATCGATGCATCAAAGTACATCTCCCTAGCAGAATCCAGAGAACTAATACACAAACATGCATACACCATTACCGAATACACTTTTAACAACGATTGCTTCAAGCATTCATTTTCCCCTGTCAATAAGAGAATGGAATAGTTTAGATTCCTCGATTACCAGCATACAATAATTGTCAGAGTTCACCTCAAAAATCGAGGACATGCTCTGTAAATAATTTTCCAGTTTCTTATCTTATTCTCTTTTGATGAGCCCTATTGCCGTTTTCCAGGCGGTGATTTTTTGTGTATAAATGTTCCCGTACACTTGTGCGTACATGAATTTGTTTTTCCGGTTGTAATAACTGATTCTACATTACCGGAATGTATGTTTTTTGTGGTGCATTATTGCCGGTGCTCTTGTTTTTGCGTGCAACTAGCGTTGTATTGTCTGCTTGATAAGTAGAACTGTCTTATATGCCATCTGTAAGTATGTACCAACTGTTCATTTTTTGTATGTAATTAACGCCATTTTTGAAAATGTGCCTATTGAATTTTGGAAGGGCCTCGAGGCCTCTTAAGGCATTTCTGCCTCCAGCCTCTGTGTCCTGTTAGACATTGTCTGAAAAATATGCCGCTGTAAAAATGTGAAACTGTTAACGGTGACTGATGACTTTCTGCTTTGGTCTCGTATGAGACTGGCAGTATCGAACATAAATAAATAAATAAATAAATTTTATATTCCGTACGTTTCATGGCTAAGCTGCACCAATTTTCTTGGATTCGGTAGTAATTAAACCGTTGGAGTAGAATAAAAGATTATTAAGTATTAGCAATCGAACCTTCGCTGCACATGGTGGCAGAGCGTAAATCGTATACCTTTCCATCGTACCACGGAAATGGGAGATTATTGAGTGATGGAGTTCTTGCAAGCTTAGTAATAATGGTAGTAGAAAACGTTATCTCGCAGATAATACAATCTTCTGTGACGCTGGGTATTGGCAACGCGGCACTCTCAGCAGTCCTTTTTACTCGTTTGAGAACGAGTGAAAAGACCCTCGTTCTCAGAGCAATTCGGCGACCTTACAAAGCTTCCTTTCGTTTAACACCCCACACTAGGCGACGTTCGCACTAAAGGAGTCTGCAGCATGGTTCTGTTTTGTCTTTGTCCTTCGCTTTCAAACAAATCAGGGTCAGCCACGCCAAAATGCGCGTGGAAGAAGTAATCGTTTAGGGGGCAGAAAACGGCCCGACCGCGCTTAGCTAGAAACCATTACAACGCCATCGAAACGAATCACTTGGCGGCGTGCGGGCGGGAAAAAGTTGACCCGTTGAAAACACCGGAAAACGGACGTTATGAGGTGAAATTTCCGAAAACAACAGGAAGACGGCCCGAACCTCAACCTCCCTAGATCTTGCGCGAACTGGTTCGCGCTCTCAGTGTGGTGCTGTGTTCGCGTTCCCTCTACAACCCCCTCCCCCACCCCCCTTCTCAGTCTTGCCGACAGCGGGCCTCCCGTCGGTTTACGTACAGCCGTATTCGCCGTCTCTACGGCGCCGGTCGCCGGTTTTTCCTCAAAGCTGCTGGCGGAGCCGGGGTGCACCGGGGTGTAGGGCTAACTCATTTCCGCACAAAATCCGGCGTCAGTTGGCGGTGGGAAAATAAGAAAACGTAGCTTCCCCAGAATGTGACAGAAAGGTTCACACGCGAAAGAATGAAACGAAGAAAACGAAAATAAACGGCGACAAACCGCTGTCGTGAATGGGAGATTTGTCAGGTTTCCGGAGCCTGAGTAGCTTTTGAGTGGGTGCGGGATTGCCCCGGTAGCTTTTCTGCGTTGTTGACACTTTTATGCCGATCAGGCTCGCACCTGATTCACTTAGCGACGCGCATGGGGAGTTATGCATTTATGCGCCCCACTGTCAGCTTGACGGACGCGTTATCGACGTACGACCTGGCAAGGCGCGTCGCTTTTTCGATGTGTGCGTGTGTGTCGAATGAAACATGAAAATATAAATGACACATTACCCAACTATGATGAATCTACCGTACGCGGTAAAGTTGTATGAACCCAACTTGCCGCTTCTAAGTCCAGCGCTGTGAGAGCCGCTTTTAGTACAGCTATACTTTTCTTCCTTAAACGTAACGGTACCGGAAACATTATGTTCCGTTCTTTCTTTACATTTCCTCGACAACCTATAGATGCAGCACCGGCCCCATATTAAGACGTTCGTGTACATGACACACTTGTCAAGGTGACGCCGGAGCCCTGACTTTCACTAGTCTCACGATTTCAAATCACGTTTGTAATAATGCTGGGCGTCGACTAAAAATTTTATTTCGGTTAATCGGCAGACATTAATCGTTTAATTGATCGTTAAACCGCTTATTGGTGTTTACGGAAGTAATAAAAAGAATAAAACCAAATTTCAGGTTTGAAGTCTCTCTGTTGTTATCAAGGCATCAACCCGGAGGATATTCGAAATCTATGCATTCTCACATTTTAAGGTAATATGGTGTAAGAGCGTAGGTGTTCACAGTCTGCGCACGTAGCTCAACGGACACGTTTGTGGTACAGACGTGACGCGAACGCATGCTCAAGTGGCACTGTTTCTCGAAGCAGCGAGCAAAACGGGTTGTTGCTATGTAAGGCGATGCCTTCAAATAAGCTTGCGCAGAATTTTGGGGGGCTTGATATCTGGTCTGCTGGGCTTACGTGATTTGAACCAATTAACTAGTAAAAAATTTAATCGTGAACAATGCGTTATTTGATTAGTGTACCGACTATCAATCACCAACCCCTAGTTTGTAAACAACCGACGTGTACTCAGAGCTAATAAGACTTGCTGTCGCAAGAGAGAGAAGGAACGAAGAAAAAAAGGTACCACAAGTGTCGTTAACGCAAATCGCAGCCTATACCCCATCCATGGCTCAGTGGTCAAGGAAAACCGTGCAGTGGGTGGGACGTACAGGTGAAAGGTGGAAAACTACAAATAAGGGTGTTGACACTTTACCATGATAGGTACAATTGTAGTACCTTGTTTAGAGGATTAAGTTGTAAAAAAGTTAAGCATGCAGTTGACTTTCGTTAGTGTTACGGCATCAGTTACGTCGATTTTCTGATTGATTGGGCCAGATATTCGTGGTAAGAATTAAGAAGAATCAACAACAGCCGATTGCGCTACTTCACTGGCCGATAGTTTTACTGGCAACGCTTTGATTGCACATGCACATGCTTGATAACTCTTTTTTTTTCTGATGCGAACAAATAATAATGGGACTAAATGCCAAATATACGGTATTTTGCAAGTGCTTCTTATTAGGTTTGTTTTGGGGTGAATAACCTCTGCTCTGAACACCGGGTAAACAAACATCACCATCAGGCAACACTGAATTAACGAAGAGTGTACGCGTATCTGCGGGAGTATGAAGACATCCATCGTCATCTGCACTGCTACTCGGCGTTCTTTCTTACGCATTCCTTCGAAATCGAAATTATACTTGAATAAAATTTTGTGAACGCAAAGTAATATGACCGCTTCAGTTCGCGCTGTCAAATACTCTCTTCTGATTTGCGGTGTACGAGTTCATAATCGTGAAAGGCCCAGATGAGCAGAAGTACGAATCATAACCCACAACGAAGACGAACAAGACATATACGCATTCAATAAAATTTTAAAATCCCGCTGTGCCTTTAGAGCTTAAAATGGTTGTGTATTTCCTCACTCTGTATTGCCATAGTGCTGTCTCTGTATCAATGCTTTACCCAGAGTCTCCATTGCCTAGAGTCCTCGTAGGAGCAGAGGATGGAAAAGCTTTACTCGGTTTTAATGATTTGCACAGGTTGTCGCTGTCCTCCAGGGGCGGCCTCCTAAGTCAACCACTAGGTCGACTGTCGCCATCCTGAGCATCCGCTCAATCCACCGAAACTTGTCTTGTGGGCCTGATGTGGACACGGCTGACTGCCGATAAGACAAAGGGGGGTGGGGGATTGGTGGTTAATGCCCCGTACACACTCACACACTGTCCGGGGAAGAGTGAGCATATACAGGCCAAATCGTTGTGTGGGAAGAACAGATGTTTGTAGTGCAGGTTTGGAAGAGACTTCTTCTGAAGCTGGCGCCAGGCAGCGGTATCCGTTTTGTAGAGGGATTTCTGCCAAGGGGGAAGGGTGCTTCTCTCGCGTCCGTGTGAATAATTTGCATGTGTGATAGGATTTTCAGGTGGTAATGTTAACGTTCTTTCTACTGCACCATCTTCCAGATTTCTGACCTGAGTTGCAAGACATACAATCATGCATACGCTGACGACCCTCTAGACGCAACCATGACGTTGACACGATGTGATCGTGACCTCTGCTTACCCAAAGTCAGCGTTCCAAGAAACGACACCACCGAAGTTCAAAGATCTCTTTGGCTCTGGAACAGTACACACAACAAACTCGGCTAGCACGATCATGACCTCGAAAAGACATCAAAGCGGTTAACATAACCCCCTTGTTCTTCTCCCTTGGTTCCTCCGTCGGAAAGTGAAGGAAGAATAAGCCACCATGGAAACGCGGAGCAGCGAAGAGCGGGTGCGGAGCCTCTTTGAATCCTGTAAAGACGAGTGGATGGCAGCTCGAAAAACGATCACCCGCGTCGACCTCCTTGAAGAACATCGCGAGCAGGGCCGACGTGCGAGCTCGCTTTCAATTAGTTCGGCACCCATAGCGGGCCCCCCACCTCGACCGCCCCTCGAAGCACGCGCCTATTTTTTCGGAGGGGCCTCATAAATATGCGGCTTCGGAGGAGAGCCGTGGTAGGCCTCTGCGTCTCGGAAGCGACCGACGCTGACAGACTTCGATGCAAGCGAAGGGGCGGTGGACTGCGATTCCCTTTCTGTGGGTGCCAAAACTTGAAGCGAAGAACAAGCCGTGTCTGTCAAACCATGTCATGTTTGAACATGCGAGTATACCTGCCGTGACCCCTGAGGTGAGAGTGGCAACGATGCGGGTGCCGAACCTCCGGGCGCTGGTTTTTCCAGGAAACGAGTTTATTCGGGATCGTGGATTGGAAGGGCCGGTGCTAGCGAGGTTGGTGTACACTGCACTGCCGGTCCTAAAGCTACTCGGGATCAGTGTGGTCTGACCAACCGTTAGTGAACAGAGTGACGAAATCGCACCTGCGAAACGGATCTGTCTGGACTTCTGTGGGGCAGTAGCGCAGTTTTGAGTGCGAAAACAGTACTTAACCTTAGGGGACTTCAAGTAACACCCAACGTGTCGGCTGCGTTGCCCAAGACCACCTCACACTTCTTCTACCAGTCGGTTTTGACCTGCCCTGTTTTGAGACACGTCACTCTGACGCGCTTTACGTGCCATCTCGATTGGGCTGTGGCACCGCCTCACCACTCTGTGGCGAAATCAAATATGGTTTTCAACTTTGTGTTCGCGACATTGACCATCGCCCAGATGTGGTCGGTTTCGACAGTGGGACCTTTCCGTTCCACTTCACTTGTTCCCCTCAGCGTTCTCGTTTCCTCTGAGTGCATTGTTTGGGCTGTTCGGACTCTTATGAGAAGCGTTTTGGGTTCAGCAGCATCGATGTCAACACATCTGGCCGACCACTTCACCTATCAGCTGATCGGCTTCTTCTCATCAGAGAGCGCACTTGAAAAATCCTTCAACTTGTTCTATTCAGGATTGCCTGGATTCCTGCGCTTCGTAAACCATCTCCACGCAGGGCCGTCACTGACACTGTGATACCGTAACACCATAGGGATCAAACAATACTGTTGCCGCTATTTCTGTGTTTGTGTTCTGTAACCTTTACTTCAAACAAACACCAAACGTTCCCGTCAACAACGATGCGTGTGGATGAGAAGAACTGGCGTCTTAAGTCATGCACCCCAATAAGTCCACCCCGAAAGCAGATATCTTCCCCATCTGGAGTTTTGGATCACGACGCAATAACACCCCACGCGCCGCCCTGTCAACGGCTCTCTAAACTAGGTAACATTCAACGCTGCGCGAGAAAGAAAACCGCGGAAGGACCTCAGAGAAATGCCTTCGAAGGATGACGCTTCTCACACACGGAGGGGCTGTGCGCCTCCGGGTTTAGTTTTGGTCAAAGGCGATTCGACCATATGGAGTACAATGTGATACCAAAACATAATCAATAGATAATCGCAAAATTTTTGATACGTAGGAAACCTTTTATTTGGAGGTTTGGACACTCCCTATTTTATTTGCTTGTTTTATTGACAGGTTGTTTTTTCTAATTCGCTTTTCTCAATCAATCAATCAATCAATCAATCAATCAATCAATCAATCAATCAATCAATCAATCAATCAATCAATCAATCAATCAATCAATCAATCAATCAATCAATCAATCAATCAATCTATCTATCTATCTATCAACCTTCAAGACTATACAAACGGATTAATTAATCAATTAAATTAATGATTAAAGAGTAATTAGTTGTTTAATTAATATTCTATCTATCTGTCTATCTAATCAATCTATACAGGTTTGAAGGACACCTGCTATATCTATCCAGGGCTTCTGGACATACGATTTGCAGCATCCATGCGTCGGTGAGATGGGGCGGTGCTAACGTCAACGCAAACAAACGAAATAACATTAAACGGGCAAATTGTCTGTATCGTTACCGCGGAAACAATTTTCCGAGATCCCGCCACGCACTATATATACAAAGAGCCCAATGCATTCGAGTCTTGACTAACGCTTAGTATTTGTTATGTAAAGTGTGCGCATTGGAGCGCTTAGATACAACTAAGCAATTTAGGTTTTCTGCATTGTTTTCTGCGGTATAATCAAAGGGAAGCTTAGTTTTGGGCTCAAATAGAAAAGCACTTCTCCGAGCCGTGAGGATATTTACCGGGACACAATGTCCGAGGCACGGATATGTTTTCATCCTACCACGGATGTAATATGTCGAATGCACTGCGACAACAAAATCAAAACGAGGCTGAGTGGTACGGACAATGCCTCGTTTGATAGTAGGGATTTCTTGCGTATTTGCACAGACAGAATCATCCGGATGAGTGTAACATTGACTTAACATTGACACACAATCATCCATGTAGCTATGCAAACGGAAGGACGAAATTTGCACGTGGAAGGCCACAAAAGGGTATCCTGCTTGGGAGGTCAGGCAAAAAAGGGCAACCTGGAGAGAAATTCGGCTACCGCACTGATGACGCGGTTCGGAGACTTTTTTTTTGTGTGTGAAAGATTGCCCTATACGGCATAAGAAAATATTTTCAGATGTACGACACTGCACCCGTAGCGCGCAAAAATTCAAGAAGAGACCGGTGCTGGGGCCCCCATATCCAGCGCTTTAGGTGAGGGGGTCTGCCAGGATGGAGCCCTGTGCCTCGGAGGTGTTGCGTTCGGGCGTCTCTAAGGCCTGGGCAAGTCCAGAGCCAATGTTCAACGTCAGCTTCTGACGCAGGAAACACACAAAAGGGGCAAGTGTCCGCAAACGGCGAGTGATAGCGGGCAGGCCAAGCGTGTGTAACTGCTGGGGATAACACCACCCCAACCCGAAGCTTCCGCAGCACGACCTCCTCCCAACGAACGAGCCCACTGGGGAGGTCAGTTCCACGAGGTGGAAGTAAAGCACTCGTGGCGCGACGGAGGGTTTTCTTTTCCACCGGAAGTTCTTCTATGCATACAGAAAGAAGTGGTAGTGGCCGTGGGACGCGGTTCAGAGACGACATGGACAAACGCATGGTGCTGAGCTTACGCCTTCGCGCACGTCCAATGCCACAGTATAGTTTTTAAGTGGAATGTCTCTCACCTCGAAGAGCGAGAGGGAGTGAGAGCGTAGCAAAGTGCTTGGCTCGTACAATCATTAGAGCCACCAAAGAGCCCAATACCTTCGAGTCTTGACTAACGCTTAGTATTTGTTATGTAAAGTGTGCGCATTGGAGCGTTTAGATACAACTAAGCAGTTTAGGTTCTTTTGCATTGCTGTCTGCGGTATAATCGAAGGGACGCTTAGTTTTGGGCTCAAATCGAAAAGCACTTCTCCGAGCCATGAGGATATTTACCGGGACACAATGTCCGATGCACGGCTACCGCACTGATGACGTGGTTCGGAGACTTTTTTTGTGTGTGTGTTTGCGAAAGATTGCCCTACGGCATAAGAAAATATTCTCATATGTACAACACTGCACCCGTAGCGCGCAAAAATTCAAGAAGAGACCGGTGCTGGGGCTCCCATATCCAGCGCTTGAGATCTCAGGGTCTGCCAGGATGGAGCCCTGTGCCTCGGAGGTGTTGCGTTCGGGCGTCTTCAAGGCCTGGGCAAGTCCAGAGCAAATGTTCAACGTCAGCTTCTGACGCTGGAAGCGGTGACACCACCACCACCAGCATTAGAAAACTACATGTATGGAACACAAAACAGTGCTGATAATGGTTATGAGTTAGACATAGTTCACGATAAGCAGACACAGAAAGATAATAGCTGTTATTAAATATACGCCTGGGCCCGCGTAATGCCCACACTTCAGACCTCTAATGACATCTTCAAGCCACTCCATATGCCACCAATTCCCATTGCTGGCATTGTTGCGGTGATAAATCTTTTGTTGGGTGCGTTTGGGTATTGTCATGCAGTTCTATGGGATCCGATCTTGGTCTCGTAGGAATTACATGTAGGTATGCAGAAGTTGAGGTGACGGGGATCCTCATATTTTGTGCAATCTAGCCGGAGTATCAGGTCTTAGCTTGTCCTATTAACGCTAACTTGGTGTCCTGTGCGTGTGTCGGAGGGCTGAGAAATTTCTCTCCTTCTCTTCAATCATCCTTGAGTTTAGGTGCTGTCGGGCCACATGAGAGTGTCTGGTCGGGGTTAACATGCGGCCGGGCTGCAGCCTCTGGGGCAAGTTGATTCACTTTTTCATTGCCTGTTACTCCTTCCTGCCAAGGTATCCTGTAGAATGTTACAATTGAATTGGTGAAGTTATTTAGTTATTCCTTTCCGCTGCTATGCTTGTCGTAAGATGGCAAGTTGGCCTAGTTGGTGCAGGTTCATATTCATGGTGAAAAACAGCGCAAGAAACACAGGGATAAAAAGAAGAGGGGACGACGCACAGCGCTGAATCTGAATGGTTGTCGTATTTCTCTGTTGAAGAGTTGGAGAAAAACATTTTCGGAGTCAGTGTGTATGTAGCAGTGCATGGTGGAGCTGGATGTGTGTGCAATAGCAGTGGCGATAACCATGCATCAAGCCAAGACCGTTGCCAAATGAGGGGAGTATTGTTTCTATTCCAATTTTCTCCTGAGGTTGGCGTGTACTATTTCTGACGCTTTATCTGTTACTGCAGCGTCTGTGTGTACGTAGCTGCTGAATTGGTCCCCAACTGTTCGTTTGGGAAAAATTATCTCGCTCAGATTCTGCGGTGCAGTGATAGAGCACGTGTCCTAGTATAGGCTCAACTCTTAGCAAAATATCGGTGTATGGGTGGAAATGGGTCATGTGTAGCCATTCTCGGAATGGGACCCAAGAAAGCTATTGATAGTGTGCCACATGACGCAATGCTAGGAAAAAATGAGGAATACTGGTTGTGGGAAGCTGAGAAGGGGGGGGGGGGGGGCATGTGGACATTGCATCTGGAGGAGAAAATCAAATCACAGTTACAACACTCAGAACAGGGCATCCCGCAGGGCTTAGTACTTTCACCCACGCTTTTTAAGCTTGCAATGTTTAGGATACATAGAGACACGGACCAATGCAAATATCAGACACGTGATAGGCGCACACACTCTTGGTTAGAAGAGGCTGACTAGGTGACATACAGGTAACTTTACAGCACGCAGTCGATCACGCCAGTAAGGCAGCAAGAGAGACCGGACTAAAATGGTCACCAGAAATGTCGGTGCTTCTCTAGATACATAACTTAACATTGAATCCTCCGGAAATTGTCATCAAGAAGGAAAACATCTCCATACCGCTCAAAAAGGTTCGCCGAGGTATTTCGACTCCTCATTCAAAGTGATTGCGGAGGCCCTGCTACTACCTCTCATTGTATAAGTCGATATGGTGAACTAATCCTGAAGATGACGGACAGAAAAGTGATCAGACAAAAGGGTCCCAAGCAACGAGATTTCTAACGACTACGAGATGCACTTTTAATTTCAAGAATAAAAGACCGTGCACCGCACACCACCCTCACCAACACACAGGAAGGGAGCATCAAAGCTCTGGCAAAAAAGGAACCATCGATTGCGCTCGGAATTCGGGTTAATGCAAGCACCACGGCGGCTCTTGACACAGGGATGCGGAACAATCTGAGGAAATAGTAGATGTCCGTACGTACAGGCAGCACTCAGACTAAAAACTACAATCCGGGCTCTACAAGTGCAGCAAACCCTTGCTAGAACTAAACCGCTTTATTCGATATTTCGCTTTGTTCGTGGTGTTCAGTGGTCCCCATTTAAGTGTACACAAAGTACATCACACTACTTTTTGACGAAATATCGCGTATAACAAAGCTTGTTTCTTGTCCCGAGGACTTCGTTATAAGGAGTGTTTCTGTACGCCCCTGTATACGGTACGCACCACACGCAGTCAGGAATGGGTCCTAAGACAGCCACGACTCATGTACCCAACATAATAACGCCAACGTCCGCCGCAGTAGCTGGAACAGCTCCCTGGCTTCGGCAAAGACGGTGGCATCAAGGCGGCGGCAGGCAGGGGCGATGCGTCACGCTTTGACCGCACAGCAACTAAAGCGAGCATGTCACCAGCGGCCAGGCGATTCATCACTCATAAGGCGCTCCTCCGCCTCGTCGCAACCGCGAGAACAAGATCGACGACGAGCAGTCAGCGCATATACTGACTCACACGCGCTTCCAAGATACCCGAAAAAAAGAAAATGAAACAAACATACTGAAAAAGTCGCAATATCAGCGAAAGTTTGCGTATATCACAACACCTGTTGGGCGGCCACTTGCGTTGAGGGGGGTCGAACGGCTACAACGCTTGCAAGAGTGCTGAAGAGTCGGCCGCCGAGAGGGTGGTAATTATAGCGTACGCTGCGTACGCCGCAACAGAATCCGACAAGGGCTATCCGTAAGACGGTTGCGCCAATGAAAGGCGGACGTTCTCTTCGCTGATGTTGTGCGGTTCGTGGTCTCGGGAGAGAGAGAGAGAGAGAGAGAGAGAGAGAGAGAGAGAGAGAGAGAGAGAGAGAGAGAGAGAGAGAGAGAGAGAGAGAGAGAGAGAGAGAGAGCATGCGTGTTTTTGTGTGTGTGTGTGTGTCTGTGTGGGCACAAACACACACACACACGCAAACACAATATATATATATATATATATATATATATATATATATATATATATATATATATATATATATATATATATATATATATATATATATATATATTAGAAAATCGTAGACGCACGATTAAAAACAAAAACAGTGGTGTACTGACGTTTCGACTGGAGGACCAGTCTTCATCCTCGAGAAGTTTCTTCTACTGCTTATATATATCTGCAGTGCTCGTCCTGCAGGGACCACAACTTTGGTCTGCGAGAGCGGAGAGTCGACGATGATCTGTCTAGCGCGTGCGCCAGTTTTCTTGCCCAACAAGGATCGCGGCGGCGCGTTTCAATCAACCCAGGCGCGCAGGGAGCAGTCGATCCTTCAGGTGCACGCGGCGTCTTCAGTGCGGCGGGGCTTTGAGTGAAGGAGGAACGTCCAGGCGCCTCGGGGGGAGTGACGAAATGCCTACTTCTTTCGAAGAATCCACTCGCCCAGACTGCGAGCCATTCTAACGATGTGCAGTTTCTCTCCCGCAATCCGTTCTCTGTAGGCATTCCCTTCACGCTGCCCCTTGTATAGATGGACGAACAGAAATTAATCGAAGTGCGTTGCAGCAGTCGGGCGAAGACGGGTTTTGGCCCCTTTCTAAACTGCCGAGTATAAAAACAATAACAAAAATTCACTGCCCAGAGAGAGGACACCTGCCAATCAAAATGTGAGAAAACAGAGAGGGAGGGAGGTGACCGGTGTTCAGCCTTTGCTCTGATCTAAAAGGAGTTCCCCCCCTCCAGTCCTAAAGCGTTCTTTGCGAAGTGACGTCACTTTATGTTGTGCGCAATCCCGGGCCATGATGAGGAACGCCCCTCTTTTCCCGCCGACGCAGTTCCATGTTTTGAACCGGATGACGACGGCAGCTTCGAGCGGTAAACAATTGAATCAAAGAGCGCCGCTCTTTCGGTGTCATTATAGGATGCTTCGTAAAAAACCAGGCGCCGCGGAGGTGACTGATTACTTGGCACAGGAGTCGGAAGATGGTCCGAGGAAACGGGGTCAGTACAGTCGAACACGGATATATCGAACTCCAAAGGGATCGCGAAATAGTTCGATATATTAAAAATTTGATACAAAAAATATGGGCTCTGAGGCCTCACCTGTGGCGGACGGCCACTTACCGATCGGCGCATTCAAGAATGACAACTAATTCTGCACTAACGACGCAACAGGATGCTTTATTTGCGTGAAAAGAAATCGCTGATCTTGGCCTGCTTCTTCGTCCTGTACATGGAATTAAAGACGCTGGTCTCGATATTCTCGAGGCTATCCAGGTGTGACAGCCCAGTTCCTCCCATGTCGTCGCAACTACGCAGAATCAAGCTGAACGCAGCCGCCAGTTCACCGGCGGAGTACGATCGTGTAGCCGCATCCTCGTCCGGACGATCTTCGCCACTCGAGCTATCAGCCTGGGTTCCTGCAACCGCAGCTAGGATATCCTCGGCACCGACGCTCGTAACAGCATAAACATTGCTGTAAGCGTTCACGAAGTCGCCGGCACACAGTCCGGCTGGAACAGCAGCCGGGAAAAGGGACGACAGCTCGCGCAACGTGTCGACCATGCCCTATTCGTCGTCGTCGCCGTCTTCGCAAGCTTCCGAATGTTCGGCCGTCACAAAGCCTGCCTTCCGGAAGCAGTTGGCCACGCTCTGCTCTACGCTATTCCAGGCACCCGTCATCATGTGTATGGCCCCCAGCTGGTCAACTTTAAGCTCGGTGCCCACGCGGAGGTTCATCAAAAGCCTTTCGAGGAGTCGCCTCCTGTACCCAACCTTGAACGACGCTCGAGCGGCTGCAGCCTGGCTGTTGTGTTCGGAGGCAGAAACTTGAGCTCGATGTTGTCGAGCTCCAAGATGGTTTGGTTGGCCGAGCAGTTATCCATGAGAAGGCAAGCGTGACGCTCCGACGCCCCCGCTTCTGTCCCTGTTGGGTTTCGGCGAAGGCACTAAGCCACCGCGGAAATCGGGGGTGCAGCGACCGCCGAAGAGCACCTTCCAGCTCGTGCGGTGTTCAATATACCCAATGTCGGGAAAAATACCGTTCGATATAAACGTACGAATTCCTATACTTTTACACAGAATTTTCAAGGGGGTAATTCATGAGTTCGATATAGACAATAATTCGATATACCCGTGTTCGATATATCCGTGTTCGACTGTATACGTCACATTTTACTCGCCAAGTTTTCTTTTTCGAGCAGCAAATAGGCCGGATGGAAAGTATTTGATTTTCGGCACGTTTACCGAGCGGGTACCCTGGAGTCTAGACAGGAAGAAAATAGACGAAGAAAAAAAAACTGGTTGATTCCTCTGTAATAGGAATCGGTAAAACCCGAAAGTGAAATGATGTGCAGCGAAATCTGCAGCTAAGCATTATTTGTTGGTCGGCGGCTGTCTTGTGGGTGTGCTTGGCGAGCGACGTCACGCTGGCGGGTCACTTCGGCAAAGGTGTACTGGCGTCATTTCCGTGACGGATGTGACGTCAGTGAAATCTTCGGGTATCGCGGCATAAAACAGTTTCCTGTTAAAATATAAAACGGACAACCCTAAGTGTAACGTACTGATGATGATGATGATTTCTATTGGTTTCCCCTTTGTATCGGGGTGATGACATGTCATCTTACCAAAAAGGACTAATATACATATGTTTTACACTTTTGGTTTAATACTAGCGCTGCTTAGGGCAGGCACAAAAAGCTTATTAGGCACAAAATACTTTTTTTTTCTGTTACAGGTGGTAACTGTCCTAGGCAATATTCCCCTCTCTGCTTTTCGTCCACCAGCATTCTAATCTTCTTTTCGTCCCCTCGACAGCCTTGAAGGTAACTTCCTCTGTGATACCCTTAAATCCTAGGGCTTCTGAAAGCCAAATATTCCCTTCATGTAGATTTGGATGGATACCCTCACATTCTAACACGATGTGCCGCATAGTTTCTGTTTCTTTTCCGCAGACCACGCATACCCCATCATTTTGTGAATACTTCCCCACAAAACTCTTAGTTCGCAGGCAACCTGCTCTAGCCTCAAAAAGCAAAGCACTGCCCTGGAAATTATCGTAGAAATTTTCCTTTCTGATGTTCATCTTCTCAGCCCTGTACATGTCTAACGACGTTTTAGCTTCCATTTTTTCCCTCCATTTATTCGTTTCAATCTGCCTTGCCTCTTTTTTGGTTACCTTGGCTGTTTTGGATTCCCCACTGTTCTTTCCGTATTTCATCGTTAGCCTTCTAGTCTTTCTTAACCACTGCGTGTCCACGCTTTTCAAGTATAGGTACCTAAAAACCTTAGTTGCCCACCTTCGTTGATCCATTGCCCTCAACCTCATCTCAAAGCATATTTTACTCTGAGCTTCTCTAACTTCAAACGACGCCCAGCCCATATCTCCCTGAACTGCTTCGTTAGTTGTTTTTCCATGCGCGCCTAAGGCCAAACGTCCTACCGTTCTCTGGTTTACTTCAAGGCCTGATAGAACGTCTGATTTTAAGCAGAGTACAGCATTCGCAAACGTGAGACCCGGAACCATTACTCCTTTCCACATTCCTCTTACTACTTCATATTTGTTATACCCCCCCAGAGCTCTATGCTTCATTATAGCTGCGTTTCGCTTTCCCTTAACCTTAAGTTGCTCCTCGTGAGTACTTAAGTAGTTATCCCCTTCGTTTATCCACACTCCCAAATATTTATATTCCTTCACTCTAGTTAATTCGCCTTGCTGGATAGACACTACGTCGGTGGTAGCGTCATTGAAAACCATTATTCCTGATTTTTCTGCACTGAAATTTAATCCGAGGTCAGTGGCTTCCTGGCCGCAAATATTTATTAGCCGCTGCATATCGGTTTAGTTATCAGCTAAAAGAACAATGTCGTCTGCGTATAACATTCCCGGAATATGCTGTTGTACCACTTCCCATTGCAGCATATGGGTTAGGCTAAACCCTACTTGACTTTCTTCCATTTTCTTTTCCAACCCTGCCATGTAAAGCATGAACAGTATTGGGCTCAAAGGGCATCCCTGTTTCAGTCCCCGATGGATGTTGACCTGCTGGGCGCATTTCTGTCCTTCCCAAGTAAGGTGCACTCTATTGTCTTTATAGATTGCTATAAGGAACTGTACTAACTCGTCATCTAATCCCTGGAGTTTCAGCATCCTCCACAGCCGTTCTCTGTTTACGTTGTCATATGCCCCTTTAATGTCCAAGAACGTAATCCATAGTGGTCTATTCTGTGCTTTCGCAATTTCAATGCACTGCATTATCACGAACAGATTGTCATCCAGTCGCCTATCTTGTCTAAATCCATTCTGCAGTTCCCCAAGTATTTCATTTTCTTCCATCCATGCTTGAATTTCTGATTTTATCGCCTGCATTACGAATCTATACACCACTGACGTTACTGTGAGTGGTCTGTATGAATCAATACTGGCTTTGTCTCCTCTGCCTTTATATATTAAATTCATCCTACTTTCTAACCAGTCCTCTGGTATTTGTTTGGTTTCTATCACCTTATCTATTGCCCTCATAAACGAATCCTTACTTTTAGGTCCAAGTAGGTTTATCAGTTGCATTGGTATTCCGTCCGGGCCCACTGCTGTCTGGGGGGAAACCTTTTGCTCTGCTTTTTTCCAATCAAGGTTGCTCAAACTTATTTCCCTTTCCGCAGTCTTTTGTGGCGCTGATGTTATCGGTGCAGGTTTCCCTACCACTATTGTCCTAAACTTCTCACTAATCACTCGATGAATATGCGCCAACGCGTGCTCTCCTTCTTAATGTTCCCCCTCTTCATCAATCAGGAATTTTTGATGGTTATCGTTTTTTGAGCTTAGTGATTTTACATGGTTCCAAAACTTCTTGGATGCGTTTTTGTCCTTTTTCCGTATTTCTGCCATCCATTGTTCGCTTTTCTGCTTGATCTTTGTTTGCACCATTTTCTGCACTTCTAGTTTTTTCTCACGGTAGACCTCCCACTTCTCTTTCACTACCTCCGGTTCCATACCAGTTGTTTTTGCTTCTCTATGTTCTCTCGACGCCTTTCTTCGCTGGTCAATAGCCTCTTTTATTTCCTTATTCCACCAGCTTCTCGGCTTTCTCTTCCCTTTCCATCGGTTTCGTTCCTTTGCTTCATTCATCTTACCCTTTATGAATGCAATCATTTCGTCGTAATCCCAATTTTTGCCTGGGTATTTATTCATTTCATCTTCCAATTTATCAGCGATGATCTTTAACTGCTCATTATTCAAATTATTTGCTCCTATTGTACCTATTTCTGCATTTTTCCGGGTTGCGCCTCCAAAGTGCAAGCTAAATCGCTTGTGGTCGCTTCCTAAGCTGTCTGTTCCATTTTCATCTATCCTCATTTCCCGCAGCCTTCCGTATACTGTCTCGGATACTAAACTGTAGTCTATGCTAGACTGTCTGTTACCGCTTTCCCACGTTATTTGTCCATCACACTTGCTTTCCGTGTTTACTATTACAAGCCGGTTTTCCTGGCATAGATCTATCACTAGAGAACCGTTGTGGTCTGTGTATCCATCCAAACCTTCTATATGGGCATTCATATCTCCAACTATGATTATTTCGCCCGAATCTTTGAACTCGTTTATATATCTTCTCAAACAGTTTACCATTTCCTCATTTTCCTCCCTAGCACTACTTCCGGTCCACAGATACACCACTCCTAACCATGTATTTTCCCCCTCTATGGTGCCTCTTACCCATAGATGCTCTTTACAACTTTCATGCACTCTCTGTCAGTCGGTCCCTTGTTTAATAAGCATGCCAACCCCTCCCCCTTTCTTCATTCCTGTGGTCCTGTTGCAACCTTCCCAGACATAATTGTCTATGATAGGTGGGGCTTCTAGGTCCCGGAGGTGAGTCTCGGCTAAAGCGTACACGTCTATTCCTTCCCGTTCAAGTTGCTTTTGAATTTCCACCCACTTATCTGGCTTTCTGCCTCCCTGCATATTTATGTAGCTGATTAAATATTTATTGCATTTGTTTTTCCCTTTCCGCTTACGGGGTCTGTTTTTGTCTTTTAGTACTCTTTAGTACTAAAGGTTGCTTCCCCGCAAGAAGACCCTGTGTGCAGGGGTGCACCCTTTACAGGCGGCTTGCTTCGTTGTGTCCCTTACGTGACGGATATGACGTCAACGAAATCTTTGTGAGCCCCGGAATAAACACTTTCGTGTTAAAATGTTGCGTATCCGCTTGCTTTGCTGTAAATGTCGTTGAAACACCTCAGGGCTCGGTATTAGGGCCTTAATTATTTTTAGTTTACGCCAACGATATTGTCAAGGAGTTGTCGTGTACAGTGCTCCTGTACACAGGTGTCTGCGTAGTGTACACTAATATTGAAAGCGTGCATGATATTGCTTCCCTGCAGCGTGACCTGGATACGGTTCAAGTTGATCTGGGAAGTGGCGCATGTCATTGAATATCTCCAAATGTACAAAATCCGGAACTTTGTCGATGGGAACTGAGTTTAAGTAATAGGGAGAATGTCGCAAAGTAAATTTGCGCCCAAAACTGTTTTTAGCGCGATTTTACATTGATACATTCTCGATAATACTTAAAATCAGATCCCATCAATAATGTTTAAGATTTTAAGTACCTTGGTGCGTAATTTACGGAAGCAAATTTACGGTGGAGGAAACACGTTCAATTTTTACCAAACAAAGCGTCCCGGACATTAAATATTCTCAGGAGAAATTTCCGTGGAGTGCCAGCAAACGTAAAAGAGCACTTGTATGCTTCTTACGTGCGACCTATTCTAGATTACGCCTGTGCGGTTTGGTATCCGCATATGGCTACACTATCGGGTGCCCTTGAATGCGGGCAGAACCTAGCGGTCCGTCTTGCCACCAATGGCAGAGTCCTTCTGCGTATGGTTATGACTGTGACCACAGTGTTTCGGCTATGCAAGAGTCCTTCGGATGGGCACCGTGAGAAAGAAGGCACCTGTGCGACAAACTCGAACTGTTTTATCGTTTATATTTTTATAAAAGTCGAATCGATAAGAGTTTGTACCTTCCCGCACCATACTTCGTATCGTGCGCCATACTTTGCTCTGACCACAACTGCAATTAATTTTCGTGAATTTAGCTATCATAAAAATGTTTGTCACAGCTCGCTTTTTTATATATTACTTCTGTTTGGAATAAGTTGCCGAATCGCATTTTTGAATGTACAACCGATGCAGCGTTTAGTATAGTGCTTTCAAATATCCCTCAAACCGGTTATCCGGCTAAACCGGCTCGTAGCGACTCCAGCCTTCAAAGCCGGTTATCCAAATATCCGGATTTTCAGCCACAGATAATCAGTGTATCCGGATTCGCTAGCCGGTTAACCAGATGTTCTATTATTCGAACGGCTGGGTGTGCAGTATATTCTGCAATGGAGCAGCCACGGTAAGGAAATCGGCTTTAAAAGCGATTCCGAAACGGTGACGCCATAAAATTGACGCCAAAAAACCTCCTCCGGTTAGCAAAACTATCTTTTGTACATAAAAGAGAAATCTGGGCATCCGAATATTCGAATACAAAACCGATTAACAGGGTACGCTAACCGATCACTCCGGTTATCAGGTTATCCGGCTTTCATAGTCGAATAATCGGTAAAACGAATAACTGGGTTTGCCGCAAAACCAGTTTGTTGTCGCCCCACTACCGTTTAGTGCGTTCATTCGCGATGTGACCTGATTTCTGTTTATGCCTGCTGAATTGATTTTTTATGCCCTTGTACTTCTTTGTTTGTACCCCCACCCTCCCCGCAAAAATGGCTTATGGCGCAGCAGGTTTTCTGAACGAACAATTAAATAAATATATGTCTTCTGTCGCCCCTCCCAAGTGACACCCCTCTCTCCCACCTTCTCTCTTCTGGCTCATGCCATAATGAATGCAATGGAGGTAGCTATTGAATTCAATTCTCCCGCGTTCGCGCTGCTCGCCAGCCGTATGTAGTGACGTTGCTATTTCTGCTGTTCATGGCGACACATTCTGTGTTTGAGTTTGCTTTGATCTCTCCTATCCTGGACACCGTTTTTATTGCGTTGTTTTTTTTAGTTATCGTAAAAACCAATCTAATATGTATCCCTAATTAAGAGCACGGCTCTGTTATGTGTAGTTATATCTCGTCTCTGTTGCGCCTGGGGTTTCCCAGGCGATGAATGATGTGGGCATCTAATTTTTAAAGGATTTTTTTCTGTATATACTGAGCATTCAAGGACTCTCTAACCTGCCGTATGCATGTGTGTTTGAATTGAGTAGTTGAATTGAGGCAGGCAGACAGACGAAGTTTTCCCTTTTAGGCGGTCCAGGAATGACTCTCGTATTCGAAAGAGCTAAGCACGCGTGCCGACGGCCAAACTCTTCTTCTCTAAACTTGTGTAGAGAAGAGGAGTGTTTTCTAAACCCACAGCGAAGATTCTCTAAACCTTCGCTGTGGCACAACGTTCACTGTGACAGTGATGCCGATGAAATCGAAGAGGCAGTGCAAAGAAAAAGAAAAGGAGCGCCTCAAATACCAAATCAGCAGATAAAACAAAGGCGGCACAAGTTTTCAGTGAGCCGAACATGTCAGCGATATACATGCCCTTCTTTCCGCGCCAAGCCCACTGACCCCGAGACCTGGCGCCTCCAAAGCCCCTCGAACCTCGCTTGCATACAGGAGCATATATACTACCCGTTCAAAGATAAAAACGCCGCAGTTTCTCACTCGAGTCGCTCAGTTCGGCATGCAAGCTTCAAACGCTCGACACAGGTTGCGCGCATCGGGACCTGATTTGTGAAAGCGATAACCCCGTCTTAAAGATGGTGCGAGCTATGCTCACATAAATAAGTCGATGGAGAGCCGACGACGTTAACACAAATATAAAAAAAAGAATACGGGGGACATCTTTAAGTGTCGCGTTTATGCTTGAAGGGTGGCGAAGCCTTTCTCGAATGAATGATACGGTCGCCTTTCGCTTTGACGCGTAGTGCGCGCCAAAGACGCCAAGGCAGCGTTCGGCCCATTTGGTATTCTCCGAGCGCTCCGAGACAGAACGGAACCGGCTTGATAAAGAGAAGAGGCTGGAGGTTTGAAAAGGAAAGACTCATGCGACGGGGTAATACGTGCTCGCCGGAGGAATCGGGTAGCGGCCGTATTCGTGTACGCACTGTTTACTCGCCACGGTGAAATTTGAGATGATTCACGGGTTGATTCGTCACGTGCGTGATATAAGGTGAGACGTGCCTGTTTGCGAATGCCCGACTTTCCGTTTCTCTGAAAGGGAAAACGATAGTGTGATCACGGAGGAATGTCTGGGAGATTCGACGGCATAGTTTTAATTGCGGTTTAACATTTATCAAGCACGCTTATAGAATTTTTGGATTCACCACAGAAGCATTTCGGGTAGTTGGTAGTTTCGCGGGTAGAGGTTCCGTAAATATAAAGAAACGTTGACAGCGGCTGCAGCTAAAAAACGTAACGTAATGCTTCCCAGACTAGCTGCGTCTTTTTCGGGATTATCAGGTTTGTCTTCAGGATCTCAATGATTTCAATATATTACGCTGAAATTAGAGAGAAATGGAGAGAGAGAGGGAGAACAGCGTGAAACAGTAATTTCACTTGCTTCATAATGGAATGAATGAATTGCGTTCGCTTCAAGTTAAAAGGTTTAGATTTAGATATAGGAACTGCTTTAAAAAATTCTACTGTTTTATTTTTTTTATTTTATTCAGAATACCCCTAAGGGCCCTCTCACAGGAGGGTATTACATAGGAGGGGGGGGGGGGCTATAACACATACCGGTACATGAAAATGGTTAATAAGAGCAGAAAACACGCAAACTGAAAAACTATACTACTAAATAAATTGGAGTAAAATATAGGGTCAATATCCCTATCCCTTCTTCACTACCCCTTCTTAAAGACAGCTGAGAGAAACGCGAAAGCTTTCTCACATGTAAAGAGCGTCAAACGTGCTCCTAAGCTTCGCTGAATGTCGGACCAATACATTGTCAAACCCTCAAAAACCCAAATCGCAAACGAAGAACGAACCCATGCGATGATTTTTCGCGCACTAAGTGAACAAACCTATACGAACGATCTAAATGTATACCGATACGTGTTTTATGAGGTGAAGGTATACTACTGTAGTCGATTGATACAAGTACTGTTTCATCTAGCACCGTTCCTCTTTCGCGATTTTCAGGTTTTGACACTATGGAAGACCGTTTCATGCTCGAGCCGTGTGTAATGGAGATATCTATTGGAGCTTTTCGGTCGCCCAACCGGTCTATGAGAAATACATTAGTTTTTTTTTGACAGGACGTTGTCGGTCCCACTAAGAAAGCTTTCGCTTTAAAAGTTATACCGCATGATGATCTGCTGCAGCCATTTTCGATGCTGGGTGCAGTAGTTTTGTCCGACACGAATTTACACGAACCGTTGCGTTGTCGTGGAAACTTTTCTTTGCGCTAAACACGCCCTGTACCACAGTCTAATGCTGCCTGTAGAGACACAGCCACTCGGTCCTGTACTCACCAATCTTCTCAGGCTTGCGAAGAAAAGTAGACGTTTAGTTAAAGGAGCCATGAAGACAAAATACAAGTTGGGTGTATTAGAAAGACTGCTTAGTCCCGATAACAATGATATCTGCAATAATCCGTAATTGGGATTGGCAGTATGTGTAAATAAATAATAAATAAATACCAATATCATCGCAGTCTTCGAAAAAATAACGGAGATATGAAAGAAAACGTGTGAAGCAGTGGCGACTCCCTAGCTAATTTCCTGCAACTTTCTATGACGTCACGGAAGTTTGTTTGTGCGATTGGCGCCCGCTTAACTGACCTGTCGCGACGACGCATGACTGGACGTCTGTAATGGGGCCTCTAGTTCCATTTGACCGCATCACTTGAATGCTAACGCGCAGTTAACGCACTGAAAATTATGTGTTATTCTTGGGCCGTATGACGTCATTCTTGCTCATAACACGTCACTGTGGCACAAAATTTGAAAGTTTTTAAATCTTGCTTTTTTTTCGTTAAAAAAACAGCTTTTGTGGCTGTAATGGGGCTGAGTGAGATGCTGAATCCTAGTTCTTTCAAATTAAACGAAGTTGTACTTTGTCTTCATGGCTCCTTCAAACATTAACATTTGGCAGGACTGTGTTTCGGCGTCAGCAGTAGGCTTCCCAGCAACCGGCGTTCCTCTTGGTGGGAGGTTGTTTTCACAGGCAACAATCACACCTGCAGCGACGTAGCGTACACTCGATACTTACGTAATATCTCTGGGTTCAATAAAATCTGTAGCCCCGCTCCCTTTCCCCCTCTATTGTGTTCTTTAGTGATCTGTAAGGAACGCCAATTTTCGAAGAAGCTCGGAGGAGGAAGCACGCATACCCGCCTCTCTTCCAACTCCGAAATAGTGGTGAGGATTGGCAGATGCACTGAAATCTTTTAGGAGATATGATTCTGGTTCTTTACGGGAATGTTTGCTAGTATAATACGGTAATAGATACTCGTTGAAACCGAAATTGTCAACATTCAAGTAGGCGCTCGCACACAAGCACACGCACGCACGCACGCACGCACACACACACACGCTCGCACACGCACATGCACACATGCACACACGCACAAGGGGTGAGAGAGAATGCAAACAGGAACGCAGAAGGCAAGGACATTCAGAGAGAGATCACTAACCCTTCTACATCGAAGCATGTTCTCTTGGTTTTGTTCATTACGTAACATTGAAGCTAGTAAAAAGAGAAAAGCCGCAAGAAGAACGAAAAAGAACAACAGTGAAAGAATTGGCGCAGTGTAAAAGGTAACTGTCATTTCGCGAAAACCACACAACGCCATTACAGTGCCAAGTAATTTATTTCGGATGCATAGATCCGCACACCTGGGAATGCACTTCGTCTTGGCTTATCGACTGCACTTCTACAGTGTATTCGCCCCGGAGAGTATTTAAACAACGCTCGGCGTCAAAGACACGGAGTGCGAAAGACACATCACGCTGCCCCACGAAAAGAATACCTGGAAAGAATGCCTATACAACAAACGACCCGCCACGCTCTCGAAGCAGCCATTTAAATCTCCCACGCAAACGCGACGCTGGGGCGACATGCCAAGTCGGCTGGGTGTGCGCGAGAAAGCTGTTCCTGACTCATAAAAAGGTTATCGGCTCTGTTGTTTATGTAACCACTCGCTGTGTTCCGCGCATAACTTTGGGAAGATGTTACGGGTGCAGCGACCACATGCGCTCGTGAGGAGGGTCGGACTATTCCTTCGAAACGACCGTGCGCGCAAGCACGCATGGAGGGACAATGTCACGCGGCGACGGAATTCCGCACCGTGGGAAAGTTGACCTGCAGTGTGTCAAACTACACGCCGTGGGGTTCGTGCAAAAACCAATGCCACATAGGAATATTGCGGAGACCTTCATTATTAAAGGTGATAGCTAATCTTTCTTGGGCTACCTGCACGCGGAAATGTCTCTCTCTCTCTCTCTCTCTCTCTCTCTCTCTCTCTCTCTCTCTCTCTCTCTCTCTCTCTCTCTCTCTCTCTCTCTCTCTCTCTCTCTCTCTCTCTCTCTCTCTCTCTCTCTCTCTCTCTAGATTCAGCCACCCTACCGAAAATAGGTGAAGTAAGGCTTGAACGCACAGTATGGTATAAACGCAAGACGATTCCAAACAAATAAAACTCCTGCCGCTGTTCATACATGGTCACATTATTCAGAGCAAAGGAGACCTCAGTCATATTTACGACAAAAAGTCAGTAATAATTATTTTTTATTTTAAGATAAATAATTTTTAATCAAAAATGCAGGTTGCACTTCTTTTAACTCCTAGGAATAAAAAAAGAAAGCTAAGATAAAAGCAAAAACTCAAACAAAATATGTTGACTTTCGCTGATTTTATTATACAGGGTGATCAAAGTTAAGTCGACAGGTTTTTTATAAATTAGCCGCTGAGTTGTACGAGAAGAACACCTCTGCTGTAAGGTTACGTACCCAGGGGGACACAGATTGAGGTGGTAAATATTGATGTCGGTGGCTTAATTAACTAAAATTGCATAATTAACTTTTTAGTGACTGCAGAAAACCAACATGTTTATATTGAAAAGTTGGGCGCAATCGTGTTTCTACACAGTTTCATTTGGCAGAATTTTTCTAGCGCATCTGTAATTCGAGATATCGAATTGCGAAATTTAATTGCCGTTTGCGTGATTACGCATGCAAGGCGGTGGCAGCCGGCGCAAAGCTCCTCCCTTTCGTGACGTACCTGCTGCGTACGAAGTTTAGTTTGACAACGGGGTGGAGGCATAGGCAAAAGCGATAAGTGGCACACTTATTGCTTTTATCGTCTTGGCTTTTGAAGTCAAAGAACAGCAGTGTGGTGTGACATGCGCAGTGACCTTTACCGGGTTACAGCTGGGAGCGGAAGATAATTTTACGGCACATTTTCAGTGCGGTTTGAAACCGCTGTGGGAAATTATCTTGTCAGAGTGTTAGCTTCTTGACCGTGGCCTGATGCTTTATTAGCGCTGCCCGTCGAACGACAATCAAGAAAAGCGTTGAGACCCGCTATGTTGCAATGGCTGCTTCCACCGGCACAAGGTATTCAACAGAAACAAAAGTTGACGTGGTACTTGCAATGGCCAAGACGGATGGAAACGCCCTGTTAGCGGTGCGGCTGTACGGGGCTCGGTACCCACACCGTCCACTTCCGTCTAGGTCAACGTTTATAACCACGTTCCGGCGATTTTGCACAACAGGCTCTGTCCACCGTCAGCGTCAGAAGAGTGACACCGTCATCAATGAAGATTTCGAAATTGATGTTCTCGCGTGTGTAACGTCTATGCCAGAAATCAGCATCCGACAGATTGCCAACGAGTCAGGACGCAGCTTGGGAACAGTCGCAAGAGTGCTAAAAAAGCATGGGTTGCATCCGTACCATGTTTGCCTTCACCAGGACCTAAGTGAGGCAGACTTCGAAAGGACTTCTGCAATTGGGGCCTCATCAAAATTGAAGAAGAGAGTGACTTCCTACAAAGAGTAATGTGGACAGACGAGGCTCGCTTTTGCCGGAATGGCACCGTAAATGTTCACAACGCCCATTATTGGTCACAACAGAACCCACACTGGCTGCGACAACACAAGCACCAAGTTCGCTGGAGTGTGAATGTGTGGTGTGGCATACTAGGAGACAGGATTATTGGACCCTACTTTTTTGAGGGCAACCTCGACAGCAAAAAGTACGCCCAAGAAATTCTTAGTATTGTCGTCGACAACTTTGCCTGCGATCTTTCCTTAAATGACTTGCGAAAGGTATGGTTCCAGCATGACGGAGCTCCACCGCATTTCTCCACCTCTGCAAAAAGATGGTTGGACCGCCATTTTTCAGGACAGTGGATTGGGCGCGGAGGAGCGATGTTTTGGCCACCAAGATCCCCTGACCTTTCTCCGCTCGACTTTTTTCTTTGGGGCTACGTGAAAGATCAAGTGTTCGCAACGGAGCCAATTGACATCAACGATATGAAGAACAGGATAACATCTGCCTGTGCGAGCATCCGACCAGAAGTACTGCGCAGAGTTACCCAGTCAGTGCGAGAGCGGTTTATGTTTTGCATTGCTGTCGAAGGGAAGCACTTCGAACATTATTTAAAGCACTAATACATTAATAGGTTTCCATAAAGACCCGGCAGTGGTGGGTGAGAACAACGACTTTTAAATAGTGCTACACCAATATTAGCTGGCCACTTCGATGACGCGAATGGTTGATCGGCAAAAAACTACGACGTAATTTTGTCTCGGGCTGTCAGCTGGACTCATTAGCGCTGGAACAACTACTGTAAATAGCTCATGTAAATAGTTTATTGCTCACCCGCCTCTTCATTCTTGTCCCAATGCCACAGCAAAGAATTCATTAGCGTAGGCAATACCTTTGTTGATTTCAATAAAGATTTCAATGTTGAGAATTGAACACTGAATTTATTTTGCCTATCCCAAGTTAGCGATGTGACCGCTCATCTAGATACCATCACGCATGCGCAAAGCCTCCTCCTTCTCCCCCACACCGCCTTCAGCGCTGGATCCCTTATCTCGGTATTGCAGTTGCTACCATCAAGACATGCCGATCGGTTCCGTGTTTTGATAGCGGTTCGAAGAACTGCAGCTTGCGATTACGCAAGCGGTGTCAGTTATCACATTTGCCTATGCCTCCACCCCGTCGTCAAACTAAACTTCGTACGCAGCAGGTACGTCACGAAAGGGAGGAGCTTTGCGCCGGCTGCCACCGCCTTGCATGCGTAATCACGCAAACAGCAATTAAATTTCGCAATTCGATATCTCGAATTACAGATGCGCTAGAAAAATTCTGCCAAATGAAACTGTGTAGAAACACCATTGCGCCCAACTTTTCAATATAAACATGTCTGTTTACTGCAGTCACTAAAAAGTTAATTATGCAATTTTAGTTAATTAAGCCACCGACATCAATATTTATCACGTCATTCTGTGTCCCCCTGGGCGCGTAGCCTTACAGCAGAGGTGGTCTTCACGTACAACTAAGCATCTAATTTTAAAAAAACCTGTCGACTTAACTTTGATCACCCTGTATATTCGTGTAGCATTTTCTGTCCAGATTTGCTGCAATATATTTTTATTTTTTTTCTGGCTTGACGCATTATCTGCGAGAACCACGAATGTCGTCGAGCGGAACCCGACGTTGGATTTAATTACGGAAAGTTGAGGTGACGTATTTACTTAACTCCCAGTGACCGCCCTCCAACTGTAGCGCTGCATCGGTAGGCGCTGCAAATATAACGGCAAATACGATTTTGCAACGATATATTTCGCGCAAGATTTTACAGATATTTGTGTCTGCGAAGGTGGAATTCGCGGCAAGGTGCGTTAGGTCCGCCGAAGCCGCCGAGAACATACGCCCCGAGCCCCTCTTGTAATACCCCGATGGTGGGTCGCGCTCACATCGAGGAAAACGGACCATTGCGGATCACCTAAAGCATACCTTTGTGTACAAAACTTGTTGAGCTAGTTGGTTTATGGCCGTAGCAGATAGACGAATAAAGCGCTAAGCGGACGATAACGAAGGTAGACCCGAAAGACATGGCGCCTGTTTATGTCTTTCGTGTCTTCCTTCGTCTTCATCCGTTTAGAACCCTATTCGTCTATCTGCTACTGCCTTTGTATAGTTTCGGCCCATGAGGCTCGCATGGCGATTCGTCGCGCTCTCTCAGGTCCCAATAACAAATAATGTCGTACACCCGATTGCCGCGCATGTCTTTTTTTTTTTTTTGCCTTCTACATTTTAGTAACGACGCACTTCCCAGCCTACCATGGAAGTCAACGGCAGAAACCGAAACTTCATGTAACGCATTCGAAGGCGTTCAATGGCAAGAGCGCCGCTAGCGACATCTATTCCTGGAAAGCCTAACGGCTCGCTGTAAACCTGCCCGACACCTACTACTCTTCACCGAATGTTTTCAGCGCAGCACGTTTACTGTGAGTGTCATCCATAGCCTGCCTCTCCATCCCAGCTCCCGCATCCCTTCGGGGGGTGACTGCCTGGCTCCGGGTCAGGGCGTGGACGTCAAGTCGATCCAAGAACTTCTGGAAGCCCACAGCATGACGGCCTCTGGGGGATCTACGGACCGGCCGACTCCAAGCGAAACGGCTGCGAGACGATCACGCGGACTAGAATTGCTTAAATAGATTCGTGTCAGACACTTGGCCATTACCTAATAGGGAAGAATATCGCTCGATGACTAGACAACTGCGCTGATGAAATATGCCGATATTTTAGCCGTTAATACCGTCCCGACCGAAGAACACACCGGACACCACAATGCGGACTATTTAAAGATGCAGCCACCGCCATCCGACGACTGCTGACCCCGCAGCCCCCTTCGTCACGCCAACTGCCCCTTTCAATGCCCCGTCCCGTGCGATTCCTGTCTTTCTACCGTAACCCTGTACCTTCAACCCGCCGCGGTGGCTCAGCGGCTGAGGCGTTGTGCTGCTGAGCCCAAGGACGCGGGTTTGATTCCCGGCCGTTGCGGCCGCTTTTCTGATGGAGGCAAACGCCAAGAACGCCCGTGTGTACGAAATTTCGGCGCATGTTAAAGATCCCCAGATGGTCAAAATTAATGCGGAGCCCTCCACTACAGCGTGCCTCTTCGCCTGCGTTGCGTCGACGCGTTAAACCCCACAATAAATC
This sequence comes from Haemaphysalis longicornis, assembly GCF_048455015.1. Lineage (NCBI taxonomy): Eukaryota > Metazoa > Arthropoda > Arachnida > Ixodida > Ixodidae > Haemaphysalis > Haemaphysalis longicornis. The sequence goes on along the minus strand of NW_027526445.1, from coordinate 126,895,608 downwards.
AACCAATCCCTGTACCTTCAGGTATGAGGGTGCCAACAAACAACGCCTTCAATCCCACTCCTGCATATCGTACGAGCAGTGGATGGCTTTCCGGACCAGCCTGGGCCCCGGTATCCATCAAGATCTGGCGATAAGGCCCCAGACAACAGCCATAACCAGAGTATCCCGCTATAAGGGCGGCGTCCACCGGGCGGGTGCCTTAACACTTGCACCTGATCCTTGCTAAATATTCATCAGTCAATTATGCCTCACCCTTGTCGTGTGCTCGGTATGACATTTGATATTTACTGTGTTACCATAACTATATAAAGGCTGTCCCAACTATTACGCAGAAGATAAAAAAAAGAGCTGTGGAGCCAATGCAAGAAAACCTGGTGCATAATGTTTCCATGTACAGTAGAGTAGCCGCCAGTAATTGTTTCACTGTTGACATTTAATTAGGTAAATGTAATTAATTATCTAACTCAAGAACTACTATCCTAATCATTAAAGTACAATGGGGCATTGTAGGTACCAACTAGAGGCATCTAAGTGCGGTACTTCCAGCGACGAAATAATTACTCATTTTTTCTTACTCATAAAAAAACCCTGCGAAATATGAAAAATACCCTGTCACGGCGCTAAGAAAGCAGGGCGCAGATAAGCTGAAGCAGCGGCATGCTTCGCCTGTCACATGCCCGAAGAGACAGTGCATTTACCTTGATAAAGCATGAAAGGAGAAGCAGCAACAAGTTTAGCGACTTAGCAGCGATTGCTCTTCTTTCTGCTTTATTTCTTTCCTTTGTTTCATTCTAGCTAACTCAGAGGCAGCCTGCTTGGGGCTTGCTTTATGATTCGGGTGGGAGCACCGTCACGTGGTGTTGTAGCGTGAGATACACTGGCCGAGGTTGAACAGTTTCGCGTGGCTCCTGGAGAGCCGTGCGGCGCAAGCGCGGCACGTGGCGGCCCAGTCCCCTTGATGATCATGCGAGTGGTGGCTGGGTGTGGAACCGATGGCTCGTGCGTCGTAGCAACACCGGCGTGCGCCTGTGGAATCAGCTTAGTTCTGGGGCGATTGGTGACGCTGCGCCGGAGGCGCTTGATAAGCATATATGTGCCACATCATCCGTATACCATGTGTGTGTGTCATTGAAGCAGCCGTAAGCATGATAATCAGGTTAATCCTGGACAACCAGAAGAGCTAAGAATAACCAGCTCAACCTTAACTCACGCTACGTATATCCTGGCATAGCCGAGCTAAGCCACTGCTATTTTTTTTTCATATTTCGCTGGGTTTCCTTATCAGTCGTAAAATATTAGTACGCAATTAGTACCTCGCTGAAAATACCGCAGTTAGAGGTCCCTCGTGGGTACCTACGAGAGCCTCATTGATACTTAATTGATTGGGAGGGTACTTCTCGGGTTTGATAATTACAATTGCCAAATTAAATATAATTAACGAACTAATTACTGGTAAGTACTCCGCTGTAGTGGAGACATCACGCGCTAGGTTTTCTTGTATCGACGCCATTGCTCTTTTTTAAAACCTTTGTGCATGATAGCTGGGACACCTTGTCTAAGGAGGAAGATCAGAATAAGTATTATTGAAATTCAGTGCTCATCCAGTACCTGCGCATCTGGTTTGGCTCATTAAACCTCACGTGCGTGCGTAGTAAGGGCGCTGCCACCATTTAATGAAGAAACGCCCGCGGCGATATAGGCGGCATTACGCACATCCGGGGGGTTTTCGTCGCTCGTTCTGGTTTTATTATTGCGAAAACATTAGTTAGCCAGGCCGGACGAAGATTTGATTTGATTGTTGGGTTTAACGCGCCGACGCAACGCAGGCGGTGAGGCGGGCCGTAGTGGAGGGCTCCGGATTAATTTTGACCACCTGGGGATTTTTATCGTGCGCCGAAATCTCGTACACACGGGCGTTTTTGCTTTTCGCCTCCATCAAAAAAAGCGGCCGCCGCGGCCGGGAAACGAACCCGCGACGGACGAAGATCCGACGTCACAGGTCCCCACATGGCACACAATATGACTGGCGGCTCAATGAATAAAATTACTCCCACCTCCCCTCGCGGGAACCCCTGTGTAGATGCGACGCATAGGGTGTTCCGTTGTTGTTTCCGTTAGGTTGATTCTCCCATCGCGTGAAACGTGCCGTGAACCGCCTGCCGCGGCTATGACGCAACGTGGCGCGGCTATGACGCAACGCAATCCAACACAATCCACTTTAATCCAATCCAATTTAAATCCAATCCAATCCAAGCCAAGCCAAGCCAAGCCAAGCCAAGCCAATCCAATCCAATCCAATCCAATGCCCCTCGCGAGAGAGTGTTCGCTATCGGAGAGGAGAGGGGGTGAGCGGCGGAGAGCGCAGCTCGCGCGGCGAGGAGAATGGGGGAGGAATGTGGACGGACAACGACAACGACGTATGGAGGACAAGGCGAGTGAATGAGATGCCATCGCATCTAAAAACGGGGTAATTGAGCTTAAAAGAGACAGAATCAAAGCCCGTTTCTTCAAAGAAAGGTGGTTAAAATGCGAGGCTTTCTGCCGTGCAACCTGAGTCAATGTCAAAGTCCAAAATCCAAGCTACTTCCACCGTATTGGAGTGGCGCAATCGGATAGATGTCGCCTTCACAACTCGAGGGACCCAGCTTCGATTTTTGCCTTCTTTCATCACCATCATCGTTTTGTGAAGCGCGTCGTGTAATTTGGCTTTCCTGAAGTACGTTTTGCACAACGAAAAACGCTATCAGTTAGGTATAGAAAGCTTCGCTTTAATGTCGAAAATTTAACTCTTGGTGGGGCGTTCCAAATGCGAGTTAAAACCCCAACACCACCGGAGATGCGCGACTCCAGCTGACTGAATGAAGGTGGACTTAGCGAATGCGTTGTGGCCTCCGACCTGGAAACTTGTTTGGGAGGCATATACTAAGGCCTAAATGAGTAATTTCGGCATGATGACTATAGAAGTAGCGATTAGGCGAGCAGCTAAGTACGTTTCCGCTAATTGTACTCTTTGCTTGGAGATATGAGCGGGGGTACGTGTCGAGTCATTTCCACCAAGAAGAACAAAGCACGCGAAAGAAAAGGGGTAATAATAATAATGAGGTGACACGATAAGAAGTTGAGCACTGATAGTTTCGCAATTTCTGCATCATAAGGGGTGCTTAGGGGCCCTTGTGATTTTTCGTCATAAACGATAGCCAACAAGCAGCCGTGAGGTATGAGTGACTGACCGAGGAGATATAGCGCAAATATCTAATCACGATTTCTTGATTTTTCAAGCGAAGCTTATATTGGCTGACTTGCGCCGTCGGTGGTGGCGTACGCCGAAACACCTTGCCGTAAGGCCAACTTTATCCACGTGCTTTAATGGCGATGATGAAGATGATGATGACGACGACGACGATGATGATGCTCTTGAAGTGTTTGGCACATACCCAGTCGGGGGGATTGGCTAGGGATAAAGTGTTGACTGTTGAAGGTTGTCGATTGTTTGAGCTCGCCGTTTGCAATGGGTACCAATTAGCTTCGTCGCTCGCATCACGCCCCATCGCAGGAGCTGTCGTTCGCCCTCGTTAGGGCAGTTCACCTTCTAGCGAACATGGGTAGGCCGCCCGCAGTTCGCTCCGCGGAAGTGCGGAAAGCCATTGACGAACGTAAACGCTCTTCAATGGATAGCATTATTATGTAGCATTACCCCGAAGACCGAAGTTGGAGAAATGTGGCTTTAATGTTCAAATGATCATTTGTTTCGCTTTGAAGGGCGCGCGGCGGCTGGTTTTTGTTGGTACGGCATGCGCTACACTTGACAGCACCATCTTCAAACGAGTAGCGGAAGCTTGGCTGCCAAGCCGGGATGAAATTGACTTTTACGGTGAAACGACATCCTACAGACTTTTTGCCATCCGGTCACACGTATGCCTATAACTGCACGCTTTTTTAACATATCCCGGGGATTTCACCCTCCCAAAAGCAGCGGCAGTCTATTCCGTCGATAAATTCCCTCGTCTGCCTACTTTCTCCCGGGAAAAACCCTTTCGTTCAAAACAGGATGAAGATTTGAGACTAAAGGGTGAAAACCAGAGCTAACTAAGTATTAATGAAAAAAAAGGATAGGCTACAGGGTTCACACACACATAAAAAAGAAAGTAAACGAGTATTGATTGTTAACACATCGTACGGAAGTAGGTCGAGAAATGAGCGAAGTAAAGGGAATCGGTAATTTGATAGAAAAAAAAAACAATAACAGAAAACTGAAATCTGTAGTCTTTCCGTGTTGCAACACCTGCCCCATACAACACGCTCCTTCCTTGGAAAGGCGGTGGTCGACCGGGGATGTAAACAAGACCAAAACTTTCACGGAATACCGTAAAACAACAAAAACACACACGCAAAAAACGACCGAGACTTCGAATGTCCGAGCCTGAAAACGCACAGTCGAAGGTGGGTCATCAAGCGGAAAGGAACAAGAGGACCGGAAAAAGCCGCGAACGAAATGAAAAGTAACAGGAATAGCACCAACTTCGCACGCGTGTGTGCACATACACACAGACAGACACGTATCACTCGCGTACGCACAAACCGCGAGCTGGGCTGGACCTGCCGAGAGGGAAATTGCTGTTATGTAAGGGCCCCGCTCTTACCCACCGGAGAAAGGTTTCCCCGGCTTTCGCCCGAAAGAAGCCGGGTTCACACACACACGCAGGTCCCTACTCTTTCTCTCATCCTGTCGAGGAGGACGAAATCCACCCTCCCTACCTCCACCGTTTTCTCTTTCGATGGTGTCCTGCTACGGTTTCGGCTATGCTCCGGTGCTCTGCCGCTACCCTCTCCTCTCATATCTCTCTCCCTACCTCCCAGACTTCTCTCGTGGAAAGAAGAGCGATGAGCAGGAGAGAAGGAGAGAGAGGGGGAGAGTGCGGAAGGGTGAAGCATCGCTTCTCCGGACGCGGGAGAGGCGGCCGCATAAAAGAGCCGCGCGCAGTAGTGGCAAAATGCAGACAACTGTTCCGACCACCGTCGTCCAAGCTGAATCAGGCGGGAGACAACAACGCAACGTCGGTGATTGCTTCGAGGTCGCTGTTTGAATTCCGTCGGCGGAGCGAGACTGTGGGGGCGAGGGAGCCTTATAGCGGCAGTCGATAACTTCGGAGAGCGGCCCTGCGATCGGTGTATTGTAGTAACGGTCCTGATTGACGGTAGAGGTCGGCTTCGGCGCTTTTGTGACAAGAAAGCCGGTGTGTTTTCATCTTTGGACACCTGCCAACCCCTGGAGAAGGCTTCGTTCGTCGGTGTCAAGATTTGGTTCCCTAATTTAAACAAGGTAAGTCCTTCTTGCGCATCACCGGTTTGCCCCCCTCGCCTTCCCCCCTTTTTTTTGCGAATGAGTTGAGGTACTCAAAATGACCTCATTGATTTGATTGATTGTAGGGTCTAACGTGCCGACGCAACGCAGGCGATGAGGCGCGCCGTAGTGGAGGGCTCCGGATTAATTTTGACCACCTGGGGATCTTTAACGTGTGCCGAAATGTCGTACACACGGGCATTTGCTTTTCGCCTCCATCAGAAAAGCGGCCGCCGCGGCCGGGAATCGAACCCGCGACCTCGTGCTCAGCAGCGCAACGCCTTAGCCACTGAGCCACCGCGGCGGGTCTCAAAATGACCTGAAGATTGGTGAAACGTTGCCGCACAGTCATGTTTATGTTATCATCCTTCGCAATGATTTGGACGCGTTAACTGTAAAATCATCCCGCACCAGAATGTCTCGAGGTCATCCCAGCCCCTATGCTGTAAGGCTACGAATATGCGAATATTACTCCAGCAGTGAAGCCATGACCTGGGCCGTAATCAGCACGGCAGTGGATTGCTCAGAGATCATTTGGGGCAAGTTTCTAAATTAGTATACGTTCTGGGGTTGTGGGCTCGGTTAGCGCACACTTGAAAATCCCTTGTGTCGTTTTATGTAATCCTAAAACCTCGCTGACATGAAGGCGCAGTTGTCGTGGAGCCCAAATTCGGAAATCTGTGGGCTAAATATTGCTTTTTGTTGCTTCTGCACTGAGCCTTGCGAACGCTGCTAAACCGAGAAGAAGTTGACAAAAAGGCGTCTCTTTGGGCGTGCATGTAGTAAGAGTAATGCACGGGAAAATATGTAAACATTCAGCGTACCTGTGCTTCCTTAGAGTTAAATTACCATTAATAATAAATATTACTACCTGAATTTACCAACATATTCACCAGCTAAACGCGGTAATAGTTTCGCTCACTGGTAACTTTACTTTGCTACTTTAATCGCAGCCTAAGTGTACTTCCTGCGGGGTGTATTCGGCAAAGACAAGCCTTAATGACTAGTATTATGACAAATAAATTGGCGTAGACTTGATGTACAGCTCACACCTCTCCTGTGAAATTGATGACATGGGTTTGGACGGGCATCAGTGTTGTGGGAGGACTGTGAGTGGGAAGAGATCGGTGTCTTGCGGATGCTATCCATTACTTTTGTGTGGGTGAGAAGTTCGATATGGCCGAAGATCACAACTAGTTTACAGACACCGTATCCCGGAGCAGCAATTTCATTTCTTGGCCGAGAAAGCAGAGCTACAACATGTCCAGTTGGCAGGCTGGCACAACTATACGCATGCGGGAAACAGCCCCGACCATGCCCAGCTCAGGTGAAGTTTTAAGGAATGAGAAATCCCGGGCCACCTCCACTAGCGCGAAACCTGGGGAGGGGCGAAGCATGCAGTGTATAAATGTATTCTTGCCGCCTCGGTGTTTTTGCCAACGGAGATGAAACCGTTGGGGGGTACAGGTATACAGCTTTGCTGTAAAAGTCTCTTGTCTTTGAAGCACGAAGCTGTCTAGCACGAGGCGTAAGCGAGTATACCGGTGTTTTTTTATGCGCGTTACGAAGCGCTAGAGCGCGAGGCGTAAACGACTGTCCCGGTATGTTTTTAGTACGCGTTTCGTTCTAGAGCGAGGCGTAAACGACTTTTCCGGTGTTTAGTACCGTGACTACATAAAATGAACGACGGTTACGACGACCACGACAGGAGACGCCAACAGCCCCAGCCCCTAAGGGCTTCGCCCCGAAAAGGAGGTGCAAATAAGTTAACGTTCGTATACGGACGGACAGTATTTACCTGTTTTCTCGCTGGTGTTTGGGATTCTTTAAACTGGTTGATTTTCATTTCATTGGGACGCATTTTCGTAGATTAGATTTATAATTTCGCCCTCTTACCATTTTTAAGGACAGCTAAACGCCTGGATGTGCAGTCTCGGGACAGAAATGGGCTTCGTTATAAACAAAACTTCGTTGAAAGCGGAGATAATTGGTCTTTAATGCACTGCAGTGGGAGCCACCAAACACTTCGAATAACGCGGTTTCGAACAACGCGATTTGGTTATAACGACGACTTACTGCATATCTATCCCTTAAAAGACAGATAAAGAAATTGTATTCGTAGTTGAACGACACAGCTTTGGCATGAAGGCTAGTATAAACCTTTTTTTTTTTTTCGTTTAGCCTCGACCCCAGCAAATTTTCTTGCTTGTAGTCCGTTGCACACACGAGGAGGAGGAACGCTCTCATTTTCCTTAGTTCGTAGTTGCGCATGCGCAGCATAAGCAGAGCGCGGTAAACAAGCACGCATGCTCCGCGAAATGTTATGGAGTCGGCTGCTTAAGATAAGGCGGTCAGAATATCGGCTAGAGACTACGTAGCGCCACTGCTAAAAGGTGGCAGCGATAAACAAGCAATGGAAAGAAACGGTGAATAGGCAAATGCTACGCTTGCGTCTAAATTAAAAGGCTAAACGGGCAGACCCGACAAACGTGGTATATATATACACACAGTGCGCGTATTCGTTGCGCCGTGTGGCGCACGTGGTGACTCGGTGAAGCGGAACGGTAGCGTGGTGACTCGGCTCCATTCAGGCGAAGCTCGCAATTGCGGTCGCGTCGTACTACGCGCTCGCGAGACACACGTCTCCGTCGACGGCGACGTTACTGCCGCTCGCTGGTATCCCGTTGCTCTCATTATAATTCCGCGCGTTCGTTTCCTCGGGGCAATGACGCGGTGTCTGAGCGACTCGCGTTCGTGTATGTATCTGCACACTCAGCCCTTGGCAAGGATACCGAATACGCTTACACACGCCGCTTTAAACGAAGCTGAAAGGCAGGCTATCCGTATCGGTCCCTCTGACCGTGATTAGTCACGGTCAAGACGTTTCGTATTGCCGCCGCGTAAGTGCGGTTCGTCATACGATTACCTCCGTTAGTGCTGTGCGCATGAACGTACAAACGCGCGTACGCTTCTAGCGTAGAGATACGCGATAAACGCAGGTCTGCTTCCGGTGGTCCTTGGTGCGCGGTAAAAATTAGTGCGCTTAGTCAGGTGTGAACGCGTCACCGGTAATGTTGTTGTTATCGTCCCTTTTAGGCCTCTAGGCGAAAAGGCTCGAATTTGCGGATGAAGCTAATGAGCGTTAAACATGGTCTTCGGCTGCGATTATGTAAAACTTTTCATGAGCGGCATGACGCCGGGGCGCCTGGGGTAACCGAAATGCGCATTGTCCTTGCCGCACATTTGCAAAGATTACGTTCGCGCTTCCATGGGTAATTAGAATGACTGCTGAATGCTAAGAAGGGAATATTTTTGTGGACTTGCGGTGTCAGAAGGCAGACGTACTCACTGGAGCTTCAGGCAACAGAAGTGTAGGCTCAAAAGGTATCGTCGTAAGCACGTCGGTGAGTTGAAACTTCGTACGCTGTTCAAAATGCCGTATTCTGGTAAAACAATGAAGCGCGTTGTTGGACGAGTTGGTCCGTACTGAAAAAAAGGCTTAGCGTAATTAAAGCATGGATGGTGTCGAGACGGGACAGGCGCTACTATCAGCGGAATTTATCTCAAAGACTGAAGGCATTTATACATACAACAGACATACACAAAAAAATTGTCTATTTTACTGTATTGACATCCTCTCCAGAAAAGTAGCAGGTATCTTCTAGGTATCTTCTAAGTATATTTCTAGAGTTATTTCCGCAGGTTCCAAACCTGAGACCGCGGGAAGTCCCATAACTGAAGGTCATCAAACCATCTTATGTATTGCGATCCCTTTTTTTCTAATTGTTTTTTGCATTACTCATGCACAACGACCTCACGTCAGCCTTTAGAAGGAAGTCCCCAAGGAGGACACTTTGTAACAAAGTTTCAAAGTGGATACAAAAACAGAAATGCCCAAGAAATCTGGCCGAGTGCCAGGGAGCGGCTTTGGAGACGATCCCCGGAAGGCATTCTCGGGTAACTCAAAAACAAAATCGCGGAAAGGCCTAGCTGTTTCAGCGTCCGCACGCGCCCCATTTACAGATTTATCGATCCGATATACTGACACCGACGAGCTCGCGCTGCCGGTTTTGGCAAAAGGGGAATTTATTTCTCCCTTTTAGCGTCTTCAAGCCACGACAGAAGTGACGGCCTAATTGGGTCATTAAGAAAGGCGTTGCCCTTTAATAACAAAGTGCTTTCCGAACACGTATATATGCTGTGCGGGCATCCCCGCACAGAAGGCGTTTTTTCCCACGCCTGAGGAGAGTCATGGGACACACGATATCTATAATTAGTGAAGGAGATGAATGCACTCGGGAAATATCCGAGCTAATTCAGTCAACAATCGCGATTTTTCAAGTGACTCCCGCGACACCACGGTGGGTTTAACCGCAGTCTCAAATACAAAAAAGTCAATTCTCATACTGCTAACACCTCAGACTGCTAAGAAGTCAGACTGCTAACACCTAGCAGTCTGACGCTATATTACCGTTATAGAGTTAATTAAACGGTTAAGTTACGTGCTCGTGGAGGAACAACAGACGCGGTTTACCTCCGCTAAAGTTATCATCACACCTGCAGCCGGATTATACTCTAAGGTACTCTGCATAAATAAAAAATAGGAACGACAGAAAATTAAGTGTTCCTCCTAACGGCTTAGTATGCGCGGAACCACACACGATCTTGCGATAAACGTACGCTAAAATATATGCCGGCCCTAATTCACTGGCGTAATGATATCCCAGTCTCGTATTAAAGGCAGCTGTTAAGAAACTTTTATGTGCGAAACCCATCGATATGCCTTCCCTTTTTTTGTTTGTCTTTTCTTGTCTTTTTTTCTACTTTTATAAAAGCCACACATTTTTACAGGTTCAATCAGAGAAAGCCAGATAATACAACAATTTAACTTCCATCATCACCTTAGGTTGCTGATGTTATAGGGGCGAGCAATCGACGCAGTATCGCGCATCACGCTCTATTATAGCCACTTCTGTGTTCACAGCAAGGCTGACACACCTAAGCGCCAGAAAAGAAATATATTAGAGGGGGGAGGTAGCCGGCACATGTGACTACAACTTGGCAGTGCGGGCCCCCGCTACGAGTATAATTACACGATCCTTGAAAAATCCAATGTGAGTTGTGAAGTGACAGCCTAGACGATGATGATGGTTATGATGTTAAGTGCTTGCGAGCCAATGCACGTTCGAGCGAATGACTAGAGCATATACAATGGCAAAAGCAAGAGGAGGCACGACGGCGGGTGGCGGAGCGTTACCTGACCGACCCTCAACAGACAAGAAAAAGTGACCGAATGACAGCTTCGCGAGACCCGCTTCCTCGCTTCTTCATTAGAAGAAGCGCTGATGACTCGTCGTGTCCTCGACGCGGAAGTCCACAGGGGTCGACCGTGTTCTGCGTTCGCCATCTCGATAGATCCGGGGGGCTTGCGCGTGCGCAGCTTTGACGACTGCCGGGTCACACGACCTCCGCAGCATGCGGCACATCGGAAGCAAGCAAGCGCACAGAGGCAGGAAACCACGTCCTCTATACAAGAAGGGCGCCGCTGTCCGCACCTGTCTCGGGCGTCACGACGACGCTGAGCGCGGGAAAAAGAAGACGCCGGCGAACGACGACGTTACAAACGAAACAAGCAAGTGGTACAACGTAGCGGTTGCTTTAGTATCCGACCGGCTGTGCTAGGAGGCCACCGGAAGGCCGCCGGAGACGTTTTGTCGGCACGCGCGCGCTTGAACTTGGCAATGAAAGAGGAGCGACGGAAGCGAGGAGCGTCGTTGCCGTTCGTTCCGCGCACCACTGACTCCGTTCAAATTTGCCGCGGTAGAAAAGAGGGCGACGAGAAAAATAGCTGGAGGGAATGCGTCGTGACGCGAAGCAGGGTCAAGGCAACCGGGGGCCGTTAGCCCCCCACGCTTCTTTCTGCCTCTCGTGCGCGGCCGCTGTTGCACGACTGGAACATAAAATTAAAAAGCGGTAGACCAGTATTCGCCGCGCGTTATTGTTACGCCGGGCGCTTTATTACAGTCATTACGAGACAAGCACCCCCTCACGCTACTCGCATATACCTACCGCTTCCTCTTCGAAAACCCCGGTCTCTTCCTACCCTTTTTACTGCAAGTTGTTCTCCGCTGTTAAAAAGAACGAGAGAGAAAAAAAAAAGTGAGTTTAGAACGGCAGCATCGACTGAACCGGTCCTTGCTCGCAGGCGCTAACGTTTTCACACCTCTTCTTCGGCAGACGGTCGAGTTGGCTTCGAGTGTATTCGTCCGCCGAGCACCGTGCGAAAGATAGATTCCTCAATCACACACGCGGAAGTGATCTTGACCACCCTCTCTCCACTCTTCCTCGGCTGAGCGACGCCACTTTCAGCTCTGACCGGCGTCCGGTCGCTCCACGGCTGAGTGTGACGCTTACGCAACGGAGCGGCTGAGTGCCACCCGTCACGCGATGCGTGGCTTCTGGCGCCGGCGTTGCGCACAAACGGGCTGTTGCGCGCTCTGGAGAGTAAACGAAACAAAGGTAAAAAAATTCAATCCAATCCAATCCAGCGTCGTTCCGCCTATATAGATGAAGCTGCGAAGTGCACAGACAGACGCGTAGACAACAATGCGCGAAAGAAAGTAGTTTCGAGTGGAGCGTCGTCTGCTTCGCTTTCATGGGAGCAGACGATTTGAGCGTGGAGGCCGCGGCGGAACACGCTACATCGGCGCGTCGTCCTCATACTATATTGGCTGATTTTTCTGCGGCCATTTTCCACATTGGCTGATGCCGCTCCGTAGCTTTGCTACCGTCGCACGGATACAGGACTTACGCGTAACCGGCAATTTTGCGAATCGCAGACGTCGCACGATGTTTACGCCGTCGCAAAGCGAAGTCGCGGCCGATCACTCTTGTTCCGATGCCATCGCAAACCAGTTAACCAATCATGGCTGAACAGTCGGCTGACGTAGCGCACTAACCGGAAACCAAATGTTTGCTACTTCCGGCATTGCAAATTGTGGCCTGCCACCGCCGGCGAGGTGACCTGCTATGCGGCTTCGGTTAAGTTTGGTTTTGGGCAGCGGGGTAACCACATATTCGATCGAATCTCTGAGTAGCGAGTGATTCTTCAATGCGCAGAAACCTGTGGCATTTTAGAAGGAAGATACGTTTGTAAGAATGATGATAGGGGAGAGAAGGTAGACTAACTTCCCAGCTTTCCATACTTCGGTATTTATAGTCTGTAGCTATCGTCATTCTACGGCCTAACCTACTTCGATATCTACAGCTTTTCAACCAACTCCTGAAGACGCCTTTGAAGTTTTGTTTTGCGGAAAGGAATACATGCAAACGGAGATTCGGGATCGAAGGTTGTTGCTGGGTGCGTCAGCCATGCATTACAGCAGACTCAGGGGAGCAAGACTTCGAAATACCACGCCTTGAAGACCGACAGGATGTGACTACATTGTACTAGAATAGAACACTGTAGAACACTGTAGGTGTGACATGGAATGTTTAAAGTGCCAACGTCCCTACTTTGAGGAGTGGCTGGTATATAAAACCTCCCTACGCGGAATGATGGTACACAGGTTCTGCTGCTTTGAGCTAATCCCATCGAATGTCGCATGCTCAATAAGACTTCGTACTTTCGTGGCAGCGCTAAAATAAAAAGCACTGCGTGCCCAACTTCCAACGCCTGCGTTACCCTTCGCACAATAAGCATGTCCAGCATGTAAAACCACAGATCCAATCTTTATTGTAAAGTATTGAGCCATTATCTGCAATAAATTTTGATATTAACTTTTTAATGATTGATTTACAAACGCACGTTTACGTCCGAAAAATAAAGGAAGTAATAACAAAAGGTACGTATCTGAATAACAATTCTTTGTTTGGCTTGTGGTTGGAGTGCATACCTGCTCCACGAATTAGGGCCATCTATATTACATTAGCGTTCCACATCATATCGCGCGCGTGTCGCCACTTGTGAAATATGACCCATATTTGGAGGAGTTCAGCCTGGTTTTCTCGTCGGATAGCATGGCGTTGTACAACAGCGTACGGGCGTCAACACTTCCCTACGCCCGTCACCCTGAACTTGACTGCAGGCGCGGGCCGATCGAAGAATGTAAACAAGCCGACAGAAGTCAGGTCAAGAGGGACCCTCCTTCCCCTCGACGCCAATCGGGTGGGAAGGTAGCAAACGAAAAAAAGAGAGGAGATGAAACCGGTTGTATACGCGATCACACGGAACCGAAGAATACACATTACGATCGGGGGTTCTTATCACGCGAGACGGTTTCGCCTATTCGCGAGACCCTCGAGGAAGCCTGCGATGTGTGGGGAACTGTGGGCGGGCCGAGGTTCGGTGGAAACATTCCGTTACAGCGCGGGACGGCCGTATAAATGAGGCGCGATAACGTGCCCGACGAAACGAGGGCTTCCGTCGCCGAGTAGCGGGTAGAAATCCTAATTGAGACAACGTTGGAGAGGGCTATCTGCTTTGCTCGCGCCGTTTGTAGAACGTCTGTGTTGGATAATGCATCCAAAATAAACACCACTGGGGATACTGCTCACTTGATAATAAAAAAAAAAGAGAGACTAAACAGCATAGTGATGCAAATATACAGGTTTTCCAAATCCAGAAAACGTTAGAGGGTGTGTAGCAGTTCCGAATCACTTTTAAGTTATCGAGTAGAAGCCAAAATGAAGTGTTAAAACGGCGTGGTTATATATTTTGTTATTTTCTGTTATTTACTGAAAGAAAAAAGTTAGAGCCTTGCCTGCTGTGATGGAAAGCCAAGTATTGATATACGACTACTACGAGTAATGTATGGTGACTTACTATATTGATAGAATAAAAACACACACGGATAACGTCCTTAGAATTAATTCCAGAGTAATCCTCGTATAATTTGTTCTGGGGAGGTTTGGTTAAAGTAATTACAACCGTTTTCTGTAATCGTACTCCCTCCGCAAATGACCATGTACTGATAGCAGACGGGTAGGCTGTCATGTTCAGTGAGTACTAACCGATTATGAAAACTAAAAAAAACTCGGCGAAGTTATCGAGCGGTCTTATGGGCCAATTACAGTATGAATTTTTTCAAGATGCCTACGTTAGACTGAGAGCTACATAGCATTTTACACTGTAGCTCTGGAGACCAAAATTGCTAATCTAGAAGTATACACGGCTCTGTCGACAGGCGCAGCTGTTGGACGGAACCACGCCACAAACAGCTTCGCTTTAAAAAAAGTGGGGGAGAGGGAGTGATAGAGAGCGCGCGGTCACGTGACGAGTTCCTTTGTGCGAACAAGTAAACAACGAGAAACCGCGAGATGTCTCTCACACGAGGCGCGGAGAATGAGCGTGCAAGGGACTACTTCCTCTCTCGTACGGAAAGGGGCGCTGAGGCCAAGTTATGGGGGCCGAGGTCGTGCTGCTTATTGTTTTTATGCTTTAATTCGTTTCGTGCGAGGCGGTAATGGAAGGAGAGGAGAGCCAGGCAGAGGCGTCGGGAGCTCTATTTGCGTCGCTCTTAACCGCGGGTGGCAGAGGCGCCGGTGTCGTGCAGATCCGGCGGTTATAGAGGCTGCTACTTCGTCCACTGACCTGATTCGCACAATCAAAAGATAACCCCTTTTATGAATTGATTCATGCCAGGTACTCAGGATCGATGAGGTTCGCCTCGGAACTGAACAGGTAAAGTAACGATGAGCAAACTTTCGGGCCGAGACACTCGTCCTGCGCCAGAGACAATGAGAGAGGAGGAAAGAATCCATCGGAAGAGGGTGAGGGTGTGTTGGTGGAGAAGGAACGACCTACACGCCAGGGCAAGGAACACACGCGACAGGGCGCCTGTAGAGAGAACGGACAGAAAACCCGATGGGGAGAACACTTGGAGCAACGGGTGATGGCGGGGAGTGGCGTGCGCTTGTCGTGAGCCGAAACTTCGCTCTCTCGTAAGATACACGTACAGCAGCGTCTTCGTCCGAAGCACCCACAATGGCCCTGTGACGACTCCTAAGCTGTCGGAAACCAGTCTTTGTTGGGAAACCGCCACTGAACGCCGCAGCCACTGGTCCTGCGTCAGCCGCATCATTGCGTGAAAGTAGTCCGTGAGTTGTGCGCGGCGGCGATGTGAAGTCGGAGCCGTTGTGGATGTGATGAGGAGGTGCGTCCGCGACACACGACGTCACTGCCATGTGAGTCCTTTGTGGTGGAGTTGAACCGTGAAAATACGTTCGTAATAATTACTACCAGCATTGCTATCGTTATAAAAGCGCACTTCGCTCATCAAGTGGTCGTGTTTCTCCTGCTGTGGTCGATATCAAGCAATGATGCTCAATGCAGCGTACTCACTACCGCAGGGCAGGGGATGTAATAGCTTGTGTTTGCATCAGACAGCGGAAGAATTTGTTTAGAAAAATAATTTTCAGTTTCCTCGTGCCGCTATCTACAAGCTATCTATAGTAACTCTTCGCTGATTAAAATAAGCTAAACAAAAGCAAATGCAAGAATTTGGATTTCAATGACTCGATGATTAGGACCAGAATCGTTTCTTTATTAGGAATATCCATTGTTTTTTTCTTTATTATTAGACCTCTCGTTATTATTAGGCCATATCATGTCTGTTTAATTTCGCACAAAAAAGTTTTGAGGAGCGAAATGGTCATCCTGCTCCAGATTTTGAACGGAGACGCACACATCAACACTTTACCCGAGTATTTTCTAGGCAAACAAGTTATGCAACCAGCCCTTACTGCACACTGTAAGGCACAAAAGTAACACACACATACGCTGCGCGTCTGCGTTCTTACTCCCGTGTGTATCTCTTCATCTGCAATCGTGCTCATGACCGAAGGGCCCAGAATGCTGCCCTTATTGATAGCCTCAGTACAAGACACATCCTCTCAGCAGTCGTCAAGGAAATCAAACTCCGCTACTAAGAACCAAATCCTCCTTCTCCACCGACCCAGTGCGAGGGCGTCTTCGCGACACGAGGACGCGATCGGGTTTTCGTTGAAATCTCCCGCGACGTTCGCCGCCACCGGGCCATTAGTTATGGCCGCCGTCGGCCGAGCGTCTCTCGCGCGCGGCGCGCCCAACAGGCTTGAGAAAAAGAAAGGAGAGAGATTACCAGCGTGATTTAAGATGAGAGACACAAAGTCGTCCACCAGGCCAGTGTATTCACGCATGCCGACGGGGTCTTCCGACGACGAGAACAAGGAGGCTACAACGAGGTGACGACCGGTGCCGAGTCGGTCGCGGTAGTCGCGCCCCCTCGCGGTCGGTCGCCACCGCAAGCGGGCACTGCCACGCCTTTCTCGCCGTCCTCATGAGCGCTGTCGGTCGTCCCATAACTCATGCAAGCGTTGGGCTCGCAGCGTGGCGCCCGACTCCCCGCGTTGAAGCGAGGAAGCCGCGGCGAAGCCTTTCGTTTGTACTGTGCCGCCTGAGATGGAAGGGAAGTGGCGAATTCGTTCTTTTTTTCTTTTTTTTTGTATACAACGGAATGTGATGTATATGCCCGGCCCCGAGCGAAATTTTATCCGCTGGAAACCGCGCGGCATTTCCAATGCCATCAGCGTCATCGTGAAGAGGTAGGGTAGGTCCCCATCCTCAAAGGTTAACTTCTGAGAGCAAAGTTACCACTTGTTCTCAGACAGATGGAAGTCCCGTTTGTTTGGCATTACCAGGATAAGATTGGCTACCCAGCAGGACATCGAACTGAGTTATACAAAAAAGAAACGTTAATGTGGTTTGTTGCGATGCCTTACTTAGGTCAATCGAGGCTAAGAAATGACGAGTTGTGGCAGCAAAACTTCCGGTTCTGGGTTATGATTCGAGTTTAGCGCTGCGACGTAACACCTGGGAAGGGTATTGATTTATCCCTTGCTCGGCGAGTCTCGCGCGCACGAGTGTTTTTTGCATTTCACGTGAAATGGCCCTCGTGCGATGCTTTAACCACTAAACCAATGGGATGATGGAGCGAATAGTGTGTGCCCTTTACTTATTGAAAACAAAATAGAATTTTGCAGATACAGAGGTGGCAAAACCAAGAAAAACAAGCCGAGCAAAGTCGTATTAGGGGAAGGGGGACACCGTGTCAAGGTACAGGACATTCCGCGGTAGTAGGGCGTTTTAATGTAGTAGGTTTTTGTGCGTATTCTGCCTACATCGGGAAGAGGGGGTGAGTGAGGGGGAGGAAGGCTGGGCGCATGGAATCCTTTGTAGGTTTAGTATAGCTACATGTGAAGGTCTCTTTCTTGATCGCAACTCCCCCCTCTGTCTTTGCTGCTGATTGCGAACAAGCTGAATGCTTCCGCACCCCATATTTACACGGTAGTTTTAACACGCCCGAATAAGGCAGGCTGCCTTCAAGAACATTTTCTTTGCCTACAACTACGAGTAGCTAGGAACATTAATTGCCTTTTTTTCCCGGTATAGTACATGAAGACTTCTGAACGAAATAACTAATGTGCGTTGTAACATTCGACAGAAGGCCACTGCCCTTAAACTAAGCGGTTTCGCTTTTCCGACTGAGACCAGATCACGCGACACGCTCCAAGGGACCGCGCATCCGTTCACGCGGATAATCGCATGCCAGAAGTGTTGTTCCCCTAAACTGAAAAAAGAAAGAAAACACCTTTGTGGTCGACAAAGAAAATGCGATACAAGTGAAAGAAACAAATTCACGGTCACAAGAAAAATAAAATGAGACAGAATATTTCCAGTCTTCGCTACTTCAACAGTATGGGCACTTTGTATCGGTTGCTGGTCGTTGACTGCTGAAGTGGATCGAGAACAGGTAATTTAGGGAGAAATAAAAATTAAAAAATGACCGCCCGTAAGCGAATGACCTTTGCCTTGAATTCAAGAGCGAAATTCATTGCGTGCACAGCGACGATCCATCAACGGCAGGCAAATGGCGACGACAAATTTCCGGACGTTCAACCCTCTCAGAGCATCCGTTGTCCAGGCCTTTTAAACCCTTCCTTTCGAGTGGGCGGTGAAGAAGCTCGCCTCTAAAGGCGAAACTATACCCACACGCGCGCCCAATTTACGATCACCTCGACGAATGCTAATTTATTAGGAGCGCCGGGCAGTTAATGACCTCTAATAAACCGTTCGTGACGTCGGCGGTGGTCCGCCAGCGTGGCGCTATCGGCGAGACTTTTCACCGGCACTGCTCGCGCTTTGCGCGTCCTCGCACCGCACACGCACTGCACCCACCTTCCACGTCAAAATGCCTGAAGATTGCGCAAAGCGCAGAAACTGCGAAGTCACGAGAATAGCCTTATCTGGTTACCAATTACCTAAAAGGCGTCACAGAGACTTAAAGCGGTCAACGACCCGATAAAACAGCCTTAAGTACCGGTAGTAGGCAGGCCTTCCTATCTTCAAATGTTATTACACTGCCGCCTTCGGCGGCGGCCACTACAAGGGGCGTGGTCCGGCGCACGCGTCACATAAATAAGGTTCCTCCCGCGCCTCAATAGCGTGAGGGTTTTAGTAAGTTGGACGACACTGAGAGCGCATTCAACAACAATCTTACAGACGCTCGACCCGGAATGAGCTTCCGAAGAAGTTTAGAGTATACACCCTCACAAGTCTAGCCCCTCCTTTACAGCAATCACGCTAAGCCTTAAAGATAAACCAGGAAGGAAAGGGGCGTTGCGTGATACCTGGCTTCGATAGCAGGTATAAAATGCCGACGGAAAAAAAAAAGAGACATTCGCCAGCAGCAGCAGCAACGGAACATTAGCCGCGGTAGTTTTCGCCTACCAGTCAGCCGGGGAGAAGCCGCCGTTTTTCCGCTGTGTAAAGACTACGGAGGAGAAGCCAGCGGGGCCATTGCCGCCCGGGGAAGCCGTCAGCTTCGTGCGTATACATACATCGGAGCGTGCGTTTGTTGTTGCTTGCCAGGCTCGTATATTACGGGTGCGTGTGAGGGGAGGGGCGCGAGAAAGGAAGAGCCGGGGTTCACGATCGCCGAATGAGTTCGTTCACACAGGACGCCCCATTCATCAGCTGCTGTGCTCGTCGATAGACGGAGAGAGAAGGAGAGGAGCCCCACGGTTATGAAGCAGAAGGGGAGAGCGCCGATTGCGCGCTGCGGGCACGGAAAATCGCCCTTCGAACCCAAAGGTGTCCAAATTAAAAACAAACCAAAAAGAAAGGTAAGAGGCGAACACCCAAGGGGCCGTTAAGTTATGGCAGGCAGTTATGGCAGGCCTGTGATTTCATACGGGAGGGGTTGTACAGATATAAAGCTTTACGAAGGCGGAAAAGGCTTTCCTCTGTGCCCACCATACGGGCGTGGTCTTCATCGCGTGCGTATACCGGAAGCTTCCGGAATGCGTGAGACGTGACGTGCGATTTGCGGTTTGTGAGCCGCTAGGTAGTCGACGGAGCCGTTTATTTTAGTTTTCAATCTCTTATCGAGTGATGGAAAGTGATTGCTGGAACGTCGCGCTTCGAACGGGATTCGTCCGCTCTCCATATCTTGGAACGCCGTATAGTTTCGGAATCCACGTGCGTGGCAATCGGCATTTCAAATAATGCTTAACGCTCTGCTTGTGGCCTACGTAGTTGACGGCTGGAGATGAACAATAGTGCGCCACTCAACAGTGCTGTCTTCTCTCCTGCAACCAGAGGCTTTTCTTGGCTACACTAGTGCAGCAGCGCAGCGCCATATGCCCTGGCCCCGTTACACTAACATTACACTCACAGTGGCCAGCGCAGGCAAAGAATAGCTCCGCTGCTTGCCATGAGGATCGGCAGGTCATTCCGCTTTCTATTAACGTAAGCAGCCGAATAACCCCCATCTGCCTCTTATGAGGAGCGAGATCGTGGTTCTGCTCTCACTCCTCAATGAGCTATGACGTCATCACCAAACTGTAATGACGACGGTGTGTCATGACGAATACGTGCGCGAAGGCACAAAAATTTTGCTCTTGGAGGAAGACGTGTACGTCACACGGTACGGTTAAACGAAGGAAGTGAAATAAGGAATTCGTTCGGACTGCAAAGGAAGGAATTACATTCTAGAGAAGGGACGGCTCGTAAAAGAATATGGCTTTTCCCGCCAATCTCCTGGGCGGTGTCGTTTTACGATGTCCACTCAAGGAGAGAGGGATAGAATAGCAAAATTTCTGGGGGCAAAGACAAACACGCATAATGCGTTAACTACACTCATGACTTCACGCCAGTCATAATCTCGGAGCAAAAGGAATATTTCAGGCTAGTTTTTTTTTTTTTTTTTTTCGTCCTCTTACCGGCGTCGCTGGAGATTTCGCCTTATTCCCACTCCGAACGATATGACGGAAGAGCGTAATCAGCGGAAGGAGGAAGATAAGACAATGGAAAGAATTTACGGCATTTACACATGGAATCGAGGCGACAAAGCACGGGAACATGTCTCCAAAGAATGCCCAATCTCTCTGTGAGAGAAAAAAGAAGAGAAAAGAAGAAACAAGGTTGGAGTGCCCCAGAAAATGTCAGCGAAACACAAGTTGTGGCATAGAAGACAGGCACTTGTTGTGTTTGCGTTTACTTAATAGCCTCAAGGCTTAGTAGAAATTAAGCGAGTCCGATCTATATTCAGGAAACTAGATTAGTACCCCGGATAAAATCCAACAAAGAACGGTAGGCAGCAGCATGGAGCCACCTATGGGAATGGGCGTCTTGCCGCAAATTTAAGAGTACGCTACAACCTCAAATGTACTCTGGGTGCGTTATCACCGGTAAAGATAGATAACTTTATAACGCGATTGGGAGATTGGTTCATTCGGTGGTAGCGGTGGATACGGGATAAAGGAAAGTGGGACCTACACGCCCCAATAGTTATCGCTGCAGCAGAAAGGCAGCGTAACTCACGGCGCCTAACAGTATCGGCCACACCAGACAATTAACAATTTCAGACTTCCTTTGGACTGACATTGAAACGGCCTTCACTGAGTATAGTCCAGTAAAGGCCTTTCTTCGTTTGATGGTGTTAGTCCGTGCGTTCCCCTCCCTCCCTCCCTCCCTCCCTCTCTCTCTCTATCTCTCTCTCTCTCTCTCGCTCTCTCGCTCTCTCGCCCCCCCCCCTCTCTCTCTCTCTCTCTCTCTCTCTCTCTCTTATATGTCCCCTTTTCTCACTTTTTCACCCCCTCTCTCACTCTTTAGCTCGAAAGCAACAGTATGATGTACAGTCGTCCACAGGCTTAGCTGGAACATCACATTCTACTTTAGCATGGCATAGCTCGAACATTGGGACTTAAAACAGTTCAAACCAGTGCGGAGGACTTATGTTTCACTTTAACTTCAGAAAAATGCGAAAGTTGCAACTGAACTACATCGCGTTATTAAAATGAAAGAGGGTAAGTGCGGACAGCGTTGCTTCAGCGAAGATGGTGGACGACTGTACCAACAAAATCCAAAGGGAACTCTCGCGCACCACTGCGGGAATGCTAGGAGAACGTTAGGTCGCCGTCATCCCCGCGCAAGATAAGCTTACGAAGCCGAATGTGTACTAAAAAATTACGCGGCGAACATTATGATAGGGCAAGCAAGCGTATATTGCTTCGCCCCCGACAAAGAACAAAGTGAAGCCGCTCTTTTGCCGTTCATTTCCACCGCTCGGTCGTAAAGCGGACCGCCGTTACGCGCACGTATGCGGGGGCGTCACCACGACGACGCGGTGATATGGTCGCACGTCCGCTAGCCCAGCCTGTCAGGATGTGCGCCGTGCAACGACGCACCTGCGGAACGTCATACGGGTTTGCCGAAGCCAGAGCCATCGAAGCGCTGCCTGTAGGGGCGCCACTGAAATCCCCCTAGCGGCCCGTTTCGAAAGCATACGCGGAAGTCGCCGGCCCGCTCACCACTGTCGCCGTTGCTTTTGAGGCACGTTCGCGACCGATATTCTCCGTTTGTATGAGTTGGAAATACATATTTATGTGGAGCAATCACTCTGTTCGCAAATGTGGTGTATTTACGAGAGTATAAATGCTTCTGACGCGATCTTACCGTGGCACATTTTGTCCGCGTAAGCGCCAGGTGTGTGTCACAGCCCGGCGTCGCGAAACCAGCCCTATGCATGGAGCTGATTGTAATTCCACTGCCCTGAAATTTACTAACAGTGCCACCGTAAGCAGCGTTCGTTCAGATGCTCATGCTACGGCTATACACTACGATGTAAATCGGTTTCGTGTGGTTTCATAATCTAGCGGAGCACTCACCTGACAGCCCGCCAGTTACGCTTCATATCTCGGATATTGATTACTACCCTGAACAAGCCTATGTGGCATATATTTCACGGACATTCTACGCAATAAGTACGATGGATAACGCAAAATTACATCCGGGAGTCAGCACAAATAATTTACGGCTGGGTCATCTTGTCGCGAGGTGAGCTTTCCCAAACAGTCATAAGTTACATATATCCACCGCTTATACCGAGGCCGTGACTAAACGCTTTTTCGAAACACCATCAAATGACACAGGGAGCCTGCAGAATTTAGCCCAAAAGTGAAATCAGAGAGCCTTATCAGATACCACACTCTTCCAACGACACTTTTAATCGCTTGTAAACTTCCGTACTGTATACTTCAAAAAATGTGTCCGCCGAGTGATCAGCTGTTCGTTAAAGTCGAAAAACAAAATAAAGGTGAACGCTCAGCTTGTGTGTGATTACTAAAACGGTCATTCCTTGATTTCGCTCCGCATTTGTACACAACGACAGTTAAGCGCCCCCCTCCTCCACCTCCCTGTCTTGCAAAATATAAGTGAATTTCACATCTAGCTGGTCCAGTGAGTTCAACCTTGCTTAAGGTAAGACGAACGTCTCTAGGATTTCCGAAGCTGCACTGTTTTTTTTCTCATTCCCTCACGAGCTATTACATTGCTTCCGGACTTGGCAGACCATTTATTTTTCCCAGGTTTCATTAACTCTCCTTGGTCCATGCTATCAGGCGGGAGTGGGCCCATATTTAACGACCCACAGATTTGGAATATACTTAACATTATCGCGTGGCTTCTATTTCTATAAGGGCACAAGCTATAGTCAGGTATTAGGTAATAACCTCCCCGAATGATATTTTTCTACGACGTATATATTCAAAGCAAGGCCGAATTCGTTGTCCGCACTGCAAAACAATACCAACCTGTTACTGTGCCAATATTAGGACTAAACGAGGCGTCAATAGAATTCACTTGCCCCTGAGATATTCGGAGGTGACAGTGGTGATATGCCGCTGCGGTCGCCGACGGCCGTAAGGGCGGCGAAGAAGCGCGCAGTACCGCGTCCTCGCGTAGCTCTTGTTGTCGTTAGAGCGCTCTAATCAGGACGCAGCTGTTTTTTAAAGTTTCCTAAACGTACTATTTGCTTACAGACATCACCATAGCAAGATGTTCAGGGCGCGGAAAGGCAGAAAGAATCGAAAGAGAACTAAAACATTGCATGAGCCGCTATCAGCTGCGCAGCGGACATCCCGTAAGCGCCGCGGAGAAGCGGAGGCAGGCGGCGCAGCGATCACGACGCTCGAGGCGTATATCTTGCGACGCTGCCTGGTAGCGGCATTGTTTTCGGCGGCAGCGTGCCGGTACATAAATCCGCGTGCTCGCTTCTCAGCGTTGCCTGGTTGTGTTTGGCGCCCAACGTGGAGTTAGACATGCCGACTTCGGAGGTGAGCTGTGCCCTTGTTGTAATTTTTTTTTTCGTTTCCCCACACCATCCCTGCTCTCTGAACAGTGAGCTTATGGGTCCTCCTCGTCGTTATTCAAATGACTTGGCAGCCGACGATGTCTGCACCTTCTTTTTACGCTTTTCTACAATTTTTAAGCGTTGACCTTGTTGAAAGTCAGCGATATCGGTGTAACGTTCTTCTTCGTCCTTCGTGTGTCTGCGCTGTAAACATTTGACATGAACCAACAAGCTCGACTGGTTCTTAGTGAGTATACATTTTAGATTGTGTTGGGGGGGAACATTAAAATCTTAAAATTCGTTACGCCGTACATGCTTCATGCTCGTTCTTCAGAAAAGTAGAAATAAGAAAAAGGAACGGGCTAGTAAAAAGTACGGAGACGGCATGGTAATATTTTGAAGAGAACAGAAATCCCGTTTTCTTTTTTTTTTTTCTCGTATCTCTTCTATTTTACCGCTTCTATCGCGTTTCTTGAATCGACTGTTTGCGTGTAAAGCCTTTCGAACTGAAAGAGTTAAGCCAAATGGTTTAACTTGGATATTCCAAGTTATTGTTAGATATATAAGAGTATATACTAGATATTCTGCTTCGTAAACTATTCCGAATATCTATTGCGTCTTCAAGGTGTCGTCATTTCATATCTGTAGAAAAAATTAATTTGTATAAAATAATGTCCTGTCAAACGCTTCGAAGAAGCGTGATACGCCGTACATCCAAGGCTTGTAAAATTGCAGTTTCCGTAATTGGGGATCATATTAGAGACCGGCGTTGCGATCTACAAGCCTTATACGAAACGCCATGCCATCCACATGCTTCATAGGCCACGCCATTATGCTCACGCACTGTCTCTCATACAACATCGTCGTTGCACTAGCGTCTTTCGTGTATCCTATTTCTGATCATATTTCATCATATTTTCCGCCTAAGTATACAAGGGTAGTTCGGGTGCCCGGACGCATGTATCTATAGCCTTTCCATCCTTTACCGGTAATCAGCAAGGTATGGAAAACCCTTTTAGACACGAGTTTGGTTACATGCTCTGAATGCTAAAACATTGTGGCTTCCTTTGGCAATGACTGTGAGTGCAGCTGAGTTTGGTGCTTTTATTTTATTTAGTATTACACAAACGCAGTCGCGTTCACCTTACGCCGCTGCTTCTCCCAAAACCAGACGGTTCTCGGGGGTTGGGGTGCACCTGTCCGCCTCACGTGCCGTCGCGTGCTCTCCCCACGCTCTACGCTCCGCGCAGCTTTTTGGTACCACCAGCTGCGGACAGTATACAACAACGCAGGATTTTGTAGCCTGAGCTACACTGGCCGAGGTTGAGCAGTTTCGCGTGGCTCCTAGAGAGCCGTGCTGCGCATGCGCGAGGAGCAGTGACGTCACATGGCGCACAGAACGTTGCTCGCTGCCCGGCGTCTCTCACACACCCCACGCGCCCAGCGCCTTCGCCACCTCTGTTACGCACGTGGCGGCCCGGTCCACTTGATGTTCATGCGAGGGGTGGCCGGGTGTGGAACCGATGGCTCGTGCGTCGCAGCAACACCGGCGTGCGCCTGTGGAACCAGTTTATCTCTGAGGCGATTGGTGACGCTGCGCCGGAGCCGCTTGATAAATACACGTGTCCCCTAGCGGGTACCGTGTGTGGGTAACTGAAGCAGCAGTAAGTATGATAATCAAGCTAATCCGAGACAACCAGGAAATCTAAGAATAACCAGCTGAACCTTAGCTCACGCTACGTATATCCTGGCATAGCCGAGCTAAGCCACTGCTATTTTTTTTTCGACTCATGAGACATATAGGGCGCACGTTCCTCGAGCCAAGCTCTTAAATCACATCGGGGCGTTTCCTCAATAGAGCGGAGGCGCCGTCGGCTAATGACGCCTAATTCGCACACTATGCCGGAACGCGCAACACGGGTAGCTTTTTGCAGTAATAATATGGCCAGCTTTTGCAGAAATCATAAAATAAAATGTGTCAAAAAGAGAGAAAAAAGGAAAAAAAAGAAAGAAAAATAAACCTGTCAAAAAGAAAGAAAGAAGGAAAGAGGGGGGTTAAAGCTGCAGGGCTTAGAAGCTGCAAGGGACAAGATTCCACGGCGCACACTTTGATCGATGAGAGTTGGCGAGTCAATGCACTGCTTATAACAGAGCTGTCCGTTCACAAAGCGCACCACAATCCCGGCTTTGTCGGATGATCACGGCCAGAGCCAAGCAACCCGAAGCCGGCCTGCCGGAGTGCATACATCTGCATTATATCCCCTCCTTCTTAGGGTCACTGGCTGTGGGCACAAGCGGTTATGCTGTACACTGGCCACCATAGCGCTCACATATATATCGATTAATTCGGTGTATCCCGTCAGACGGCGCACCCTAATCCAGATCATTTGTTACGTGCTTAAATCAGTCATGGATTAAAACTCTCAGAAGCAACCCGCAGCAGTTTTTGAGACACTTTCGCTACGTGCACACGGTTATGGGTTGTGAATTTTTAGTTTATCGGAAAAACGAAGCGTTTTTGTGAGGAATGCGGCGAAGAGGATTGTAAATTGGAAGAACTACTTTTAAAGACAAAGCTAGCTAAAACAAGCAAGACAAAATACGATAAGGTGAGCTTTTCAGCCGATACGCTAACTTTAATATCAGAGTACCGACCTGGGTTATGAGCCCCCTGTAAGGGTATGAGCGGAGTACTTCAGTGAAGGACTCTAGTATGAGGTACGATACAGGAGAGAGCTAAGACTGCTTGTGAATTTTTAACGTCAATCAATCAATCACGACACACGGTGGTGTTTCTCCTTCTAGCCTCCGCAAGAAAAAAAAACATGGCTGTTGTGTTGTGGCCATCTCCCCTAACGTGAAACTTGGGGAGGAGAGAAGCATGCAGTGTATAAGTGTATTCTTTGCGCCTTGGCGTTTGTGCCCACGGAGACGAAACCATTGGGGGGTAGAGGTATTCAGCTTTGCTGTAAAAGTATTCTGTCTTTGAAGCGCGAAGCTCTCTTGCGCGCGGCGTAAACGAGTGACCCGGTGTTTTAGTACCGTGACTGCATGATACGACGATTACGACGACGACGACAGGAGATGCCAAAAGCCCCTTACTCCTAAGGGGCTTCGCCCCTAAAACAGCCCTCGCGGAGGAGAGTCGAACCCTCGACTCCGCGTTCAGTAGTGCAACGCTTAATTAAGCTATAGGCTGAGCCACAGCGTCGGGTTCGCCTGGAGTTCACTGCACGTAAGGCACGTGGTGGAAACTAAACAGCATTGAAATAAAATGTACAAGATCGCGCAGACTTTGATTCCGCAATTTGACCATTGCCAGATTCTCCGCATATAGCGGTGCGAGTTCTATTTCTACTTTAGAGGACTGGTGAACTAATCAGCAGACACCCATGCTGACGACCGTGCATCAAAGTTCGCGCGCTCTACGGCCCCGCCGACACCGAAGGCCGGTGACCGCTAATCATATTTACGCACAAACCGAAGCGTTTCTTTCCTCAATAGATTACAACTAACTACAACCGGCTGTATAGACAGACAGCACAGACAACGCAAGACATACACAACACCTTGTAGTATATGCCTAAAAACAATAGAAGCAAGATATCAGTTCACCAGTCCCCGTGCCATTATCGCAAGAGAACGGGTCTTTCATCGTAACTGCATACAGATAGTTTGACGCGGGGGTCAGTGCGCTGGCCATTTTCCTCATTCAATGAAGCGCTTTTCCCGTGACCATTCGGACATATCTTAGTAAGCCTTCGTGTTACGACCTCACTTCGTTTAGTTGGACCTTTAAGACCGGCGAGCTCTCATAGTCGTATTGTCGTATGGCTAAAAAAATCGCTTCCCCCTTAAATAAGGATGACTAGAGGAGGCTGGGGCAGTCCAAGAAGGGCATGAAACATACACGCTGTTTGCAATTTGTGATTTAGTTTACCTGATATAATTTAATTAACTGAATGACATTTGCCCGGGCTAGAGTTTATTATAGCGGATATACATAGAAACGACGCAATCACGAAAAGTAAACAAAACTAGGCGTAATGTCACATTCGTCTAAACGGTTATTAGCCACGTAATTTGCTTCGAGATAGTTTGAATAAAACAAGAGTGACAGCTGCCTTCTATAACCACCTGTATAGACGTCCATATATTGACAGCATACTAATGTTTACAACTTCACTGGGAACTAACTAATTACGGCAAGTGATTGAAGCTACCCTCATGAAAATGGACGTTGAGTTTTAATAGACCCCCTATTGTGTTTCTATTGAGTCAATAAAAAGTCAAATAAAGCTCATCGTTTATAGACTGTGATCGTTAAAAAGTCAACAAACTTTGTATTGCAAAACCTCAACCAACATTTTATTGCCTTCAAGACATTGAGTTTTAATACACTTCATATTGCGTTTTCATAGAGTGAACCAAATCTCCCATCTTAAAAATACGGCCAATATAAAATCAATAAACTTTTTATTGCAAAAATGCAACAGGAATTTTATTGCCTTCACTATATTGAGTTTTAACGAACTTCGTATTGCCTTTCTAGAAAGTCGTTTGAACTCCGAATGTGTGGACTGTGGTCATTAGACAGGCAATAAACTTTTTATAATGAACACGCAGCAAGAATCTTATTACCTTCATTATGTTGAGTTTCAATAGACTCTGTATTGCGTTTCTATAGCCTACCCACGGAGGTCTGGTAGCTTGTCGGAGCATATATGTGGGGTGCTATAGCGCCGCCTGCCCCGCCTCATCAATCGAGATCGCGCGATGGACGTCCCGTCACTTCGTCTTGGGAGCACTTGGGAGTGGTGGCGCCTGGGATGGCGGACATCACCGACGGAGAGATCGAGCCCCTGCAAAGCTCCTCTGCTAAAACTTGCCAGAAAACCTGACTCACAGGCAACAGGATATTACGACTACACTCAATAAGAATATTATAGAAAGGTAATAGAGATAAATTTAATAAAAACTCATCAGACATTCTGTTCAGACCTAGCTCATATGCAACAGGTTGTGATGACTGGGCACAATAAGAATTTTATAGAAATCTAATTCAGATAAATTTAATAGAAACCCGACAGAAACTGTATTCAAAGCTGACTCAAACGCAACAGGTTGATACGACCATGCTCAATAATAATTTTAAGAAAGCTAATCCTGGCAAATTTAACAAAAACTCATCAAAAAGTCTATTCAAACTTACACGCAGCACGATGTTACGACTATACTTAATAGGAATTTTATAAAAAATTAATTGCCACAAATTTAATAAAAACCCGTCAGAAACTGTATTCAAACCTGATTTCCACGCGACGGGCTGTTGCTACTGTACTCAGTAAGAATTGCATAGAAAACCTATTGAATATATTTTATAAAAAACCCATAAGAAACTCATAAGAAACTATATTCAGAACCGATAAGGCCTACTGACTTGGCTCTATAGACTTTTAATTGAAACGCGGTGGCCAATTTGTAATGGAAACTCAATAGAAATATTCTATAGAATGTTGACAAAATGTTTATAGGATTCTTTTGAGCAATGCCTATAACAAGTTTATTAAATCTCGGTAAACATTTTCATGAGGGTAGGCGTAATGACACAGTCGTCCCAGCGGCCAAATTCAATATGCTTTTTTTTTTTTCAGGGTATCTGAATTAGATATTGACAGCTGCAGCGCATGGGGCAGAAAGTTGGCTTTGCTGCGAGATGAAATTTTGTCGGCGCGACTTTTCTCTACTCACCATGTCGACGCACGCAGTTTCGGTCAAAACCCAGCCAATAACAGTTCCGCTCTAAAGAAAAAAAAGCCATCCGTAAACTAATCCGACCGACATTCCTATCAGAGTGTCGTTGAGTATACAAACTGTCTATGCGCCCCTCACGAGAGGTCTGTATCCCTGCTGAGCGCAACCTTTGGACTGATTGATTGATTGATTGATTGATTGATTGATTGATTGATTGATTGATTGATTGATTGATTGATTGATTGATTGATTGATTGATTGATTGATTGATTGGCTTTATTAAGAAGGCACAAGGTCATGCTGTGGAAAAGGTGGGGAGGGGGAGTATAAAAGGGTGGAACAGCAAATGTATAATTGAAAAGTCACATTCAGTTCTTGTATACTGCGCTTGAATCGATAAATACACGTACACTAAGGACGCTATAGCTGTTGTAAGCCACTGCGGCAGCAATCAGGACGAAAAGGGGTGTCTACGACGACGAAGGCAAGGAGGAAGTGGTGGGGCTGGGTTTACGCGTTATAACGTCCTGTAGCATACATATGCGAGCGTCGTTGTCAATGCTCAACAACTCGGACATGGATTCGGACTGAGACCTGTTTCTCACGGGCCTTTTAGCTCTGTAGCACGCCGAAAACAACATGGTGGGCGAGGAAGCGACTGAACACGTACACGTGCTTGCTAGCTCTTCCTAAAGTTAGGAAAGAATGACGGGAAGTGAAGGGGGGGGGGGGGGTCATGACGTGGTCGCAAAAACAAAGGGGAAACGGAAGGAATGACAACGCAACCATCGGGTAAAACAGACAGCGACAAGTCCGGACAGTGAAAAGCGCGCGAACAATGCACAAGTCGTCTCTGTAAGTTTTGTTGTGGGAACCGCGTGTTTTACTTTTCTTTTATTTCTGTTCGCTGTTGCACAACGCAGCACGGCACGTCCGTGGGGGCTTTCCGCGCGCCCATTGTGGCCAAAGCGTCGCTTGTATTTGGTTACAACACCGACCGCTGTGGCGGCTGGCGACGTCCGTCAAATATGCTGGCGAGGAGGGTGAGATGTAGTTCAAGATAGGCTTTGAGAGGAGCGCCTCTTCCAAAATAGAAACCCACGCAGACAGCAAAAAAGTAGAGTACCGAAAATAAGTTGGCTTAGAATCTGAAAATGCAAGTCGGGTTGGAAATAAAAGTTGGCCCCGAAACGAGCGTTATGTGCACAGAGACGACGGGAAAGGTCCGAAGATGGTACAAGAGTACAGGCATACGGAATGACGAAACAATGAATCACAGCTAATTGGTTCATACTGCCTCTTTTAAATTGCCTGAAGTGTTGAGATGAGAAAGTGAAAGATGCTCGTAGAAGGACGGCGACGTGTTTCGATGCGCGTTCGCGTTTTTCCCGCCAAGTTTAGCCGGTCTTTTGAGGAAGCGAGGCCACCCGGTATATTCATGGCGTTGATACTGTATACACGGATTACAGTGGAGGAAGGTCACCCATATGTACAACAAACTCACACTGTCGCTTTCATTCGTTTCTACGATGCATCATTTTTCTGACACCACGTAATGGCGTAAACAGCAGCGGCAGAACAGCGCCTGCAGTGCATGGCGTGGCTCCGCCGACGTCCTGATGCAGATCTGGCAACCATGCGTCATGCTAATAACTCCACCCGAAAACATTAGCGACAGAAAATAAAAAAAAAAAGAGGAAAGCACGTACGGCCAACAACCTGACCAGATTCGGCAGTTCGCCACACCTCGATTTGATTATTGTAAATAAGTGGCACGACTGTCATTTCCGCCGGTTATTAATCTCGTCGAGTCGCCGCACACGTGGACAGTCAGAACGAGGAAGCCAGGCGAAGTGCGAAAGCCACCCAGCGAGTCATTTAACTAGACGCGCAGGCGGAAGGTCTTTGACGTTCGCGTAATGTAGAGTCACTTCGAGTCCCACACGAAGACTACAGTCCTGGTATGCGTCATGTCGATTCACGCTCATTTTCAAATGTCATTTGTTTTCCGTCTGTTAAGCACGCGGATGCGGGCCTACAGATGAGGAAGATAAACACGAACCCACCGCAAGACGTTGATCCCCTGGCGGTCATGACTCGCCCCACGGCCCCGTCTACGAGCATTCCTACTGCAGACAGCGCCGCGAGCGGTGCCGACTCCAGGTTCAAGTTCGGCGCCATCTACGGCGGGCGTGTCAAGGAAGAGCCAGCAGGCGGACGCGGAAGAGAAAGGAAATGACCGTGGTGGCAATCATCATCATCATTCTCCTCAAATAATCGCGTCTCGCTGGCCGCATGTGGACGCACTTACGCAAATACAGCGACCACTTACGGCGACCGCCACGCCCACGGGCGGCGTACGTACGCAATGCACACCACCGCGCGCGGGTCATAATTCAAAGCGAGGTACGACGTAATGGCCGGTCATTTCCACTCCTCCTCTCACCTAATTACGAACGCGCGCCCGTGGCCCCTCGTCCCCCCACCCTTGCCGTCGCTTTCGACGCGGAATAATAACAACAATAATAGGGAAAATAGCTCAATGCTCCTTCAGCTGCCTGCGATGTTACGTTGCTCGTTATAGTCGTATACACGCGTTCGCGCTGATGCTTCTCGATTTCGGCCAATCGGAAGGTCGCAGATGTGTGCCCCGGGGTGGTTCGAGCTGGTCGAGGGCCTGGTTTAGCCCGCAGTACGTGATGTAGTTATCCACACTGACGGCTGCCACTCAATAGGCCGCAGGCGCAGAGTGAAAGGGGGGCACTGCAGTGAGCCTTTGGTACTTTTTTTGGCAATGGGAATCCGAACAAGTCCAGGTAACAGGTATATATATATACATATATATATGTATATAGATATATACATATACATATATATATATATATATATATATATATATATATATATATATATATATATATATATATATATATATATATATATATATATATATATATATATATATATATATATATATATATATATATATATATATATATAGAGAGAGAGAGAGGGGCGGGTTGTTCAAGGAGACCACATTTACTAGACCGCTGACTCCGACCCGAGGAGAAAAAAAGCGCACGATGATGATGATTATACACGGGTGATAATGACGATGGGCGGCTGGCTATGAGTGATCAGGGAGCGTATACCCCTTGGTGACCACATTGGGTATGTTATTAATGATGCCATGTTCACACGAGAATATTCCGAAAGCACATCCCTGATGCCCACAATATATATTGTACCGGTTGACAGGACTATACGCTTTACTATGCTCGAGCTCGCGCGCCCTCCTCACCCCCTCCTTCCGCTCTTTGCTGCTTTTATATCGTCTTCCTGGGCGATTGCGTTCGGCTTTTGCTTCCGATTGTCGCCTTCACAATATATATATATATATATATATATATATATATATATATATATATATATATATATATATATATATATATATATATATATATATATATATATATATATATATATATATATATATATATATATATATATATATATATAGTCTGAAAAGATAAACACTCACACAGAGCGCGAAAAACATAAGGTTAGTAGAGACAAGAGACAGAGACAAACGAGAAATACGTAGAAAATAAAAATAAGTTTACTGACGTTTCAGGGAGAGGACTCCCTTTCTTATATATATATATATATATATATATATATGTATATATATAGCGAGGGAGAGTCAATGATCTATCTACAGGAACGCCTTAAGCAAAGTCACAATTGCGTGGAAAGCGACAATAAAACTTCCGTGCTGCGCGCCGCCCTAATAGTGACGAATTAGAAGAATCTCGCACATCGGCGAAGGAATTGGGGGTCGAGATTACTCGATGATCTCAGCAAGCGGAGAAGGGGTTATCTAGGCGACGCTCGACCGGTTCTGAGGCTCCATCCTTCCCTGGGCACGCCGATTGATGGTCGGTTATAATAATTGCCATCGAACCGAGCCCGATTACTTCCCGTAGTACCGCTATGGCGCGCGGAGTTCATCGGCTTCCCGATGTGTCCGTGCGCTGTTTCATGGCACGCAAGCTGTCGATAAAGCGGGCATACAGCCGCTGTTGAAGCTCCGTCGTCAGGCCGGCTAATCCGTTTCATCCGATGGCACGTCCGGCCAGAGAGCTCGTAATACTTATACGTCTCGAGCCGCGCTCTCGTGTGCGGTTGTTGTGAAACGTTATACAAACGGAAGTAAACTTCACAGAGCCAGGCCCACAAGGCGGCGCTTTCTCTTCGTGTTTCGTGCGTTTTTCAAAGCGAAGGCGCTGGTCAATTATCTCGATGTGGAACCACAGAACGCGTTGCGTCGCCAATAGCGAACAAAACCAGTACCGAAGTTTTCATTTATCGCAACATATAATCTACGCCTGGCTCCAAACGCAAATGTTTGCTTATCGCGCTTATTTATGTTGGTCGTGATGTATTGCCGGAAAATGTACGCTAATGATTGTACACACGGTAAACCGTAATTGTAACGAAACCGCTTACTTAGGGAGGTCGGTGGTTTATTAGAACTAGTTCGTGATACCAACTGCTGTGCGTAGAGAGAAAACATTCCCCTTTTAACGAAGTATTGCTCATAACGAAGCCAATTTCCTGTTCCGGGGACGTCGTTGCAACGAGATTAGATCGTGGTGTTTAACGAGCTGACGCTACACCTATAGGCTATGAGGCGCACCGTAGCGGAGTAGAGCTCCGGAGTAATTTCGACCCCCCGGAATCATTAGCGTGCGTCGAAATCTCGACACACAGCATTTTCGCTTTTCGCCTCCATATGAAAAGCAGCCGCCGCAGCCGGGTTCGAACCCGCGTCCTTGGGCTCAGCAGCACAACGCGCCATAGGCGGTGAGCCACCGCTGCGGCTGTCGTTATAACGAAGGTTTCCTGTATGCAAGTCGCGCAGCATCGTCATCGTGGTCGTCATCACAACTCGATCCCCAGCAACGCGCATGCGATCGCAATACTAATGTTTATTAAGAGAGGACGGAGCAGTCCCCTTCCTCGCGAGATACTGTGCCGGGCGGGGTTAGATCCCCGTCCTAATCCACACTGACGTGTCGCTGAACCAAAAATTACGATCCCTAGCCAAAGAGAGGTGAATCAGTGAAGTGTAAGCCACCCCTCACGCTTGTGAGGAGCGGATAACGGAGGAATGTACGCGTGTTTGCGGACATCAACGTCAAACGCCGCGCATCAACAATATTACATGCACTGTACTGACGAGGTCTGCTTCCCCCTCTCTCCCGTTGCAGAACATGGAGCGGTGTTCGTCGTGGCGATGCAGCCTTCCGGCACTGGCCGTCCTGGCACTGGCCAGCCTCGCCTGGCTCGCGGGCCCAGCAGAGGGACACGGCCGGCTCATGGAACCACCATCTCGCTCTTCCATGTGGAGGTTCGGCTTCAAGACTCCTCCGAACTACAATGACAACGAGCTCTTCTGCGGCGGTTACTCGGTGGGCGCAGTTTTTGTTGGAGGTTTTTAAAATCTCAGGCCGCATGCTCCCCTACCTCCTCAACCCCTTGCCCCCCCTTCAACTACAGTCCTCCTGCCCAGATAAAGCAATCTCTACCTCTCGCCCTCCCTCCCTTCCTTTAGTTTTTACGCCTGATGGGTTTATAAAGTTTTCATCCTGTATAAATGGCTCTAGCAAGCCATACTCATCTTGATTGTCGATCTACGTACAAATCTTCTAACATGAAACTACCCCTCAGAAACGTGTGGTACCCTCTTATAGTCTTTATTTCCCAACTCCAAGCTCGGGCGGGCGTCTGTTCCATGAATTGAAGAGGAGGGGACAAAGTATGCAGGCCTATGAGAATCTGTATGATGTAGTGAAAAATATGGTTCCATACCCGTTTCACCGATATTCTAAACTGACCACAGAGGTTGAGTGTGTCAGCTCGCCGCGTTCAAGCATCGCTGGCTAACTGCGTTCCCGCTCCTTGTCCTCAGGTCCACTGGCAGAAAAATAAGGGCAAGTGCGGCGTCTGCGGTGACCCCTGGCACCAGCCCCAGCCGCGTAACAACGAAGCCGGCGGCAAATACGCCAAAGGCATCATCGTGCGCCGCTACAAGAGAGGATCGGTACGTTCATTCCCTGACCTTTTCAGCTTTGATTTAATCTCTCTCTCTCTCTCTCTCTCTCTCTCTCTCTCTCTCTCTCTCTCTCTCTCTCTCTCTCTCTCTCTCTCTCTCTCTCTCTCTCTCTCTCTCTCTCTCCTATCTCCCCCCTCCCTCTTTCTCTCTGTCCCCTCTCTCTCCCTCTTTCTACCCGATACGTCTTGACTAGTAGCTACACCTTCTGCGGATACACCAATCTAGAGGCTACAGCTTCAACGCCTATACCTTCTAGATACACAGTATAGAGGTACACCTTCTAGAGGATACACCGTTTGGCTAACAAAGATTGCCCACGGTGGAATCGTATGGGTGTCAGCACGGTGTCACACATCGCATGATTCTGTCGCAGTAATGAAATGGAAGCGCAACAGCTCGCGACTTTCTCACAAAATATTAGGAATCGTAGAGAAAAAACTTTCCACAAGCCAACACCTTCCAGGCAATAAATCAAGTCCCTTTCTTAAGAGAAAGATTGATTGATTGATTGATTGATTGATTGATTGTGGGGTTTAACGCGCCGACGAAACGCAGGCGGTGAGGCGCGCCGTAGTGGGGGGCTCCGGATTAATTTTAGCCACCCGGGGATCTTTAACGTGTGCCGAAATCTCGTACACACGGGCGTTTTTGCTTTTCGCCTCCATCTAAAAGCGGCTGCCGTGGCCGGGAATCGAACCCGCGTCCTCGTGCTCAGCAGCGCAGTTAAGAGAAAGATGGTTTAAACGCAAAGCTTTCTTCCGTGAAACCTGATTCAAAGTCTTAAGTCCAAAATCCGAACTGCTTCGACCGTGTCAGAGTGACGCAATCGGATAGACGTCGGCTTCGTAACACGAGGGACCCAGGCTCTACTCCGACCACAGGAAGGGTTTTTTTTTTCTTGAGGCACTCGATGTGCCTTCGCTTATCATCATCATCATTTTGGGAACTCAGGCAGGACGGGCGCCATAGAGACAACATAGAAAGCTTCGCTTGAAAAAGCAACTTGGGTTTTTTTCGCCTGCAGTGCCTCAACTCGGCCACATATTGGCGAAACGTTAGTTCTATAACTTGACAAAATTAGAGCACGAATAACTAAAATCCCACCGAAAGCTAATGATGATAGGAGTAACACTCAGGGACAGGAAACGATCGCTTCCTGGACCAGGAAGTGAACTCGACTTGGTGATATCATAGTTCAAGTAAAGAAAAAGAAACGCACTTGGGCTGGCCATGTAGTGAGGCGAACCGACAACCGGTGGACAATTAGAGTAACAGAGTGGATACCGAGACACGGGTATAGAATAAGGGGAAGGCCAATTACTCGATGGAGTGTTGAAATGAGAAAATTCGGGGGCAAAAAAATGGACTCGACCAGCCCAGGACAGAAGCTGTTGGAGGTCATTGGGAGAGGCCTTCGTCCTGCAGTCGACCTGTGTGGCTGTTGACGATGATTATGAATGCCAGCATTCACTGCGTTGTGAGGTCACGTTTTTGTGCGCGAGTGCACGCATCGCGCAATCCGCCAACTTGATGCGCGAGTGAGAGTTCGAATGAGCGGTAGCAGGGGACGGGACTTCCGTCGTCGAGGCGCTCCCTCATCCGTTTCCCGTGGCGCGCAGGTGATGAAAGCCGGCGTGCAGCTGACTGCCAACCACAGGGGCTTCTTCGAGTTCCGGCTGTGCCCAGTGAACGACCCCAAGGTGGCCGCCACCGAGGAGTGCATGGCCAAGCACCCTCTGGCCATGGCCGACGACGGAAGCACGCGATACATGATCGACGGCCGCAAGAGGGACTTCGACCTGAAGCTCAAGCTGCCCGACGACATGACCTGCAGCCAGTGCGTCCTCCAGTGGACCTACACCGCAGGTGCGTACGGCTCGTCGTTTATAGTTTTTAAAAATTACCATCCCTCAGTAAAGAAACTAGAGAGAAGCGCGAAAGCTAAAAGTGCGTCAAACCTTCGCTGAAAGTGCGTCCGACCGACCGTCAGAGCGCCAAATCGCGAAGTAAGCACGTACCCACGCCACCATATATCTTGCGCACTCAGTAAACGCATCTTCGAGCGATCTAAATGAATACCGATACGTGGTAACTATGATATACAGGTATACCGTTGCACTCCTTCTTCATAATCGATGCATATGTATTGTTTTATCTAGAAGCGTTCCCTTTTCGTGATTTTCGAGTATCCCTTTTGACGCAATGGAAGCCCGGTTTCACGCACGCGCCGTGGGTCAGGCAGAGATTGTATCGGAGCTTGTCGGTCGACCTACCGGTCTATCGGGAAATGTATTAGTTTGTTGACAGGACGCCACCGGTCCCACGAAGAAAGATTTCACTTTAAAAACGTGTGATAGGCGACCAGATCTTTATTAAAATGGCAAAAAAGACGTTTTAGGCTTCGATACGGGAGCCTTATTCCCTCACAAAAGGTTTATTAAAATGCTAAAAATACACGTTTCAGCAACCACACACTCGTTCAACGACTTGTTCACCGACTTGTTCACCTTATCACTGCATAAGCCTTCCGTACGAAAGCTGAAACGTCTCTTTTACCTCTTTGGCAAACCTTTGGTCCGCGATCACACGCTTTTAACCATGAATATTCTGCCTGGCCGGACGAGATTTCGTCAAACCTTTAACTTTATGGCTTTTGGTTGGTCATCTTGGTGTTTTATTGTCCACCGACCGCTTGATGAGAACTTATCTTTGCGACAAGTGCTTCGATGTTCACCGAAAAAGCATCCTCAGACTACAAGTGGATATTCTGCGCCAGCCGTTTATTGTAATATTTAGAGAGTGGGTCCGAAGCTGAAGCTTTTTTTATTTGAAGCCATCCACTTGAACACTGTTTCTTATCTGCGCAGGTAACAACTGGGGCCGCTGTGACAACGGGTCCAGCGGCGTCGGCTGCGGACCTCAGGAGACCTTCCGCGGCTGCGCCGACATCGCCATAATGGACAACCTGAAAGAAGGAGACGGTGGCGACGGCGGCTTCGACGTCGGTGCCGGTGACATTCCCGCTGTGACGCGCCCACCGAAGCGCCCGGTGACTCCTCAGACGCCCTGGTGGGGTAAGGGCGGTCCCAAGGCACCAGTACCTCCCAAGAAGCAGCCCCCGCACGGCGGCTACCCCTGGAAGACGTCGCCCACCCGCAGGCCGTACCACGAAATCGAAGGCCACACCAACCACCCCATCAAGCCGGTCGCTCAGCCAAAGCCAGTTTACCCAGCTGCCAAGCCTGAAGTCGACAACGGATCTGAAGACGGCGGCTATGACCAGGAAGGGCACGGCGGACACGGCGGACACGGAGGACACGGCGGACATGATGGACACGGCGGTGACGATGCGGCTTCTGAGGGCTACACCAAAAGGGTGCCGTTTGAGAAGACAACCACGGAGTATCCATCGACCATGTATCCCAGGAGGTACTCACCGAAGCACGGGTACACGTCGCCGCCCAAGGACACCAAGAACAAGCCTCCGTTTTCCAAAGGAGGGGGATATCCTCACAAGCCCAATGTGCCCAAGGAAGTCGTGGGGGGATGCAAGGGCGTCGGCCTGTGGAAGAGGGTGCCGGGCCTGGACAAGTGGTGTTGGGACAACTGCAACCGGGGATACTGCCCGGCGTCTCACTGCGCCTGCCACTAAAGACTCGGGCAGCATTGCGGAGTGTTTAAATTCTAGAGTTTTTTTTTCTTTTTTAAGTTTAAATTGTTAAAAGATGATTTTCTTCCCGCAGCCCACCCTCCCACCCGCCGCTCTTCTGCGCAACGTTTCTGCAGCGCTCGACTGCCGGACGACGTCGACTTTACTCGTTGTTTTTTGGTGTGCTGACGTCGGGCCGGTGATGGGCCCTGGACTCCCATTCTTCATACCGTGACTGTCTATTTTCCTGCTTCGTGTTTTCACTACTTCTATTTATGCCTAGGACATTCACGCGATGAACTTCTGCCGTTCTTTTTTGGTCACGGGATGCAAGTTTCAACTTGTGGGTGAATGCCTAGGCTGTATTTATTTCATCCGCGTCTACATGAGTTCGAACATGATGAGCTGAAATGTCGGTGGTACACGCAGGCACCCGGGTCTTCGCATTTAAGGTTTGGGAGTCCTAGTTTCTAGGGCGTGGTCATAAACTAAGATGGTTCTAAATGCCATTTGGTTCTTTGGCATTACTGTCGACGGGAGCAGGAAACTCATGCGAGCTCGTCCCTGGTCCATACATCTTCTGAATCACAGTTGGAATCTGAGCCGTGATTGGTACCTTGAGATGTTTGGGAAGCTGTTAAGGTTCGCGACAAGTTATATAGAGTGTATACCGACGCACAGGCGGCCACCACAACATGGATTGGGCTATTTGTGGTTTATCTGGCTCCGACATATTGCAAGTGAATCTCCAGCACCTGCTCCATATTCTGCTCCGCAACACAGTTCAGCTTAGTCAATGAGCGCTCGCAGCTTTATCTCCAAACTTTATCTCCATCGGCGTCAGTGGCGTAACAATAATCAGTGCGCAGACAGAGATAAAGGTGGAAGCGATCGATAAACTGAATCGATTTACATTGTCGCAGGCCCGACAGCATTTCAAGCTAGTTATAAACACAAACAGTTTTGTACTCGGACAGACAGACGGCGAGGGATTCTAATAGGCGTAGTAGCCACAGAAGTATAGTGATGCAGAAAAAAATAACAAGAATTACGGCTGCGTTTTTACTTTTTAAGCTACGCAGAACATGAAAAATGCCGAAAGTGACGCATAAAATAATTCAGAACATCAAAATGCCGAAATTGACACGAAAAATAATTGTCCTACCAACTACCACGTCACCAACGCAAGTGACGTCACCAGTGGCGTCATAAATAGTGCTGTAATAGTTTTCGAATAGTGTCTTACTTCACTATTAAAACGAACTTAAACTACTCCCTACCAGCTAATACGGACCGAATCTAAGAATTATAGGTGTACCAGACGTATACGAATGCCTTCAGAATCCGCCGATAGGACACAAATCAATGTTACCAATTTTCAAGTGGCAAGGCCCTGCCACTCACTGTGCGAGCAGGCCTTGCACTGATGTGCCAAGTTGTGCC
This sequence comes from Haemaphysalis longicornis, assembly GCF_048455015.1. NCBI lineage: Eukaryota > Metazoa > Arthropoda > Arachnida > Ixodida > Ixodidae > Haemaphysalis > Haemaphysalis longicornis. Next base: position 126,854,632 of record NW_027526445.1, on the reverse strand, counting down.
AGCGCGTTTTACAGTGTGCGATGACCGACACGTCTGATATTGTGAACAAAGTGTACATGCCGCTCCTATATTTAATTTCATCGTGTGCATGCCTCACATCTATAGCATCATCAGCGCGCTATATGTATTGGCAACGGTCACACGAATAGTCTATCCCAAAGTGAATCATACGCTTCCTGCAAGGTGCTTTCGCCTTGTGGCTCACTCATCGCTACATCTCTTCCCTGTCGCCGACCGGTGTGTTTATGTGTGTGGGATTGTGCCGTATGTCTATTATAAGTTATACTATATACGCCGAGGTTTTTGTTATTGTTGTTGATGTTTTTTTCTTCTCGGTTCACTGAGCCGACGTGTGATATGACATTGAAATAAAAGTCACACACGCTGTATTCGTTCCTTGTCAGTTTCTCTTACGCTTACCAGAGTGGTGCGAAATGAAGCCACTGGTTCCACATGCAACAAGCTCATCATGGGCAAGAGCGTTGTGATCGTTAGCTTCGCTGCGAGCCCTTCGGCTGCACCCGAGTCTTCACGATTTTGATGCATAAGTATTAAACACCTGTCTCTATCAAAGCGCTCGAACATCTTCGTACCATATTCCCCCGTGTAGAAAACTTGTCTAGGGAACTGTCTAGGGAACCGAATGGGAACCTTAAAACTTGTCTAGGGAACCGTAAATAATTCCGTAAGCCTAAACTGTTACAACTTTGATTGGAGGGACGAGGAGGAATGCCTTTAATGATGAAGAGAAGTCAGCCTGGCAGCGGGCTTGGCTTCCTACTCCACATGAACATGAGATGTGCGAAAGTGAAGGGAAACGAAGGCACAAAAACTCATACAGACACTACAAAAGCAAATAAGCACACAAACTGACAAACGCAGGATCCCGCACAGAGTGCACAAACAGAAGTTAATTTAAGGCAGACATTCACAGAGTTTCGTTCAGGTCGGAGTCATGGAGAAATGACACGAAGGCCCGTGTACACCGTGTTGCCGCGGCAGTTGAGTGCCATGGACCAATGGCGTGGCAAAGCTTCAATGGTGCATCAGCACGCAGTCCCAAAGTTTTCTTCGACTACAGGGAACGGGTGCTTAACATTGGGGGATCTGGCCCCCACCCCGTCGGTATGATTTTTTGATTAATGTTTTAGATTTCCATGTCCCTGCAATGTTTTAAGGCGCATTCCTTTTACAAGGCCGCGGCAAATAAGCTTTACTCAATCAAGTAAATGACTCTGCCAAGGAGGAATAACGCAGCACAGGCCATTTGCCCCTATTGAGGCAGGAAGTGCCCTTGGCACTTCGTGCCTCAACAGCCCAAAGAATGTCACATACCACGTGATCCATGCACTATGTAGTATGTTTTTAGCGTCTGATCACCTCACCCAATAAAATATTCACAGCCATTGCACTCGGTGAAGGTGGATGACCAGCAGGAGCTGCTTGTCGGTCATTGGTTGGCCCCAACCAACCTCCTAAACCGGACCGTCGTCTCGGGGAAGCGTTCAGCGGCATTGCGGGTAGGCTTCACTGACCGACAGACAGTGTGGCAAAGCCAGCTTGCAAAGACCACCTAACACCGATCTTTTTCAAGTTGTCTTCACTTCTAAATACCAATGCATTGATGGGAAGACACTTTTCAAGGGTAATGTACGCCATCTTACATCGAAATATGAAGCGCCGCAGGCGAGCAGGTGGTCGAGGGGAGAACGACTTTTTTCGTTCTGCGGACGCAAAAAAAGAAAATCAGGGGAGTTATTCTACTTACCGCGAGATCAGCCTGTGGGTGGTGACAGTGTCTCGTTGCTAGTGTAAATGCTCCGTTGAGCGGTCGCGTGCATAGAGTTTCTTAGTAAGTAGACTAGAGAGGAAACTGCGCCTGGTAATCCATGTCGTCGTGGGGGCTTTTGGCTTGCACTTGGCATGACAATTGGATTCTTAAGCGGTTTTGGGGGATTTGCTTTCTTCACTATGCATTAACACGTCATCGAGCTACGAAGCCTCCCAGTTCTCTGAGAGCCCTGTTCTCTGGGAGCCGTAGCGGGTAGTGCGTGATAGTATGTACACCCAAGAACAAAAGTTTACGGACCACGAAAGCTGCAGTTTTGGGTTACTTCTCTGCCGCACGGCAGCCCGGGGTACTATATGCGGTATTTTTCATTACTTCAATAACTATACGAAATCTCACATGTACACGGCAGTTTGTCGGGCTGCTACCGGAAGAGAAATAACCGAAAATTGCCATTTTCATGGTCCGTAAACTTTTGATCGTGGCTGTGCCTGACGTTGGCCATGCCGGAATCGAAGGAGTGTATGACTGAGCGGATGATATTCCGCCACAAAGTTTGTACCTGACGAAAAACAAAAACAAATTGTACTTCGACGAAGACAAGATACAACAGATACGGGCGCCGGTACCCGTCCTATCTTGTCATCGTCCACGGGCTCTGTTCTAGACTGCGCAAATTGCCGGCAAATCTGGAAATTTGCCGGAAGTCTTTTCTTATTGGCTTTGAGTTTTGGTCACGTGCTTCCGGTTGACAAAGCGGTTGTGTGTGCTGTCGTCATTTTTACGTTTCATGACGTTTACGGGCACCAGTTCCAGAGTTTGCCGTATTTCCCTTTACTGAAAGCGCATAATTCTTGGTCGGTAAATAAAAAACTAGACTAAATGCACCAGGCATTACAACGTAAGCCTTTCTTTGATATTCTACAACAATACTGCTTGTAATACACACCCTCTCTGTGATTGGATGAGAAAGCGTGATGTAATTTAAACAGTTGGTGCGAACGATTACGTCACACATCGGCAACTTCAGCCGGCGTAAAAGTGACGTAATGTTACGTAACAGCTTCAAAATGGCGGCTGTTTTTGTCGCAAAATACAAGCAAAATAGGGCAAAAAATTGCCCCGGCTTTTGGCGCCGCGAAATGTCCGAGAATTTGCAGCAGGCGCAGTTTCGCATGACGTACGGTTTAAAGCATGTTTTCTACCGAAAGAATTAATAGTTTCGACTGTTTCCCAGTCAGCGATCAGGGAGCATACAAATAACGTGCCGTAGTTTGCTTTTATGTTTGGCAATAAGATAAAAATTACTTGTTTGGCGTAACCGCAACATAAGAAGGCAGTACAAGTCTCCCCATGACAAAGAGAACCCAATGTATGGTATTTGTCCACGCACCTCCTAGTAAGCTGCTGGGTCACATGATCGAACTCAAGAGAAAAATAGCAAAGAACAATGGCTCGTTTGTTCATTACAGCGTAGATTGAAGTCGATCTTGACGAATGAGTGAATCGGCGACATCGGTGCGCTCCGCGGTTATCAGGCGTAGCGCTTTGCTGCTCTTATGTGTCACACAAGCCATGGTCCCCGCCGTCTTTTTCTGTGATCACGCCATAAACTTGTAACAATGCAGCACACGATAGGGTGGCGGCGTGGGAAGGTGATAACGCAACAAAGCTTGCATTGAAGCATTGAGCCCAACTATGTTACTAAAAGCGATTGAAAGAAATAAATAGATACGGTAAAAAAAAATGTGTAATGTTCTTTAGCTCGACATGCGCCTTTCGCTCACTTTTGGATCAACGTTACTCGATCGCCTTGTGGTGTTGACGCCAATTTTCACCTGCAGAAATGTGTTTTTCTAGTCAGCCTCAGCTACCGTCTTAATTTTTATAGTACATGCCAAGTGTTTTTATGTCTTTCTTGCGCAATATTTGATACCTTGATTGCGATCTTTATTAGGGAATCGTCAAATTACACTGCATGTCGTCATAGCTATAGGTGCAGCACGTCACCGATTGCTTACGTCGTGCTAGCGAAAAAAAAAAAAACAAAAAAAAAACAAAACAGGGGCGAACTGTCGGCAATTTGTGCAGTCGAGAATAGGGCCCGACGGGTGTTTAACGCCACGTTTTCTTTTTTCTTCAACTATAAACCAACTCGCTCAGAAGCAAGTTTTTTTAAACTGTAGCTGACGGTCGGGTCACCGGCTCACCACGAAGACGACGTTTTCATAGGCACGCTCAAGAAACTTTCCAAACTTTTCAAACAACTTAATATTTGAAATAATGGTAAAATTAATAAAATGAGAGTCTTTAATGAGTTTTTCCCCAAATGTTAACATTGTTCGTAACTACCACCTTGGCCTGCAGAATAGCAGGCACAACCGTGCCGGCAGAAATGCGCTTTACTTCCTTTTTCCTTAGTTTTAAAAGTCTGTTTTATTTTCCACTAACATAATTGCACACTATTCTTCGCGTTTTTGTGGCACTTTGTTTAAATTTGCGGTCACTAAAACGTTTCAATCCAAGTCAGTGATGAAATTAAGGTGAGTGGATGGTGTAATGGCGGCCCATTACTACACAAACGGCCTTGATGGGAGCCGAATAGACGCTAGCGCCAGATTCCTCTCTGGCGTATACATTGTAAGAAACTCTATATGGTAGCGTGTAAGTGCAACCTGTGGTTGTGCGCGTCGTGTATGTTTCGCGAATCATGTGCGCATAAAAGCCGTGGACAAGAGTGGTATGATGTACTTCGGTTGCTCAACGTTCGATGTATTGCATAGACGCGGCAATAAGCTTACATTAGTACGATAAAAAGCGGTGACCTGCCGGGAAACCCTGAGTGGTCGAAATAGCGTCACAGTATACCTGCACACCGTGGCATGCAGCAAGCGATTTCCCGACGGTGACCTCAAACAATGAAGAGAAACAAAGATAGGGAGAGATAAGGAATACGTAATCTCAAGGAATTTGGTTGATAAAGGCAATTTAAGTCGCTTGGTTTGTTAATAAACTGTAATAACACCGTTAGGCGGGCTAGTTGGTACTCAGAATTCATGCTGAATTTTTGCGCAGCGTAAGACAAGGACAGATACAACAAGGGACACGAAGACCAGCGCTGGTCTTTGTGTCCCTTGTTGTATCTGTCCTTGTCTTACGCTGCGCAAAAATTCAGCATGGTTTGTTAACTTGCCGCTAATTGCCTTTGTGGGTGGCCTTGAAAAGCTGACCGCACCACTCCACTGCTCCCACATTCATTACAGGGGCTGGCGATGTTTTGTTGCATTCGGAAGGCCAAGCAAAATTTCTCAAACCGACACAAATGTCGCACAGTGCCATTGGCCACTGTCAAAAACAGTAGTGTTTTTTTTTTTTTGAAAAGGTGCACAGAGACCTCCCCGAGCACTGGCTTTTTGGAATGTGTAAAGTACGCCTCCGCAAATTTCTGGACTTTGGGCGGAATTATTTTTATGTTTGCTTTATATCTGCAAAACGACACATGCTCATTCTTTACAATGTCGTGGCAAATGTACGTCTGTGTACAGGTACCGTTGTTTCACTTGAACGTTTCCGCGCAGTTACTGTTGTCCTTGAATAACAACCACACCCCTTTCAACAAAACACCATGGGCCGTTGCCAACGGGGAACACGATCGAACTCATCAACAGAAAAATTGTACAGGATCTAAACAGTTATAACAGTTTCACGTGTGAAGCAATGACTATGGCGACGATGTTTCCGGAAACTAAAGGAGCTCGTTATCTCGTAACGGTCGCTGATTGCTACTTTCCTCGATATAATCCGCAAAAAGAGGTCACCAGTCCATTGCTTCCTTCCAGACGAGCAGTGATATTCGTTTTTCACCGAGCGCAACCTGAACGAGTAGCCGACGGGAAAGCGGCATCTACACTAGGAGTAGTTCGTCATCCTGCCTCCAGGGGCCAACTGTCTTCGATCTCGGGGCGAATAAAAGCTCCCCTCTAAAAATTAGCACTGGCATAGCTCGGCTATGCCAGGATATACGAAGCGTGAGCTAAGGTTCAGCTGGTTATTCTTAGCTTTCCTGGTTGTCTAGGATTGGCTTGATTATCATGCTTACTGCTGCCTCGATGACACACACACGGTGTACGCATTTGAGCACGAGGTCGCGGGTTCGATTCCCGGCCGCGGCGGCCGCTTTTCTGATGGAGGCAAAAAGCAAAAACGCCCGTGTGTACGAGATTTCGGCGCACGATAAAGATCCCCAGGTGGTCAAAATTAATCCGGAGCCCTCCACTACGGCGCGCCTCATCGCCTGCGTTGCGTCGGCGCGTTAAACCCCACAATCAATCAATCAATCACGGTGTACGCATTATGTGACACATGCATATTGAACTGAATACTGAACAATCAAAGGTTTTATAGCCATCACTCAAGGCCCTAAGAAAACGAGGGAATTGTAAACGGCCACCGTCTCTCGAAAAGCCTGTTCTGATTGGCTCTCACTTTCGCTATAAAGGTTGAAAGCCAATGACGAAAATGTCTTTGTGACACCATTATAGAATGGCGGCGCTCAGAAAAAATTAAAACCGGCCGGGGCGGCCATTTTTCTGATGGAGGAGAAGAGCGAAAACGCCCGTGTGTTCGAGGTTTCGGCGCACGTTAACGATCCCCTGCAGGTGGTCAAAATTAATCCTGAGCCCTCCAGTACGACGCGCCTCAACGCCTGAGTCGCGCCGGCGCGTTAAACCTCACAATCAAATATAAAGATTATAGGTAGAACTTCCGCAAAATTTGCATTATTGCTGAAATGCAACGTGTTATACGGTTTGCCATTTTTCGTATTTTTTATATTTTTGTTATTTATTATTTTTCAAGATTTAGTTCCACCAATTATCTACATTTCCCATATTATAACGACTACAGTTGGAATTTCCTCAAATCTGCATTATTGCGAAAATGCAGGGCGTTACAGAGTTCACCATTTTCCGGAACTATTTTATATTTTTCTTAATATTTAGTTTTTTAAAACTGCGTTCGACCAATTATCTCCCTTGACGCTATTATAACGATTAAAGGGGGAAACTTTCGCGAAATCTGCATTATTGTGGCAAATGCCATGAGTTATAGGTTTTGACATTTTCCGTAATTTTGTAATATTCCGTGTTATTTTTTAGTTTTTCAACATTTCGTTCGACCAATAATCTCCATTTACGTTATTATAACGATTACATTTGGTACTTTCCCGAAATCTGCTTTATTGTGGAAATGCAGGGCGTTACCCGGTCGGTCAGTTTTCGTAATTATTTTACATTTTTCTTGCTATTTTAGTTTTTCAAAATTTCTTTCGACCAATTACCTCCATTTACGCTATTCTAACGATTACAGGTGGAACTTTCGCGAAATCTGCATTCTTGTGGAAATGCAAGGCGTCACACGTTTCGCCATTTTCCGTATTTTTGTATTTTTTTATTTTTTAGTTTCTCAAAATTTCCTGCGACCAGTTATCTTTATTTACGCCATTATAGCGATTACAGGTAGAACTTCCGTGATATCTTCATTTTTGTGGAAATGCAGGGCGTTACACGGTCCTGGCTGTGGAGGTACTCGGCAAAGAATGCTACGCATTAACAATCAAATCAAGAAAAAGTAAAAAGAAATATTTAACACTCCAAAAACAGCGCAGAGATAAGGGCGGAAAATGGGGCAAACCGGAGCGGTGACGAACAATTGTCGAACGATTCACCAGAAGAGAATAAATAGACGGAAAACACACAGTACCCAAGTAATCGTCCGTTCAGGAAAATGTCAACATTCCAGATATACAATGGAAGCCTATATCGGTAAGAAGAGCAACCAAACGGAGAGGGTCAAGGCTGCAATCTCTTGCAAGGCTCACTCAACTGGCTAGATATGCGATCTTCCGTTCTAGAAGTGCAATCGATGGCGTGCTCACAGGTTGCTCCCCCCGATTGCCAATCACCGATCCCTGCAATATTTCCCGACCCGAAGCGTCTGAATGGCGTTTCAAAATGCGTGTTTCTTTCAGCTTTGAGTGGCAATCGGTTTTCTCACCTTTCTTGAAATGTATTGCAAGATTACTGACCGTTTATGCGCGCAAGTGTACGGATGTTCCCGAAGACACTGCGTAAACTCGATCGTATGGAATCAAGGATTTTATACACAACACAGTCCGTATAATTCTGATGCTGGTTCCCATGCTTTTTTCCCACATATGGCTCCTGGGCCCCGGTTGCTATTAGCCTTGGCGCACAGAGGCCAGTTTGTTGTGCGCTGAAAAAACAGTCCGCACGCCTGCCTTATCGCCGATCTTCTTCCAAAGGTGTAATACCCTATGACGTTTAGGCGGCCCTTTGATTTTAAGGGCGAAGTGCGAGCTAGGGACCGGGGCTGTTGGCGTCTCCTGTCGTCGTCTTCGTCGCAACTGTCGTTCGTCTCATGTAGTCACGGTACTAAAACATCGGGTAACTCGTTACTCCTCACGCTAGAACGTAACGCGTACAATAAACACACCGGCACACTCGTTTACGCCTCGTGCTAGAGAGCTTCGTGCTTCAAAGACAAGATACTTTTACGACAAAGCTGTATACCCTTACCCCCCCCCCCCCAACGGATTCACCTCCGTGGGCAAAAAACGCCCAGGCACCAAGAACACACTTATACACTGCACGATTCGCCCCTCCCCAGGTTTCACGTTAGTGGATATATGTGTTCTTGCGACCGTTTTGTTGCCATGTTAGCGTTGACCCCTTTCAGGAAGTTTCTTCAGCGCCAAGAGACACAAGGAGTCATGTCCGTTTAGGGTCATAGTCACTGAAAGGTACGTAGCAAAATGAATTTGGGTGATTCCTCCAATCTTCTCTCTCAAGATTGCTGACGGAAGACCCTTTTTGTGTTAGGTACCTCAGAGCTATCTCAGGCTTTCTCGGGACACAACCGTAAGTTATTCTTAGTGGCTTATCGGTGTACTTTAAAAACATGCATTACTCCCTTCCTGGCGCCTTGGTCTTGGAGGCTGTGAGTGAGGCAATCGACTCTTTTGGGAGCATCAGGTTCCAAAATGAATGCGACATCAGCACGGAAAAATTCCTAGAAGGATTATCATTTTACTTACACTCCAATTTTGTTGCTCACAATGACAAACTGCACATCCACAAAAAGGGGTGTGTGCGTTCACTGCTCCTGTGCTCGGAGACTTGCTACTGACTGCCTTCGACAGGCGTTTGCAATCCGCCCTTCAGAATTTGGCCATCGTGAGGGCCTTTCGTTACGTCGATGATTTTCTGGTGTTCGAAGTTTTGTCGACAGTTTTGACGACGTTCAAATTGACAAGTCAGAGAACACAAGGCGGGAAGTTGAGGTTCCGCATCGACTTTCGGCGTGCGCCACGTGTGTTGGGAATGCACTCCAAGAACGCAAAAAAGGTCTACCACCGTTGAAATCAGCCCACTCGAAAAGTGCGAAACGTGGCATTGCTGTTGCAGCTATACAGAACTCGCAATAAGATCTTGCCCGCAGGCGATGACACAGAGCTTAGATAGCCAAATCAACAGACTTCGAGAGGCAGGATATCCTGCTCCTTTGTTGTGCAGCTCCGCAGAAAAAACGTCAGCGCTAACATAGCAACAAAGCAGCAAAAAAAAAGATATCCAATGCCCGCCTAGACGTCATCAACGTTACTTATTATAGTAACGTTGGACGTCATATCCTGCATTCTTGCGGTATCACACCTTTTGAAGAGACCGGCGATAAGGCTGGCGTGCGGGGCGTTATTTCAGCACCCACCAAACTGGCGTCTTTTTGCGCCAAGGCAAATAGCAACCAGGGCCCAGGAGCAATATGTGGGAAAAGGCATGAGAACCAGCATGTGAATTATGCGGACTGTGTTATGTATAAAATTCCCCATTCCACGCTGTCGAGGTTACGTAGGCCAGAATGGTGGATGCGTAAATGAGTGCATTTAGTAACACACGCAGACTATGCGTGCAGAAACGGGAATTAATCGTGCAATACTTGCAAGAAATGTGAGGAAGACGATTGGCGCCCAGTGCTCAAGGAAGGACGAATTTTGAAACGCTATCGAGACGCTCGCTCCCGGGAAATATCGCAGGCCTTAGTGATTGGAATTCGGGGTGAACAAGGCGGAAGCGCGCCATCGACTGCACTTCTAGAACGAGAGGTCGCATATCTAGCCATTGAGTCAACCTGGTATTGCATAGCAGCCTTGACCCTCTCCGTTTGGTTGGTTTTGTCACTGATATAAGCTTCCATTGTAGGCATCTCGAGTGTTATCTTATCCTTCAGCGGACGCATGCTTGAGTCCTATGTTCTTTTTATGTTCTTCCGTGCATTTAATGTGTTGTTATAAATAGTTCCCCAGTTGTTCGTCAGAGTTCTTGGATCGAGCGGCCATACAGTCTCGCCCTATAACCAAGCGTTCACGTGAGGGGCTGCCAGCCTGGAGAATCTGCAAAACACTCGCAAGCAGTCGGCCATCAATTAGTAGCTCCACGAGTTCGCTTTCGCCTTCTGGCTGCTATACTCGGTTACAACTTAAGAACGGCAACGATGATGATGATGATGATTGCTATTGGCTTCCCCTTTGTAGCGGGGTGATGACATGTCATCTTACCAAAAAGGACTAATATGCCCATGTTTTACACTTTTGGTTTAATACTAGCGCTGCTTAGGGCAGGCACAAAAGGCTTATTAGACACAAAATAGTTTTTTTTTTCTATTACAGGTGGTAACTGTCCTAGGCAATATTCCCCTCTCTGCTTTTCATCCACCAGCATTTTAATCTTCTTTTCGTCCCCTCGACAGCCTTGAAGTTAACTTCCTCTCTGATACCCTTAAATCCTAGGGCTTCTGGAAGCTCAATATTCCCTTCATGTAGATTTGGATGGATACCCTCACATTCTAACACTATGTGCCGCATAGTTTCTGTTTCTTTTCCGTAGACCACGCATACCTTATCATTTTGTGAATACTTCCCCACAGAACTCTTAGTTCGGAGGCAACCTGCATGCCCTAGCCTCAAAAAGCAAAGAACTGCCCTGGGAATTGTCGTAGAAATTTTCCTTTCTGACGTTCAATTTCTCAGCCCTGTACATCTCTAACGACGTTTAAGCTTCCATTTTTTCCCTCCATTTATTCGTTTCAATCTGCCTTGTCTCTTTTTTGGTTACCTTGGCGGTTTGGATTCTCCACTGTTCTTTCCCTATTTTAATCGTTAGCCTTCTAGTCTTTCTTAACGACTGCGTGTCCACGCTCTTCAAGTATAGGTACCTAAAAGCTGAGCTGCCCACCTTCGTTGATCCATTGTTCTCAACCTCGTCTCAAAGCATATTTTACTCTGTTGCTGCTGTGCCTGATCAACACAGCCGGATGTTACTCCGCGGAGCGCAAGTAGTGCGTTACTGGGAATGTTTTGAACATGACACGAGCCATTTCCTTGATTTCTTGGACTTAATATGCTGATAAACGATTGCAGCGGCGGCAAAAAAAGAACTACGTGACAAAAGGCAGAGGACATCCCGCATTCACCGCAATCTCCTTTCAAAATGCGCGCGCTTGTTGACATCTGAATCCGTCGCTAAGGCGGAGTGATACCGCACATGAGCTATTGCCGTTCTTAACTAGTTCCTGAGTATAGTGCGGTGTACTGAGTTTGAGCGGCTATAATCAGGACCGGTCGCTTTTTTTCTCCGAGATATGCCATGGCTGGCGCAGGGTTTACCGGCCCATTTACTATTTCAACCTTGCGAATAAGAAGTATAATGCCGCCACACAATGGCTCCTAGACCGGTGGTTCTCGGCAACGAATGTGCCGGAGACATCTTCTGACCTTGCAAAAGGGATGGACGACCCCAGAATATAGTACTACTGATCTGTGTCATAGTGCCACGCAATTTAGACATACAGCTAAAGCCGTCCACGTATAATCAATGCCATCTTTTTGCGCTGACTTTTATGCTGATGTATGCGATATTATCAAACGATTTGCTCTTGCGGTACCTAATCGACCAAACAATTTTCTTTCCTTTTGTGTGTTTGGCTTTTCTGCATGGCTGGCGTGTTATGCGAAGACCGATGTTAAAAGACATGCAAGACGGAGAAACAAATAAGCGTAGGTGTCATGAAACAAAGCCACATTTTTACGCAGGAGTCATGCAGCAAAGCCACGGTGAAAAAAAAAATATTAATCGTAGGGGTCTTGCGACGAAGCCACATTTTCATGCAGGTGTCATGCCGCGAAGCCAGGGTGAAAAAAAAAATCTTAGGGGTCTTGCGGCGAAGCCACATTTTCATGCAGGTGTCATGCCGCGAAGCCACGGTGAAAAAAAAATCGTAGGGGTCTTGCGCCGAAGCCACATTTTCATGCAGGTGTCATGCCGCGAAGCCACGATGAAAAAAAATCGTAGGGGTCTTGCGGCGAAGCCACATTTTCATGCAGGTGTCATGCCGCGAAGCCACGGTGAAAAAAAAACATCCTAGGGGTCTTGCGGCGAAGCCACATTTTCATGCAGGTGTCATGCCGCGAAGCCAGGGTGAAAAAAAAAATCTTAGGGGTCTTGCGGCGAAGCCACATTTTCATGCAGGTGTCATGCCGCGAAGCCACGGTGAAAAAAAAATCGTAGGGGTCTTGCGGCGAAGCCACATTTTCATGCAGGTGTCATGCCGCGAAGCCATGATGAAAAAAAATCGTAGGGGTCTTGCGGCGAAGCCACATTTTCATGCAGGTGTCATGCCGCGAAGCCACGGTGAAAAAAAAAACATCCTAGGGGTCTTGCGGCGAAGCCACATTTTCATGCAGGTGTCATGCCGCGAAGCCACGGTGAAAAAAAAATCGTAGGGGTCTTCCGGCGAAGCCACATTTTCATGCAGGTGTCATGCCGCGAAGCCACGATGAAAAAAAATCGTAGGGGTCTTGCGGCGAAGCCACATTTTCATGCAGGTGTCATGCCGCGAAGCCACGGTGAAAAAAAAAACATCCTAGGGGTCTTGCGGCGAAGCCACATTTTCATGCAGGTGTCATGCCGCAAAGCCACGGTGAAAAAAAAATCGTAGGGGTCTTGCGGCGAAGCCACATTTTCATGCAGGTGTCATGCCGCGAAGCCAGGGTGAAAAAAAAAATCTTAGGGGTCTTGCGGCGAAGCCACATTTTCATGCAGGTGTCATGCCGCGAAGCCAGGGTGAAAAAAAAAATCTTAGGGGTCTTGCGGCGAAGCCACATTTTCATGCAGGTGTCATGCCGCGAAGCCACGGTGAAAAAAAAATCGTAGGGGTCTTGCGGCGAAGCCACATTTTCATGCAGGTGTCATGCCGCGAAGCCACGGTGAAAAAAAAACATCCTAGGGGTCTTGCGGCGAAGCCACATTTTCATGCAGGTGTCATGCCGCGAAGCCACGGTGAAAAAAAAATGGTAGGGGTCTTGCGGCGAAGCCACATTTTCATGCAGGTGTCATGCCGCGAAGCCAGGTTGAAAAAAAAAAAATCTTAGGGGTCTTGCGGCGAAGCCACATTTTCATGCAGGTGTCATGCCGCGAAGCCAGGTTGAAAAAAAAAATCTTAGGGGTCTTGCGGCGAAGCCACATTTTCATGTAGGTGTCATGCCGCGAAGCCAGGTTGAAAAAAAAAATCTTAGGGGTCTTGCGGCGAAGCCACATTTTCATGCAGGTGTCATGCCGCGAAGCCAGGTTGAAAAAAAAAATCGTAGGGGTCTTGCGGCGAAGCCACATTTTCATGCAGGTGTCATGCCGCGAAGCCAGGGTGAAAAAAAAAATCTTAGGGGTCTTGCGGCGAAGCCACATTTTCATGCAGGTGTCATGCCGCGAAGCCACGGTGAAAAAAAAATCGTAGGGGTCTTGCGGCGAAGCCACATTTTCATGCAGGTGTCATGCCGCGAAGCCACGATGAAAAAAAATCGTAGGGGTCTTGCGGCGAAGCCACATTTTCATGCAGGTGTCATGCCGCGAAGCCACGATGAAAAAAAATCGTAGGGGTCTTGCGGCGAAGCCACATTTTCATGCAGGTGTCATGCCGCGAAGCCACGGTGAAAAAAAAACATCCTAGGGGTCTTGCGGCGAAGCCACATTTACATGCAGGTGTCATGCCGCGAAGCCACGGTGAAAAAAAAATCGTAGGGGTCTTCCGGCGAAGCCACATTTTCATGCAGGTGTCATGCCGCGAAGCCACGATGAAAAAAAATCGTAGGGGTCTTGCGGCGAAGCCACATTTTCATGCAGGTGTCATGCCGCGAAGCCACGGTGAAAAAAAAACATCCTAGGGGTCTTGCGGCGAAGCCACATTTTCATGCAGGTGTCATGCCGCAAAGCCACGGTGAAAAAAAAATCGTAGGGGTCTTGCGGCGAAGCCACATTTTCATGCAGGTGTCATGCCGCGAAGCCAGGGTGAAAAAAAAAATCTTAGGGGTCTTGCGGCGAAGCCACATTTTCATGCAGGTGTCATGCCGCGAAGCCAGGGTGAAAAAAAAAATCTTAGGGGTCTTGCGGCGAAGCCACATTTTCATGCAGGTGTCATGCCGCGAAGCCACGGTGAAAAAAAAATCGTAGGGGTCTTGCGGCGAAGCCACATTTTCATGCAGGTGTCATGCCGCGAAGCCAGGTTGAAAAAAAAAATCTTAGGGGTCTTGCGGCGAAGCCACATTTTCATGCAGGTGTCATGCCGCGAAGCCAGGTTGAAAAAAAAATCTTAGGGGTCTTGCGGCGAAGCCACATTTTCATGCAGGTGTCATGCCGCGAAGCCAGGTTGAAAAAAAAAATCGTAGGGGTCTTGCGGCGAAGCCACATTTTCATGCAGGTGTCATGCCGCGAAGCCAGGGTGAAAAAAAAAATCTTAGGGGTCTTGCGGCGAAGCCACATTTTCATGCAGGTGTCATGCCGCGAAGCCAGGTTGAAAAAAAAAATCTTAGGGGTCTTGCGGCGAAGCCACATTTTCATGCAGGTGTCATGCCGCGAAGCCAGGTTGAAAAAAAAATCTTAGGGGTCTTGCGGCGAAGCCACATTTTCATGCAGGTGTCATGCCGCGAAGCCACGATGAAAAAAAATCGTAGGGGTCTTGCGGCGAAGCCACATTTTCATGCAGGTGTCATGCCGCGAAGCCAGGGTGAAAAAAAAATATCTTAGGGGTCTTGCGGCGAAGCCACATTTTCATGCAGGTGTCATGCCGCGAAGCCAGGTTGAAAAAAAAAATCTTAGGGGTCTTGCGGCGAAGCCACATTTTCATGCAGGTGTCATGCCGCGAAGCCAGGTTGAAAAAAAAAATCTTAGGGGTCTTGCGGCGAAGCCACATTTTCATGCAGGTGTCATGCCGCGAAGCCAGGGTGAAAAAAAAAATCTTAGGGGTCTTGCGGCGAAGCCACATTTTCATGCAGGTGTCATGCCGCAAAGCCAGGTTGAAAAAAAAAATCTTAGGGGTCTTGCGGCGAAGCCACATTTTCATGCAGGTGTCATGCCGCGAAGCCAGGGTGAAAAAAAAAATCTTAGGGGTCTTGCGGCGAAGCCACATTTTCATGCAGGTGTCATGCCGCGAAGCCAGGTTGAAAAAAAAAATCTTAGGGGTCTTGCGGCGAAGCCACATTTTCATGCAGGTGTCATGCCGCGAAGCCAGGTTGAAAAAAAAATCGTAGGGGTCTTGCGGCGAAGCCACATTTTCATGCAGGTGTCATGCCGCGAAGCCAGGGTGAAAAAAAAAATCTTAGGGGTCTTGCGGCGAAGCCACATTTTCATGCAAGTGTCATGCCGCGAAGCCAGGTTGAAAAAAAAATCTTAGGGGTCTTGCGGCGAAGCCACATTTTCATGCAGGTGTCATGCCGCGAAGCCAGGTTGAAAAAAAAAATCTTAGGGGTCTTGCGGCGAAGCCACATTTTCATGCAGGTGTCATGCCGCGAAGCCACGATGAAAAAAAATCGTAGGGGTCTTGCGGCGAAGCCACATTTTCATGCAGGTGTCATGCCGCGAAGCCAGGGTGAAAAAAAAATCTTAGGGGTCTTGCGGCGAAGCCACATTTTCATGCAGGTGTCATGCCGCGAAGCCAGGTTGAAAAAAAAAATCTTAGGGGTCTTGCGGCGAAGCCACATTTTCATGCAGGTGTCATGGCGCGAAGCCAGGGTGAAAAAAAAAATCGTAGGGGTCTTGCGGCGAAGCCACATTTTCATGCAGGTGTCATGCCGCGAAGCCAGGTTGAAAAAAAAAATCTTAGGGGTCTTGCGGCGAAGCCACATTTTCATGCAGGTGTCATGCCGCGAAGCCACGGTGAAAAAAAAATCGTAGGGGTCTTGCGGCGAAGCCACATTTTCATGCAGGTGTCATGCCGCGAAGCCACGATGAAAAAAAATCGTAGGGGTCTTGCGGCGAAGCCACATTTTCATGCAGGTGTCATGCCGCGAAGCCACGGTGAAAAAAAAAACATCCTAGGGGTCTTGCGGCGAAGCCACATTTTCATGCAGGTGTCATGCCGCGAAGCCACGATGAAAAAAAATCGTAGGGGTCTTGCGGCGAAGCCACATTTTCATGCAGGTGTCATGCCGCGAAGCCACGGTGAAAAAAAAAACATCCTAGGGGTCTTGCGGCGAAGCCACATTTTCATGCAGGTGTCATGCCGCGAAGCCACGATGAAAAAAAATCGTAGGGGTCTTGCGGCGAAGCCACATTTTCATGCAGGTGTCATGCCGCGAAGCCACGGTGAAAAAAAAACATCCTAGGGGTCTTGCGGCGAAGCCACATTTTCATGCAGGTGTCATGCCGCGAAGCCACGATGAAAAAAAATCGTAGGGGTCTTGCGGCGAAGCCACATTTTCATGCAGGTGTCATGCCGCGAAGCCACGGTGAAAAAAAAACATCCTAGGGGTCTTGCGGCGAAGCCACATTTTCATGCAGGTGTCATGCCGCGAAGCCACGATGAAAAAAAATCATAGGGGTCTTGCGGCGAAGCCACATTTTCATGCAGGTGTCATGCCGCGAAGCCACGATGAAAAAAAATCGTAGGGGTCTTGCGGCGAAGCCACATTTTCATGCAGGTGTCATGCCGCGAAGCCACGGTGAAAAAAAAACATCCTAGGGGTCTTGCGGCGAAGCCACATTTTCATGCAGGTGTCATGCCGCGAAGCCAGGGTGAAAAGAAATCGTAGGGGTCTTGCGGCGAAGCCACATTTTCATGCAGGTGTCATGCCGCGAAGCCAGGGTGAAAAGAAATCGTAGGGGTCTTGCGGCGAAGCCACATTTTCATGCAGGTGTCATGCCACGAAACCAGGGTGAAAAAAAATGGTAGGGGTCTTGCGGCGAAGCCACATTTTCTTGCAGGTGTCATGCCGCGAAGCCATGGTGAAAAAAAATCGTAGGGGTCTTGCGGCGAAGCCACATTTTCATGCAGATGTCATGCCGCGAAGCCACGATGAAAAACAAATTGCAGGAGTCTTGCGGCGAAGCCACATTTTCATGCAGGTGTCATGCCGCGAAGCCACGGTGAAAAAAAAAATCGTAGGGGTCTTGCGGCGAAGCCACATTTTCATGCAGGTGTCATGCCGCGAAGCCACGGTGAAAAAAAAATTGTAGGGGTCTTGCGGCGAAGCCACACTTTCATGCAGGTGTCATGCCGCGAAGCCACGGTGAAAAAAAATCGTAGGGGACTTGCGGCGAAGCCACATTTTCATGCAGGTGTCATGCCGCAAAGCCACGGGGAAAACAAAATCGTAGGGGTCTTGCGGCGAAGCCACATTTTCATGCAGGTGTCATGCCGCGAAGCCACGGTGAAAAAAAAATTGTAGGGGTCTTGCGGCGAAGCCACACTTTCATGCAGGTGTCATGCCGCGAAGCCACGGTGAAAAAAAATCGTAGGGGACTTGCGGCGAAGCCACATTTTTATGCAGGAGTCATGCCGCGAAGCCACGGTGAAAAAAAAAATCGTAGGGGTCTTGCGGCGAAGCCACATTTTCATGCAGATGTCATGCCGCGACGCCAGGGTGAAAAAAATCGTAGGGGTCTTGCGGCGAAGCAACATTTTCATGCAGGTGTCATGCCGCGAAGCCAGGGTGAAAAAAATGGTAGGGGTCTTGCGGCGAAGCCACATTTTCATGCAGGTGTCATGCCGCGAAGCCAGGGTGAAAAAAAATCGTAGGGGTCTTGCGGCGAAGCCACATTTTTATGCAGGTGTCATGTTGCGAAGCCAGGGTGAAAAAAATGTAGGGGTCTTGTGGCCAAGCCACATTTTCATGCAGGTGTCATGCCGCGAAGCCACGGTGAAAAAAAATCGTAGGGGTCTTGCGGCAAAGCCACATTTTCATGCAGGTGTCATGCCGCGAAGCCACGGTGAAAAAAAAATCGTACGGGTTTTGCGGCGAAGCCACATTTTCATGCAGGTGTCGTGCCGCGAAGCCAGGGTGAAAAAAAATCGTAGGGGTCTTGCGGCGAAGCCACATGTTCATGCAGCTGCCATGCCGCGAAGGCAGGGTGAAAAAAAAATGGTAGGGTCTTGCGGCGAAGCCACATTTTCATGCAGGTGTCATGCCGCGAAGCCAGGATGAAAAAAAAGGTAGGGGTCTTGCGGCGAAGCCACATTTTCATGCAGGTGTCATGCCGCGAAGCCAGGGTGAAAAAAAAATCGTAGGGGTCTTGCGGCGAAGCCACATTTTCATGCAGGTGTCATGCCGCGAAGCCAGGGTGAAAAAAATTGTAGGGGTCTTGCGGCGAAGCCACATTTTCATGCAGGTGTCATGCCCCGAAGCCACGGTGAAAAAAAATCGTAGGGGTCTTGCGGCGAAGCCACATTTTCACGCAGGTGTCATGCCGCGAAGCCAGGGTGAAAAAAAAATCGTAGGGGTCTTGCGGCGAAGCCACATTTTCATGCAGGTGTCATGCCGCGAAGCCAGGGTGAAAAAAATTGTAGGGGTCTTGCGGCGAAGCCACATTTTCATGCAGGTGTCATGCCCCGAAGCCACGGTGAAAAAAAATCGTAGGGGTCTTGCGGCGAAGCCACATTTTCACGCAGGTGTCATGCCGCGAAGCCACGGTGAAAAAAAAAACGTAGGGGTCTTGCGGCGAAGCCACATTTTCATGCAGGTGTCATGCCGCGAAGCCAGGGTGAAAAAAAATCGTAGGGGTCTTGCGGCGAAGCCACATTTTCATGCAGGTGTCATGCCGCGAAGCCAGGTTGAAAAAAATCGTAGGGGTCTTGCGGGGAAGCCACATGTTCATGCAGGGATCATGCCGCGAAGCAACGGTGAAAAAAAATTCGTAGGGGTCTTGCGGCGAAGCCACATTTTCATGGAGGTGTCATGCCGCGAAGCCAGGGTGAAAAAAAAATCGTAGGGGTCTTGCGGCGAAGCCACATTTTCATGCAGGTGGCATGCCGCGAAGCCACGGTGAAAAAAAATCGTAGGGGTCTTGCGGCGAAGCCACATTTTCATGCAGGTGTCATGCCGCGAAGCCAGGGTGAAAAAAAATTGTAGGGGTCTTGCGGCGAAGCCACATTTTCATGCAGGTGTCATGCCGCGAAGCCATGGGGAAAAAAATCGTAGGGGTCTTGCGGCGAAGCCACATTTTCATGCAGGTGTCATGCCGCGAAGCCACGGTGAAAAAAAATCGTAGGGGTCTTGCGGCGAAGCCACATTTTCATGCAGGTGTCATGCCGCGAAGCCAGGGTGAAAACATATCGTAGGGGTCTTGCGGCAAAGCCACATTTTCATGCAGGTGTCATGCCGCGAAGCCAGGGTGAGAAAAAAAATCGTAGGGGTCTTGCGGCGAAGCCACATTTTCATGCAGGTGTCATGCCGCGAAGCCACGGTGAAAAAAAATCGTAGGGGTCTTGCGGCGAAGCCACATTTTCATGCAGGTGTCATGCCGCGAAGCCAGGGTGAAAAAAAATCATAGGGGACTTGCGGCGAAGCCACATTTTCATGCAGGTGTCATGCCGCGAAGCCACGGTGAAAAAAAATCGTAGGGATCTTGCGGCGAAGCCACATTTTCAAGCAGGTGTCATGCCGCGAAGCCAGGGTGAAAAAAAATCGTAGGGGTCTTACGGCGAAGCCACATTTTTATGCAGGTGTCATGCCGCGAAGCCACGGTGAAAAAAATCGTAGGGGTCTTGCGGCGAAGCCACATTTTCATGCAGGTGTCATGCCGCGAAGCCAGGGTGAAAACATATCGTAGGGGTCTTGCGGCAAAGCCACATTTTCATGCAGGTGTCATGCCGCGAAGCCAGGGTGAGAAAAAAAATCGTAGGGGTCTTGCGGCGAAGCCACATTTTCATGCAGGTGTCATGCCGCGAAGCCACGGTGAAAAAAAATCGTAGGGGTCTTGCGGCGAAGCCACATTTTCATGCAGGTGTCATGCCGCGAAGCCAGGGTGAAAAAAAATCATAGGGGACTTGCGGCGAAGCCACATTTTCATGCAGGTGTCATGCCGCGAAGCCACGGTGAAAAAAAATCGTAGGGATCTTGCGGCGAAGCCACATTTTCAAGCAGGTGTCATGCCGCGAAGCCAGGGTGAAAAAAAATCGTAGGGGTCTTACGGCGAAGCCACATTTTTATGCAGGTGTCATGCCGCGAAGCCACGGTGAAAAAAATCGTAGGGGTCTTGCGGCGAAGCCACATTTTCATGCAGGTGTCATGCCGCGAAGCCAGGGTGAAAAAAAATCGTAGGGGTCTTGCGGCAAAGCCACATTTTCATGCAGGTGTCATGCCGCGAAGCCAGGGTGAAAACATATCGTAGGGGTCTTGCGGCAAAGCCACATTTTCATGCAGGTGTCATGCCGCGAAGCCAGGGTGTAAAAAAAATTGTAGGGGTCTTGCGGCGAAGCCACATTTTCATGCAGGTGTCATGCCGTGAAGCCAGGGTGAAAAAAAAACGCTGTGTCTAAAGGTACGTCGGACGTACCCGCAAAATTTTTTAAAGATACGTCGGACGTACCCGCAATATTTCTTAAAGATACGTCGGACGTACCCACAAATTTCTTAAAGATACGTCGGACGTACCCGCAAAATTTCTTAAAGATACGTCGGACGTGCCCGCAAGATTTCTTAAAGATACGTTGGACATACAGGGCCCCGAGTGGCTCTAAAGCAGCGTTGCTCGAAACAAGCGTGGTTATCTCGAACCATCAATGGCAAAACCATCACGCGTTTGCTGTATATAAGCCAAAAATCTAACCATGCCTAATCTGACAAAGAATGCATTTTTTTCCTTCGTGTTCTTTAGTTGGACCTTATTTGAAGGGGTGGTTAGAGCCTTCGCTGAGGTCAGAGGTCGAATGTGGACCACTACGGGTTCTCGCAAGAAGGAAACAAAATCATGTGCGACCCGAGTATCTTTCTTTTTTTCTTCCTCATATGTTTCTGTGTAAAGCCCTAACCACATGGACGCGAAATCACTCGTCGCGCGAGCGTCGGCGTCGTTCGGCGTCAACGCGCGGGCCCACAGGAGACCGGCGAAGTTGCGCGCCAGTCGCTGCGTCGGCGGGCGTTGCTGGACACGTATGCCACCCTGTTGAAGTCGTTAATGAGCAGTTATTGTCGCTTCTTAAACTGCAATTATCAAGATTTTAGCTTTAGCAAAAAAAATCACTTGGCGTCTTTATTTATTGCTAAGTATGTTGGCGGGCAAATATTGAAATGTTGCGAAATGTATCTCGAGCCATCACGGTCAAATCAGAACAAAATAAGATAGAATGATAAACGAAGACGAACCTCGCACAACTGCTTTAGTTGCTTCTTGATTTAACCTTCATGTTGTGTACCTACTGCACGTTCATGAATTCAAATTGTAAGCAAAACAAATTTCAGCGCTGCCTTGATACTGAGGTTACTGTCGAACGTCATTTGTAGGTTGACAGGCAGGGTACTCTGGCACCCTGTCTGTACCCTGTAAAAAAAACTGATCAAACCCTTGCTGCAAAAAAACGTCTTTGCTAGGATTCGAACCACCGACTTTCAAAACAGAAGCCGAGCTCTCAACTGCTCGACCACGGGAGGAGAGGAGGAGGTTGAAGAATTCGGTGTACTAACTGAGGCTGCCCACGAATAGTGTCGGGTGTGCTTTCTTTTGGTCGTATTTGAGAGATTTGAGCAGTGGTAACGCTTGCTTCTTGCGCACCGATCTTGGAGCCGAGGACAATAATGCTAGTGCTACAAGCAATGTAACCACAGCTCCCTTATTTGAGTAAAAAAAAGCTATCGCACATCCCCGGTCTCCCCTGCGCAAGCCACGGGAGCTACGAATTGAATGGAATGCACCAGAATTCTGGCGTTGATAACAGACCTTGCTGACAAACCACATTATGCTAATACTGGATGCGATGTAACCAGAGCTCCCTCATTTAACTCACACAAAGCTATCGCAGATCCCCGATCTCCCCGATGAAAGCCGAACAAGCCACAAATGGATGAGCGCTTGCGAACAGAAATAGCTAGCGATTTGTCTCAAGGAAACCGATTACCGTAATTTAAAAAGAAATTGATTGTTTTTTGCTGAAAGGAACGACCCCAAACCACGCGAAGACGGACGCTGCCGCTCGCTTTCCGATGCTCTCTCGCGCTACGTCGACGCCGATATCTGGCGAGCGTAGACATCGGCGTCGCTCGAGTTTCAGCTCGCGTCGCCATGCATTTCTGGCGACGCGAAGTCGACGCGAGAAAACGCTGAACGTACGCTGCATGTTTGGGCCGAGTGAAACCGAATACACCGACGTACTTAAAAAAGTTTCGCGTATACGTCTGAAGTATCTTTAAAAAATTTTGAGGGTACATCCGACGTATCTTTAAGAAATCTTGCGGGTACGTCCGACGTATCTTTAAGAAATGCTGCGGGTACGTCCGACGTACCTTTAGACACAGCGAAAACAAATCGTAGGGGTCTTGCGACAAAGCCACATTTTCATGCAGGTGTCATGCCGCGAAGCGAGGGTGAAAAAAAATCATAGGGGTCTTGCGGCGAAGCCACATTTTCATGCAAGTGTCATGCCGCGAAGCCACGGTGAAAAAAAAATCATAGGGGTCTTGCGGCGAAGCCACATTTTCATGCAGGTGTCATGCTGCGAAGCCACGGTGAAAAAAAAATCGTAGGGGTCTTGCGGCGAAGCCACATTTTCATGCAGGTGTCATGCCGCATAGCCAGGGTGAAAAAAAATCGTAGGGGTCTTGCGGCGAAGCCACATTTTCATGCAGGTGTCATGCCGCGAAGCCACGGTGAAAAAAAAAATCGTAGGGGTCTTGCGGCGAAGCCACATTTTCATGCAGGTGTCATGCCGCGAAGCCAGGGTGAAAAAAAATCATAGGGGTCTTGCGGCGAAGCCACATTTTCATGCAGGTGTCATGCCGCGAAGCCACGGAGGAGGCGGAGGAGAACCTTTATTTTCAGAGGGAGCATGGATGCCCTGTTGGGGAACACGAGGGATACGAAGGAAGGGAGGGTAAAATAATAAAAAAACACTGTTCAAGGTTCAATCACTTGAAATGGTGGAGAGCATTTTAAAGTCTATGGTTCCGTGAAGATATATATAGTTCGCAGATTTCGTGAAGAGATAGGTGCTACGTTTATGACAGGAGTCGGTCCAGGTTATCACACCAACTTGTAGAGACCACTCACTAGTCAGTGAGTATTCAATAATTTTCTCTAGCACTGAGGGGTCCTATCGAAGGCGTTGCAGATATGCTTCTTCATTTGCGGGTGTGGGAACCGAGGTCCAATAGTGGCTCGCGACCGGCAGTGAAGTGTGCGCAGTGCCATATCTGATGATATAGGTTAGGGATGCACGTCTCGTCACAGTACGGGCAGCCATGGAGGCAAAAAATAAGCGTAGGTGTCATGCGGCGAAGCGACATTTTTGCGGAGGCAGCGAGGATTGGCAAAAAGGTGAAATGAATAGGGAGGGGGCTAGAGAGTTTGAGGAACGCTTCACTGACCGTTGAAAGGCCCTAACGGGCTCCCATGAACCCCTGTCTTTGATTAATAAAATAGGTGTCTATAAAGACTTGTCCCCTTTACCTGGTTGTTTGGGTGAGAGCACGAGTACACGTTCTCACCAGGTTTTGTCACGCTGATGGAGGGGCTTAGGAACGGTGGCTTCACGTTATTTATGTTAATATACGGCGTGTGATAATTGCCCATGGTACGCGCTGAGTTCAAGTTTTTTTACGATTACGTAGTCGTTTGAGCAATCCAACGCCACACAAATTGTTTCGGCCCTGTTTTAGTAAAACACGAGGTACGGCCGTTTATCTAACCATGCTGCTACCGCATAGAAGCCGATATATTGAGAACAGAATGGAATTCCGAATTGTTTGCGACTCCACAGTGACCTACATAATGATGAAAAGTAAATGAAACTTGGCGGGATGATAGAATTGTCGTTTCGACAAATCGTCATGTAATTTCTATAGAGCGGTTTTGAATAAAACTTGAGTTACAGCCACTTTCTGTAACTATCCGCCCCAGGAGGAGCGCCAATGCATTGACAGCAGATAGGAATTCAGTATCATTTTCAACTCTATGGTGAAGTACGACCAGTAAATGAAACTGGGTGTAATGATGGCGTCGCCTTGGGGGTTAGGGAAGGTGAAAGGGAAATCTGTTCACCTTACGAATAAGGTGGTGATGGATGAAGTGGCACGGACGATCAGCCTCGCCATATTTTTTTGTTTTGTTTTGATGTGGGGGAACGGGACCTCTAAACCGAGAGATATGATCGGTAAAAAATTAGAGCGGGACTCAACAAGGACAACAGGAAGACGACAACCCCAAGCGCTCACTCCCAACTAGTTTTATTATACATATAAAACTTCAGCGGAGCATGCGCACAAGAACACGGGGCGAAAAGGCGAATGCGCACACGGCGAAAAGAAGCAGGCTAAACGTTTTGTGCCCTGCGACGTGGGAGCGGTGTACGAGATACCGCTTTCATGCGAGGAGGCCTATATCGGCCAGACGGACAGATGTGTCAATGATAAGGCACGCAAGCACAATTCGTCACTAGACAAAAATACTGGCGCGCATTTATCAGAGCACTGTGATCAGCGCAGGCCATTCAGTCACTTGCCGCACAAATGCAGACATTTATTAGGAAAGATTACTATCCTAGGCAGACAGAAAATGCAATGGCCGGGGGCTTTTTGAAGCCTTTAATATCAAGAGGAAAGGGGACCAGTGCGTCAGGGACACATCGGTGCCACTTCGTGCCAGTGAATATGATTTTTTGGAAGCTGCTCTCTCATTGCAGCGATCTCACCAGTGCTTTCGCGGTGTTCTTGCGCACATGCTTCGGTGAAGTTTTGTATAATATATATTAGACAATGCCTCCAATAAAACAGGTCGCGGGTTTGATTCCCGGCTGCGGCGGCCGCTTTTCTGATGGAGGCGAAAAGCAAAAACGCCCGTGCGTGACAGATTTCGGCGCACGTTAAAGATCCCCAGGTGGTCAAAATTAATCCGGAGCCCTCCACTACGGCGCGCCTCATCGGCTGCGTTGCGTCGCGCGTTAAACCCTACAATCAAATATATCCTCCAATAAAACCAGTTGCGAGTGAGCGCTTGTCTTTGTCCTCTTTATGTTGTCCTTGTTGAGTCGCGCTCTAATTTTTTACCAAATATACATCAACTTGCCCAACACTGTGTTCTACCAGAGATATGAAATTTTGTCACGTCTGGTTCAGCGTGCCTTGCTAAGGACGCGACGTCCGAACGCGGATATAGGGGGCATGCCCTGACCGGCTCCGTCCACCCTCCGTACCGCTGGCAGGATTTGTGCATAAAATACCCGAGAACTCAAACACCCTGCTGTTAAAATAAAATTTATGATAAACCACATATTAGGGCGCAGCGACTAGTGGTAACAGCGCTGCCCTAAAAATAAAAAAATTACCCAAATAGTTTCCAAGTAAAC
Organism: Haemaphysalis longicornis; assembly: GCF_048455015.1. Classification (NCBI taxonomy): domain Eukaryota; kingdom Metazoa; phylum Arthropoda; class Arachnida; order Ixodida; family Ixodidae; genus Haemaphysalis; species Haemaphysalis longicornis. Next base: position 126,828,951 of record NW_027526445.1, on the reverse strand, counting down.
CGGGCATTCCACACACTGCACCATAAATGTCTGGGGTGGGGAACAAGATACGACAAAACCCAACCCTCAGCAAGTTCGCATGTGTTCAAAGAAAAAGTTCAGAAATTATACTGAACCACGTAAGGAACTTAAAAATTCACCCGCATTTCCCCGAAGGGGAGCATGGGGAAGTGCGAATGCACGGGTGATGCTATGAGGGGGAGTTATGTTGAACTGTGTTGGCATTCGCCCGTTAGTTGCATTTAACACCCCCGCGTGATCAAGTGGGGATTCACACATCCCGTTAGTCGTTCTCTGGAAATCTTGATGAATTAAAGTGTATGTTCGAGGAGATCACACACACACGCAAGTAAAGTGAAACGACAGTATTCTTTATTCAGCACTTGTTGGTGTTGTCGTTGTAGTTGACGGTCATTATGACCGCCTTGTGGTCACTGAAATGTACGGTCAAGAGTTGTTGCAAGACCGCGCGTATCAGACAGTTCCTCGCAAAGGCCAGGTCGATGTAGCTGCCGTTGATGGTGGTGGGAGCATCTAGCGGTAGGCACGTCATAGAGTGGTTGGCGAGCATGTATTCCATCAACCACTCGCCGCCCTTTCGCACGTCCACGTTAAAGTCCCCAACAACCACGACCGGGTCCGAGGGCTTTACGCGCCTGGCCACACTCTCCATCGCCGCGTCCACGTATTCGACGACGTCGTCGCGCGAGATGTTTGGCGCGAGGTAGAGGGTGACGACCACGATTCCGTCGCCCGAGTACGCGTCGGTGTAGACGGCACTGTACGGCGACTCGTCCCTGACCGGCGAGGTGGACACGGCGTGCGACACGAGGTTCGCGTAGACGTGACCGACGAGGTAGACGCCGCAGTACTCGCCCCGACTTCCGCTCCTGGCGAAGCAGCAGTCGTCGATGGCGTCGGTGGCCTGGGGGCAGGCTCGGGGCGGGGCGGCGGGCGCGGTGGCGCGCTGGAGGACTAGGCCAATCGCCCTAAGTGGGTATGTGCTAAAGAAATTAGGAACTCTTCTTGGCCAATCGCCCTAAGTGGGTATGTGGTGCGGATGGACGGACGGCGGTGGACGCGTGATTCAGGGTCGCTTAAGAAGTGCATTCGCACTTAAAAAATTACTACAGAGATGGTCAAGGTCTTGTCTTTGACCCCATGCGAAGCGGGTTGACCGGCGTAAAAAAAACAAACACCATCTTCCCGTGGGGAACCCTGATGAGGATGCGAAGCATCGTGGCGGTTCCGTGTGGTTCCATTGTGTTGCCGTTATGTTGAGTGATCTGGTTTTTACTAGCGCCAGAGGGAATTCCGCGTCCGGGTCCACACCGGTGGCAAAGGCACGCAAAGTGCTGTTGTGTTACGGTGAGTAGGCGGTGGTTCTCGAGGCGCCGAAACTCGTCCATCATGTTCTTGTCGATGTTGTCTCTGTGGTAGAATCGGTAGTCTCCGTCAGCTTTGGTGAGGTAAAGGTTGTTGACATTGGTGCACCGGCTGAGAGCAATGTACACGCCCTCCTCTTCGCAGCTTTGTCTTCTCGTTCTTCTTCTTCTTCGGCGGTTCCCCCACGGGAAGATGACGACGGTGGTTGAACGCGAACCTATCTCGTGATGGATTCTTTGGTTGGCCAATCCCTAGGGGCATCCTGCCACAATCAGCATCAGAGGCGCTGCGGACGGGGCTGGTTGAGCTGCAAGGCGCGTGGCGCTTCCCGCCACAGCTCTCCCACGGGAAATTCAGCATCCCCCTCTAAAGTTGTTAGTTCGTCGTTTCCGTTGACGTTCAGCTTCGCGTGCCTTCGTTGTATCAGTAGCTTCTTGACGTAGTTTGAATGAGTCAAGGATATAAGGCGCGTTCGTAGCACTTGCTCCTGTCCCGGATTTGTAGCGTGGTGGGAAGAGCACCGCGTACCTCCCGTTGCGGCCAGAGAGTCATGGGATCGAAACCGGGCGCTGCTAACTATTTCTTTTTTTTTTATAGTGTAGTATCGCGGAGCTGTGGGTGTAAGGAGGAGAGTTGCCCATGCGCAGTGAGCGTGTGGACGGCGCCGCCATCAACGACGCAGGACAAGGCGAGCCTAAGAAATGCTCCGCATTAAAAAAAAAAAGAGGCATCTTCGCATACAGCAGCCAGCTCGCGCTCGAAGTGACTCATTAGAATTGACCTTACACGCCACAGCAGTGGAAACATCCCCCGTTGTGGTCGGGCTCTAAGACACGCAGCAGCACTATTTCGTCACAATAGAAAGGAACCAGAGCCCATCATAAAGTTCACCAACACGTAATTTAAACGTGTACTCATTCGAAGTGTCAGACCACCCGCCGCGGGGGCTCAGTGGCTAAGGCGTTCTGCTGCTGAGCACGAGGACGCGGGTTCGATTCCCGGCTGCGGAGGCCGCTTTTGTGATGGAGGCGAAAAGCAAGCACGCCCGTGTGTACGAGATTTCGGCGCACGTGAAAGATCCCCACGTGGCCAAAATTTATCCGGAGCCTTCCACTAAGGCGCGCCTCATCGCCTGCGTTGCGTCGGCGCGTTAAACCCCACTATCAATCAATCAATCAATCAATCAATCAATCAATCAATCAATCAATCAATCAATCAATCAATCAATCAATCAATCAATCAATCAATCAATCAATCGGAGTGTCAGACCAAACAACCAGCTCAACAAGTCCAAAACGTTGCCGCTACACGTACGGCACTGGAACAAGGCATGTTCTAAGGTTTCACTGGGACCGCGGTGCGCACACCGTGCGGAAAACACAATGCCGAATCTCGCCAGACGGCCACACTTCGGGTGAACTTCCCAGCCACGCAACCACCCAAAATCCCGAGGAAGAGGAGGAATAAACGTCCCTATGGAGCAGTTCTCCTTGGGAAAGAGTCCTTATTCGAGGATTCCTTGGGGCATTCAGGCTTCTTGGGCTCTCTTAGTCTTTACCAGCCAGAGCTGGTCTTATGGGTCCGAGCGGGACAGTGCTATCTCCAAGTGTTTAGGTGATAAGAAGGGGATGGGATGTAGATTGGGGTTTTTATCACAACCACATATAATATGGTAAAGCGTGCCCCGAGCCTCGCAAAAGCGGCATTGCGAGGAGTACAGGGAATACGAGCCGGAATGTTGGCTCTAGGAGAAGGTTTGTTGTTATGCCGCGAAGGTGGCGTTCTTGCTGTTTTGTGAAGTTTTTATGTGGAGCAGGGTACTTTGTTCTATTCAGGCGGTATTGCTGCGTGATTTCTTTGAAGGACAAAAGGGGGAAGACATGCCTCTGCTCGCCGAACTCCTGACTAGCCCGGTCTGTCAGATCTCGGGCATGCTGCTGGGCAGCTTCGTCGCCGTGTACGTCGGCGTGGGCTGGAGCCCGAAAAAGATCAGCCGGAATGGCCGTCGAAGTCAGCTGATGCCAATGAACGCCGCATGGTCTTGCTATCTGTTGATTGCCTAATTGACTTATTGCTATCCCCGCAGTATTATACCCGCAGCGGGAAGTCACAACCCAACACTATCTTTTCAAAACGGGGCTCCTCACAACGACTCGTCCACATTAGTCGGCGGTACATTTGACTATAGCCCGAATACCGACAAGAAAACTTTTACTTTTACCAAAGCTTGAGCTTTCTTGTATTCCTGTTATCTGTGCACGCAATATTTAGCTCAAATTTTATGTAAAGATTTTGGTAGGGTTTTGAAAAGGCGAACTTTATTGCGGAAATATTGAACGCGTACGCGCGCGCCGCGTGGCGAGGAGGGGTTGGTGAAGACGAGACACCCGTAGTTTCTGTTTTCAGAAAAGAAATAAATGGCACATCAACTCTGCTTTTTTTTTAAAGCTTTAAGTAGAAGACACTGACTGCGTGGTTCAGTTTCATCTTAAATGTTTGATTGCTTTTCGCAGTACGAGTGACGGGTGTGTCAAGTAGAAGCCCTGGTCAAGTGGTCTTCACTGAGGCCCGTGAGACCGCTGGTTATCAATCACGCCTGGCTGCCCTGAAAACACCCGGGCATCCAAATTCATCCGTCACGTTTCGCCGTCTTCGCAGTTCGCTTCGCAACCTTCGACAACGTTGCTTTTTTTCTTGCAGTTCCTTGCATATTAAAGCTGCGGGACGTTTGGGATGGGAGGGCAGTCACTGGCAGTGACGTCTGCAGCACACGTACCGTGCGCTCACGGACTGGTTGTCAGTGGGCTTGGCTTCTTAAATAAACCCCGTATTAAAGGTACAGTAAGCGTCATTTTGCGGGTCGTATTGTGCCCTGGGGAAGCAGGAGTACAGAGGGACGTGCTGTGGCATTTCTACACTTTTTAAGTGACCCGCAGACCCACGAACCGAAAAATACATGCACTTGCACGCCTACGCCGCGTCCTTTCAAAGTAACGCCGTCGCTTTAAAGCATTCGGCCTAGATGACGTAATTGAAGTAGCCCAGCTGTTTGAAGCAGAGTTACTTTCCAATGTGCTTGCCGAACTCCCCTTCGGCTCCATCAGTCCTTGACTCTGGCTCCATGCATCAAATCCAAAAGCACCCGCCGTTTCGTGTCTGTATCGTGGTGCCATCGACCGGCAGAAGCGCACAAGTAGAGTTTTGTCAAGCTCGCCGTTTCGCCGCTGTACGGCGACAGTAGTGATGTTGCTGCGGCTGGCTAGAGGATATCGTCAGTTGGTTCAGCGTACTCCAGAGTTGTTAAGCAGCTCGGAATTATTCGTGATCAGGTACAGTCACTGTCGTAAATTTTGACTGGAGGGGTGAAGTTTGGGAAGAAAGTCAGTGGTTTACCTACACCGTGCAATCGAGCACCAGTGTAATTTTCATTTCCCGCATCTCGCCGTCGGGCTGCCAAACCTCGCCGTCGCAGTTCATTGCGTGTACGTACGCCGTCCGCCGGGGCGGATTATCCATGGTTCAAAGGGTTCAAATGAACCGCACCGCCCCTCCCCCCCGACGGCTGGAAAAAAATGGAACACTTCGTAGTTTGGCTCAAGAAAGTTCAAGCTTCCTGCTGATGTTCCCTGAGTGTAAAAGAGGTCACCTATTGAAAAAGCCATCCTTCGAAAAATCTTTTCGTTGCATAATGGGCGGCATAATCCGAAAGTCAGCTCACAGTTTTCCAGTCTGAGGTAAAAACATTTCATACGCCCAAAAACCATGCATCGCGCAGTGAAACGGAGCGAATCCAGCTGAAACGCAGGACCGGCCTGACAGGGATTTGTTGAAGGGTCAACGTGTAAGATCTCAATAAACTGCCCCAGAAGACGGCAGGAAAACATCTGCAGAAACGTAGATACCTTTCTTTCTTTTCTTGAAAGATGAATGAAATGACAAGCCATGGTAATGCATGCACACGCTCCATTTCAAGGTTGAATTCCTGCAAAACGCATAACTAACCTATTTTCTAGACTGTGTTAAAATAGAAAAGTTTTGTAAAAATGTAAATTTATTCCGCAATTCAATAGCGGAAAAGGCATGCGCATTATGAATGTGCTTCCTGCTCATATAAAAATGGATACTGCCGGCAAAAAGGTAAGTTTAAAAATGAAAGATCTGCGCATGAATGAAAATATGTATGGTTGTTTATTTGAGTGTTATTAAAAACATTTGTGTGAAAGTTGGGCATCGATCTAGTTTCCCCTTTTCTAACAAATTTACCTCCCCGCATGATGAAATAATTTTATTAATCAATTATGTAAATAATTTGTTTTGCTCCGTTGGCCTATACGGTATACATAATATCACAGTTTGTACGGAAACGCTGCTTAGGAGAGCTGAAATTTTTGTTGCTGTATGAGAGAACAAATAGCAAGACGATTGGTAGCCTATTTATTGTAATAATTCACGAACAGTTTCTGAAAAAAAAAATGGCCGCGTATCTGCTCCTTTTGTTGAAAATGTCGAAAAACGACGATAGTCTTTGTCGACATTTTCGAAGTAAATGCCTCCCTTTGCTTTCCCGCTCACCTCTTATGCTGTTCCTCTTCCGTCGCGCTCCTCCCAAGGTAAACACACTAAAGGTTTGCTCAAGTAAATTTAAATTTACCGCGACCCACTGCTACAGGCCGGGTTTCTCGATGCCAGCGCTGCACTCTGGTGGAGACACGCGTGAATCGAGGCGCCAAACTTCAACGTTTATAGAACCACGTTGCCCTACTCCACGTGCGTTCTAAGCATAAAGTGAAACCTATCTAGTGGAACCTCACGTTGCTGTTGCCGTGTGATTTCTCAAATGCCGGCAGGAGCGCGGGCGATGGTTTTCTGCAGTAGATGTAGTATATCATTTGCTATCACAAAAAAACAAGCATTCGTGAATTGTTTAATAAAAGAGCATTGAAAATATCACTTATGTATTGATTTGCTTCCTTAACTTTGGATAATGTCCTGTTCTTGTTCAACAATGTTGACAAGTATCAACATGACACCGGACTTAGACGTTTAGATTTGGGCGTGAGTATATGACTTTTCCGCAGGTATTGTTTTGTTCTGGCCAGGGGGCTGAATCGAGTCACAGACAGACATACAGACAGACAGACATACGGACAGAACAAATAATCTTGGTTTAAGTAGCCGAAGAATGACTATCGTCCTTAAAAGGTCCACCTGTCTACTGCGGCAGTAATGCTCACACGCAGGCATCCAAAGAGTGCGTTGCCGATATAGTGAAGCAGACAGAAGACGCGATTTTTCATGAATGCGCTTCCTGACTTTCAAAGGAAGATGTTGTCTATTCAAACCAAGGTAAAGTGTGCTAAAGGCTAAGACGAATGGAAGAAATACATAGGACACTTACACTGCACTTCCAAATGTCGTATTTATGTCTTCATCTCGTCTTAACTTCTGGTGCTGTTTGCCCTTATTTCAGTATGAACCAACCTGCCCAACGAATCTTAGTGCTGTCTTTGTCTATTGGTTTCTTGGTGTAATTTAATTCCCATGACAATCTCTCCACGTGGTCTGCGAGAAAGTAGACGCCTAGGCGCTGTTCATAAGCACTCCGCGGAGTATCTTCGAGTAAATACGGTACGTGTCCGTTGTAGCGAAATTTATAAAAAGCGGCAAATCTCAAGAATGCCGACAGGGTGAGGCGGGAGGGGGAAGGGAAGGACTTCCCTTGCTTACTGAACCGGGCTCTCAGCGCTGTTAATTAGTACGGCACTGGCCGTCCGGGTCAATCAAAGTTTTGCATTCATTGCCGTTGCGTTTGCAGTGACGATAGATTTCTTTCCTGCAAGGTATTTGTCAGTGTAGTGGGGAAATTTTGTTTGTCGTGAGTTGTCTGCGTATGTAGCCTGATATATACACGAGAACTGAATTCTTAGCATTTTTATACCCCTAAACGTGCCCGTCTAACCTGGAATCTCGAAGAGGGAAAACAAGAGTTTTGTCTTTGGTATTGCGCTGCTTCACTCATTGTGTTCATATTGTTTGATCCCAGCGCAGAATGTACTAATTGCCTTCGTTTATTAAATCGTCAAGTAGATTCAATGCACTGAGCTTTTATTTAAAGCCCATTGCAGCGCACATATTGTCGATTAGGAATATTTTTATGTTTGAAAAAATTCCAGCGATTGGTATCTAAGAAACAACAACAGAGCTGTGGGAACAGTGCAAACACGTAATGCTGAAACCGAAACACGCGCGGCCGCTGATATTAACTGCTTTCTGACTCGTAAAATCTTGTTTTGAAGCGAATCAAAACTACCCTTCGGTGAACTGTCCGTAGAGGCGTCAGCAAGGGGACATTAACAGCAGCTATGCGCCAAACCAGAGTCTTTCAATGTATTGAAAGACTCTGGCCAAACCAAACGTAGCACGTCGCAAATGTTTCTGACTTACCATGAGCTTTTAGTGCTAATCGGCTGACTGTTTTCGTGTTCACTTAAATTGCAGCCCTGACACGAAGTACAGTACGGCATTCGAAAATGTGAGCGGCGGCACCGTTACCCCTTTCTAAGCTTTTCGTACTATTTTTACGCTTAATTTTGGGTATTCGACTTACCCCGTCTCCCGCCTCGCGCCTGTCCCGCGTTCTAAATTCGAGATTTTATGCGAAAGGTCGATACCCACGCGGCCTGTGTGCGGCTCACATCCCGCCACCTCCTGGGAAAGGCGGGAACGAGGAGCGCCGTCTGTTCTTCATACGCGTCACAGGTGGCGCGAACGGCTGTAAAGTTGGCGCCGTCCTTCCGCCGCCTGTCGCACACCGGTTTCAACAGCAGCAAACTATTGTGATTACTCCTCACGTGGCGGCGCCGACACGCGCGAAGTTTCAGTCTGTGTTATAGGCGCAAAAGACAGGAAGTGGAACAACATATCCCGGGACTGATACATGTAGATGACATAGTACTACTAGCAGATAGCGAACAGTGTCTGCAACAGCTCACAAATATATGCTGGGAAGATGCCACTGAACTGGGGTTAGGGTTTAGCACAGCAAAGTCGGGAGTTCTGGCTTTTAATAACGGCGCCCGTAACGAAGCGGGATTCGTTCAACAAGGAACAATACCGTGGGTAACGAAATAAAAATATTTGCGTATATGGATAAACATAGGTCAGGCGTATCTGAAATCTCATGAGGAGCATTTTAGAATGAAAGGCAAAAGAAACGCCTCTATCATGAAGCACAGAGCCCTATGGGGATATAACAAATATGTAGTAGCGAGAGGAATCTGGAAAGGTGTAACGGCACAGGCACTCACCTTTTCAAACAGAGTAGTGTGTGTTAAATAAGAGATTCAATCACGGCTAGATGTAAATCAAAGGGCGGTAGGTCGATTGGTATTAGGAACATAGAGTGAAACAACAAATGAGGCAGTGGAGGGAGACATGGCATGGGCCTCCTTCGAAGTGAGAGAAGCACAGAGCAAAATATGTTTTGATGAACGACTTAAAAATATTTATGATCAGGGATGGGCGGCCAGAGTGTTAAGGTATTTTTACATGAAAAGCGTGGACACACAGCGGATAAAAAGAACCTGGAAGGCTTACAAAGTAAATGAACACTGGATGTGTAGGGGAAGCGACCAAGGCAATAAAAAGTAGTAAAGCGAAATGATCAGAGGGAGGCATAAACTGGGAAAAAGGAATGGTCGCGAAGAAAGCCTTAGATATCTACGGAATCGGGAAGCGGGAGATTACGAGGGAAAAGTTCTTTGATAATACCAAAGGGAGTGAATTTCTTTTGGAGGGCAAGGACGGGTTGCTTGCGAACAGAAACGCTTATCAGCGACCCGCTACAGGAAGAACTGTGCGCAGGTTGCGGCAGGAAGCCAGAAACCACGCGACATATTGTAACGTAGTCAAAGGTATCCGTCCATTCCTCAGTGAGGAAGACATCCAGCTTCCAGACGTTGAGGTTAACGCAAAAGTGAATTGGACAGCAGTAGAGGTTAGTAAAAGGTTAGAATGTTGGTGGCAAAAAAGCAGAGATGAATCCCGGAAGAAATGCGAACTTAGAAGTCAGACTATCACAAGAATTCCATAAAGCTTTTTTACTATTTTGGCGATGGTGATTGTACAGTGGCTTTACGACTAAGGTCCCTGTGCAACGCCACCCCGTTACAAAGGAGAAGCCGCTAAACATCATCATCAACGTGTCTGCACCAGGGCGACGTGCAGGACTGCCTCACTATCAAAAACATAAGCATCGAAGACGCGGACACCGGAGTCATTCTCCTGGCAGTACGGCTAGAAGAAAAGAATAGCCGGGGACTGAGCAGCATTTCAGACTCTAAGCGAGCAATTACGAACGTCACGGCCCGGAGAATCCCGAGGCAGTTAAGACACATTCTTCCCACGAAGATGACAAAGTCGCACAATGTCAACTGGTGTCCAGGCCACGAGGGGCTGGAGTGTAATGAGGCGGCAAACAGGGCTGCGAGAGACCTAACGTACCGCACCCTAAACGACCATTCATACCCGTCCTCCCCTCAGGAACGATACGGTGAACAGCTTGCCAAACTCACACAGAGCAGGCCGACTTTCCCATCTCCTCACAAGGAGATGGGAAGCTCAGCACTCACGATTCGCAGACACTACGACGAATTCAAACGAATACCTTTACTCACAAGCTACACTTATCACTGATGTTTTTTTTTTAAACTGACATAAACACTGCAAGCATTGCAAAAAAAAAAACAAAAAATGTCCACGCTTTTCCACGCGCTCTGGGAGGGCCGTACATGATCCCAGACGACAAACACCAACCCGTCTACCCTACTAGAGACATGAGAGGCACCCCCGGCCAGCTCAACGTTAAAGGACCAGGTAAACTTGGTCCGAAGAGCAAGGCACGGTGCTGCTGAATCTGGAGTCTTGGACATGGGGGCCCACCTACAAGTCTCCCTCTCAGGGACGTAGCCAGAGGGGGGGTTTGGGGGTTAGAACCCCCTCGGAAATTTTTTCCAGGCAGCCCTCCCTTCCGATAACCCATACCCCCTCCAAAAAACATTTCTGGCTACGGCCCTGCTCCCTCTAATTGGTTTAACCTCTCCCCTCTCTATATTTTCTTAAATAAAATTTTCTACTTCTAATATGTCAGCGCCGTGTGACGAGAGAAGTTCAGAAGAACAGAATGAGAATTGCAGCATTTAGCGAGGGGTGCAACTGAGGTGCTTGCAGATAGAGAACTAAAGTTGAAGAAAAACTAAACTGGACAGAAGCCAACAAAAATGGCCCTGCTAATAGGAAAAACGGGTCGGATGACATTCCTGTACGGCTGGTGAACGTGCTGGACCCAAAAAGCAAAACAGAACTGATTCGAACAATCTAATAACTTATAAATACTAAGCATGTACCGGCTGATTGGCGTAAGAGCTGGATGAAGCTGACCTGCGCGTGTGTGTGCGTGCGTGTGTGCGTGCGTTGGCGTGCACCTGCAGAAATAATGGAAACCAAGTAGCAGTAGCTCCTCTCCGTATTGCCTTTTTATACTCCATGCTGGCATTTTTATAAGGAGAGAAAAGCATTAATGAAAAATGGGTGTGTCATTCCTAAGTCTTTATGATTAGGTTTACACCTACGAATATCAGATGAGGTTGAAACCACGATTTCTCTGTAGATGAAGCGGTTATGACTCCGTGCCCTATATACGAGCACAGTGCCTCCGCGTTTGAACCGACCACGTAATTGCTGGTATCGTGCTCAATTGCTAACATTTTGCTCAATAAGTCTCCATACTGGTGAGAAGCCAGGTATGAAACCACCAGGCGCCTGTACGCGCAGCAGGTTATTTAAAACTCAAGCTACATTTTTTGCGCCTTTTAGAGCATGTCGGCATACTTTCATGCAATGACAACGTAAAGTGATGTGATACAATTACTTTCGAGCGTTCGGCAAGGTTACAAAAACTGTTTTACCATCTCCTTACAAATGATTAACGGGAATCGTAATGCCTTCTGCCAAAGCCGACAACCAAGAATGCCTGGAATTTGTCTTCGTGCTGCGTTTTCGCTGTCGTCGGTTATTAGCAGCTGGCTGTTCTCTTTATTCGAAGGGTTGCTCGACACTTAGCTCCGACTCTGCGCTCCGCACAGTACCGGCTTCGCAAGGAGTGGAGCAGCGCCGGCAATAGAGAGTTTTAGCATAGCGTGCTCCGTCCGCTAACGCTACGGCGGCGGGTAGCGGGGCGCGACTGGGGAGAGCAAATTCGTCACGGTGGGGTGGATTAGTTCCGCGCGGCCTGCCTTCGCCATGCCCGCTCTTTCCCTCCGCTGAGGGCAACCTCCTCGTACTCCCCGCGCGCGCATGCGCAGTCCGGTCCCGCTACCCGCTAACCTTAGCGTAGCGTACGGGAGCCGCTATGCTAAAGCTCTCTAATGTTTCTTCCGCAGCGTTATCAAACACTGTATTTTAAATTACGCCTTGAGCTTGTGCATGCCATTTTAATTCTTTTTTTATGATAAAGAGTAACGCAAAACCGAAATATGGTGCGGACAAGCATCAGACGTCCACTGAGCGCAAGGAAACAGCAGGGAGAGCGAGCCCGAGTGGAGCAGACGACAAATGCGAGAATCACTAAGCCGACCTCACGGAGACGCGTTCGCAGCGCCGCCCGTGATCGCGCTCACCGCCAATAGGGTTTAGCTAGCAGTCATTTCATGGAATAAATGGGTTAAACTGAACAACGCTGCAACAAATGGGATTTTAGTATTAGTACAGTAGACTCGAAATATTTCAGACTCGGTGGGACCTCAGGGCTTTGTTTGAATGATCAGAAGTACTGTAGATATTACTCGCCACAACATATCAATTTCTGCTGTCATGAAAAATTCAATCCACACGCGGTTTTTGGCGCACGCGGTTTCGCTTTGGCGCGTGTACCGTAATTTCGCGCGTGCGACCCACCCCTGCATATAATCCGCACCCCCACTTTCACACTTTCAGCCCACCGGAAAAGAAAAAAGAAATCCTCGCGTATTGACCGCACATTTGATACAGGAAAGGCTGCACCAAAGTTACTGCTCAAGCAACAACACATCGCACACTATGTAGACAGAAAAAGCGCATATTTAGCAGGTAGAATACCCTGACTGCAAGGAGAAAGTCACAATTCACTGATACAATTCAGTTGTTACAGTGCGCGTGTTCTTGTTACTTTCCCTTGTTTTTTTATGTTTTGAGCAATCACTGCCATGGAAGGCTTAGTCAATGTTACTGCGTAGGAGCTCCACGGTACAACGCGCGTTGCCGTGAAGCTGCACTAAAGGAAAAACCCTGCGTATTATCCGCGCCCCTACTTTGCCACTGAAATTTTCGCATTTTAGGTGCGGGTTATACGCGTAAAATCGGCTTTACTAGTGACCGTCAGTGATATAAGAATGTAAATGGACAGCTAGAAGCGGCAAATGCAGAAGATATTTTCCTGCAAGGAGAAGCAAAAAGCATGAAATAACCGTATTCACGCAGTGGAACAGTTTGAATTAAGTGACATTGATTACATTGAAAACATAGCAGGGCAACCAAAATTTTGAAATTTGTTTAAATTAACCGGAAGTTTGAATTATCCGAGTTTGAATTTTTGCTAGTCTGTTGGGGTTTACGTGGCACCGGCCGCAGGAAGCTATCGCCTTAATTTCGGCGTCATTTGCAGAGAATCAAGCATTACGCGGCCCTCTTTCTGCCGCGATTCAGTGCGAAATTTAGGACTTACGTGTGACTGCAATCTTAACTTGGAGCATATCGGACCGCGTACCTGCTCGATGCAAGCGCAAAGCACTGGGAGTGAATGCAGTCCGAATCACGGTTTCCTCACAACATGTCTAAACACTGCCACCAGCCCGGAGCATTCATCAAAAACAACATTAAATACCCATTTCTCCAAATCTTTGCTGACATATCAGCAGCCATCGATGCAGGTGACTATGCGTTTTATAATCTATGTGGGCGCAAACATCCGTCGCACACGGAAGTATCGCTTTCGTATGCGGAAAACGTGATTCTGAAAGCGCGAAAATGGGTCCGGAACAAACCCCGCAACGTTTGTTGTCGTGTACTTTTAATAAAAAGTTGCCCCTAAAACCCCCTCTAAATAACCCTACCCCCCTTTTTTGTTATCTATTTTTAATAAACAGTTGCAAGTTTTCGCCACGTCATAGTCCTGTTGGGGTACCGTTTGTCTGACGTAACGCAGTTCAATATGTATTATGATAAGCGCCTCCAGAGAAAAAATTACGCCCACCTCCCATCGCGGGAACCCTGGTGTGATGCGACGCTGACGGGGGTTCAAGCGCATGCGCAGAGCAACCGTTGACCGAAAGGCTGCCGGAGAGTGGCACACCGTTTATATGCGCAGTGCGCCCGAATGAGAGGAGACCGCGGAGAGAGAGAGTACTGCACATGCGCAGCACCGCGCGCCGCGCCGCCCACCGGCGGAGTGAGAGCGCGCTGGGCCGCACAGCCGCAGATGTTGAGAGAGTGTGTTCGCTCTCACCTGGGCACGCGCCGGCGCCAGTGCTATATTCCAGGCACTATACTAGTGCGTCTGCCGCGGCTATGACGCAACACAATCCACTTTAATCCAATCCAAATCCAATCCAATTCAAGTCAAGCCAAGCCAAGCCAAGCCAATCGAATCCAATCCAATGCCCCTCGCGCGAGAGTGTTCGCTATCGGAGAGGAGAGAGGGAGAGTGGAAAGGCTGCGGACAACAACGGACGCACGCAGGAAGGACAGGGCCGCCGACAAGAGATGCTCTCAGCGTCGCATCTAAAAAAAACACTTCCCCTAACCGGAACCGAACCGAAAATGAAATGGGCAAGCAATGCCATCTTCAAACAAGATTGGAACGCGAACGAGCGATTGGTTTGGGCAAAATCAATTTTTGAGGTGTGGTGACAGCGCTGAAATACCGTTTATACGCAGAAAACGTTTAATATCGATACTGACTGGAGAAAACACGCACGCTTATCGGGTTGCACCGGATAAGTTTTCTGCGTACACAGGACCGCCGTATTTTCATTTCGCCAAGACATATAAAGCTTCGCTTTAAAACACATTCCTAAAGCCCGGGCTTCGGAGGGCCAATTGGCCGCAAGATGGTAGTTAAAACTCTGAGCCCTAGTCTTTGAAAGCGCGCACTCTTGGCTGCGCGGGAGCTGAAGCCAAAGTACAATAATAAAGAAGGGCTTCACTTCTGACTCCTCCGACAAAAAAAAAAAAAAAAAAAAAAGCTTTGTGCCAGGCTTCCCTCCTACTCCGTGCAATCGTACGAGTACCGTGGAACATCCGGTTAAACGTGCGCTAACATGATTTACCGAAAGTACTCCTCTGCAGCCTGTTCTCTTTTGTTGCGGCCCAAACGAGACCCACGCATAGTCCGTAGTCAGCTCGGCCGCAACCCCGTTAAGCCCTACAGCGACTGAGAGCACCTCGTGTGGGAGCAGTCAACCGTTACGTTTCAAGATCCAGGAGCCCCCAGTCACCACCGACATAAGAGAAAGCCTTAAATATGCATGATGGACGAGGCAATAGAACGTTACCACGCATTTCTCTGCGATAGCGTCCGTATGATCGCGGGGCATGAAAAAAAAACCCTAAGGGTGATCAGGCGATCAAGACAATACGAAAATGAGCTCAGAGATGACAATCTTCCGAGGAGCCTTCCATTCCCGTTTCTCGATGGGGATGCTTTGCGATGGTCGCAGTGAGCGCGCTTCTAGGGAACCCGGACCCGCGCCCAACCCGTTTTGCCCCTGTTTTCTACCCCATATCCTATTTTCCACCGAAGTCGGTAATGCCAAACTTGATTTGGTTTCCTATCTCGTTACAAAGTGGCACAATCTTCAAAATTTGATGCTGCGCGGACCGAAGTCACAATTTCTGCTAAGCTGCTCATTCCAGGCGATGTCCAGGAATCGGTTCAGAAAACACCTCTTTATTTTCGGAGGTGAACCCAGTGTGAGTGGCCGTTTGGCAAGCTTGGCGAGTCGGTAGCGATCCGTGCTACAATTCGTCGCCAAAAAAAAACAAGAATAACAACGAAAAGCCCGACCACGGAAAGGACACAAACAATTAACTGTAAAAGAAGAGGTGACACGGTCCTGTTAGCGCGTATTGCTTAAACGAAAAAAAAAAAACGCAAAATGCAGGGCCAAGGAAGGCTAGACACTCGCAGTGCTGACTGTCAACTAAAAGCTTAGTTACAATAGAGGCGTTTTATACACGTTTACTGGATAACACGTTTGAAAATGATAGAACTAGTGATTAGGAATATATATATACTTAATCTCTTTTTCCATTAAATCCAACGAAGGGCAGGTGACGCAAACTTTTCCGTTTTGGTGTATTGCTAACGCTTCAAGTGTTCCTCGCGTGCGATGCTCGAGGTATCGCCCTAAAATGACGAATAATTGTTTGAAAACCGTGTTAAAATTGAGATGATTACTATTTGGAAATAACATTTTTCTTGTATTTTGTCATTACGGGCCTTTTATATCAATTTGTTAGTTTCCTAAAATGGGAAGCCGACTGAATTGTATGCAGTATATGCTCTTTATCTCAAATGAAAGGGCATCAGTTGAAACACCGTGAAGCGAAGCGTTTTTCTTGATGGACCTTAGAACGTTTCAAAGCGGATTTTTTAGATCTGCTGAAGAAGTGACATCTGGGCTAGTTGGTATTGCATTTGGAGCATCTTGATGGCAGCGCACTGACACATGGACACAAAGAAAAGAGGCGACAAACCACAGCCCTGACTCACAACTGATATTTTTATTAGAACAGACAGATTTGAATACCACAACCTAAACCCATTTGACCCCACATCGTACATATGTAACAATCCATCGTGTTATTTCCAAAACGTGACGGGCACGAACAAACTGTGTGGATGAAGCCGCGTGTTTTATCTTTGCGCTAGAGAGCAATATAAAAATAAAACACGCGCCTTCATCCACACAGTGTGTTCGTGCCTGTCACGTTTTGGAAATAACACGATGGATTGTTACATATGTACGATGTGGGGTCAAATGGGTTTAGGTTGTGGTATTCAAATCTGTCTGTTCTAATAAAAATATCAGTTGTGAGTCAGGGTTGTGGTTTGTCGTCTCTTTTCTTTGTGTCCATGTGTCAGTGCGCTGCCATCAAGATTCTACAAATTTTTTAGGTCTACCATGCTTAAGTATGCTGCCAAAATGAACGCTAACAGCCACAACAGTAACCACAACGAATGCTAACAACCTTTAAATGTACGTGGGATAAAAAAATTGGCCGCGTATCTGCTCCTTTCGTTGCAAATGCCGTCAAAAGACGATAGTCTTTATCGGCTTTTGCGAAGTAAATGCCTCCCTTCGCTTTCCCGCTCACCTCTCATGTTGTTCCTCTTGCGTCGCGCTCCTCCCAAGGTAAAGACGCCAAAGGTTTGCTTAAATCATTTTAAATTTCCCGCGTTCCACTGCTCCAAACCGGGTGTCTCGATGCGAACGCTGCCGTACGGCGAAGACGCGCGTTAATCGAGGCGCCCTACTTCAACGTTTATAGAACCGCGTTTCCCTACTCCACGTGCGTTGCAAGCAGAACGTGGAACCTATCTAGTGGAACCTTGCGTAACTGTTGCCGGTTGAGTTCTTAAAATGGCGCCAGAAGCTATAGTGGCGCGGGCGACAGCAGGCGACGGCGGAGTGAATTCTTTTTCTGCAGTTGATGAAGTATTTATATTGGGCAAAAGTCAAGGATGTTTGATTTTTTATAAAGGAACACTGCAAATATCACTACTGTATTGATTTGTTGTCTCATATTTGCGTAATGTCCTGTTCTTCTTCAACAATGTTGACAAGTATGAACATTACACCGGACACAGACGGGTAGATTTAGCTGTGACTATATAAGACTATTGCGCAGGCATTGTTTGGCTTTGGCCGGGTGGCTGAATCGAGTCACAGACAGACAGACGGACAGACAGACAGACAGACATACAGACAGACCAAAATTTCTGGGTTTAAGTAGCCCAAGAAAGGCTATCGTATTTAAAACAGGTATTTACAGTCTTGGGCCCATTTAAAACAGGGGTGGTATTCTCGTAATTGTCCCTTTTGAAAACGTCCCTTTTGTGTCACTTTCATCGTGACGTACTTCCGGTTAAGCAGTAAGCGTTGGCAGTAGGTTTGTTGCGTTTGCGTTACGTCACTTCCGGTTGTTTGCTTTTAGCCAATCAGGGCTCGCCAAAAGGGACACTTTTGAAAGGGACTCAAAAGGGACAAAACTCGAGAATACCGCCCCAGGTGCAGTCTTTACTATTCCTTTATGCGGTTTTTGAATCGCGCACTGAAACTGAAACGGGGCTGCTTGCATACGAATGCCAGTGTCACGTTTAAACACCTCATGGCGCCACCTCTCAAATTTCAGAAAGTTTAGTGCGAAATGAAAATTATCTCCACCAATTTATTCAGAAATTCCTTGTCATTACAGCACTATATAAATGAGCTTGAGGGCGTGAATTTCACATAAAGTGGCTGCCTGTACCTTTACACTAACCCTTGAGTCGAATTCGCGCTTAATCGTGACTGCAGTATACCTCAGCGACAGTAGGCCGCTAACTTCCATCGCCTCCGTCTCTACCTCTATTGTAAACACAGCCGAAAAAAAAAAAAGCCAGAGGAAAAGTTAATTAGGCGCCGGTCGCTCCTTCCTTAAAGCCGACCTCCCCGCGGGACGCCCCCACTCTCATCACATCCCCACTTGCGCATCCCGCTGGTCGCTTTCCCCGCGTTGCCTGCGTGCGCTACGGAGGAGAAAGCCCTCGAGCAATGCAGCCAAGCGCGCGCTGCTGGTCTGCCAGGGGATGTCGAGGCCCCTAATTACAGCCAATTAGAGTAGTGGCGTAGGGTGCTCCCGCTTCGCGTGGGAGCACGTACCTTTCCCTTTTATTGTACTCTCTTCAGCGGCGGAACAATAGAATGGTTTGCGGCGCTGCCCGTGCAGAATCGACGTCCGAAGTTTGTCGTGTCTGTTCTCGCATATGAAAGCGAGGCATGGTTAATTTGAGAAGCATTCAAACAGTGGCGGTCATTAGGCATAAGGTGAAACGATAAAGCACGAACAGTTAAGCCTATCTACATAACAATTGCCGAGCGTTATTCATATGACCTCCAGCACTGCTTATATAAATGCAACGTACAATCATAGAAAAATGAAATGCGAACAGGGAAATATGAAGACGACAAGAAAAATTCAATATTACCGTTCGTGGAGGTCCAATAATGGAGCGTAATTGGTATATTTGGAAGGCCACATTTCCCAACTTTTCTACTGTAACAAGCCACGCATCAATTTGGCTTGCGTGGTAAAAAATAGCACAATATGTGTGGTGTGGTTCATATTTTCGTCATTGCGTTTCATTTGTCCATGACTGTACATATTACTCCATTGGTTTCTATACCGCCGACGTGCAGCTTGCTCCAGTTTAGATAAGGGCAATTCGCGCTCTATAGTCATATAGGTTCTATCATAGAGTTTCATACAAATAACGTTTAGTGTATGAAACTCTATGGGTTCTGTTGAATGTCCGTTTAAGTTAACGTATACATTTCGCAAATAAATTTCGTTACGTGGTTTGTTTGAACACTAGGCGCATTTAGTCGTCTTCATGCTCGCTTGCTATTTGCGCTTATTTTTTATTTATGCTCCGTGCTTTCCTAAAAGTGTAAATTTAAAATAGGTGGAGCGGTTCACTGGCCGGCGTCACGCAGAAACTAACTCGGGGATTTCGTAGTGGAGACGAACGATCAATTTTGTTCAGTCACATCGCGCGATTCTCATGAAAGCATGCCACAAAAACATGCATCCTGGGTAAAACAGGCCTCAAGTAGACGGAACGGCATTTCCAGTTACATGGGCGCAGACCTAATTGCGCTGCAATTTGCCGTTACAAGCGCAGAGAACATAACCTTCTTGATTCGTAAATGCACTTATTTTTGCTGTACTAAAGCTGCTAAAGCTCTAATCAAGTTGTCCGTATGTTAAGAAAGAGTCTCTGGCCTTTGCTAGAGGTAAATATTGCCTAACAGAGTAAATAATTATGCTTTCGCAGATTTAAAGTAGTAGCTGGTTTACAGCCAGGCCTTTTAAATTCGAAAATTGTAGTTGCTGTTTTTGAATCGCATATTCATATGAAACTGTAGCTAGTTTAATATTATAAAATGGCGATCTATGGATATGTCTTCATTGTTTATTTATTAATTTTATGCCTCGATTCTGTTAAAAATAAGTATATTTTTGAAAGCTCACCTAACGGTATTCGGTCCAGTCCGGTTCCGCTGAGATAGACGGAGATACAGACCCAAATTTTCGCGTTTAGCTGTCCCAAGAAAAAAAAAATACGGCGAGTGTCAATGCGCACAGGCTTTGTGGCGGGCGACGTTCGCGAAAATTTGCAACAGTTGGTTGATGACGTCATCCCCTTCCACCCACGGCTCACCCACTTGCATTCACCCTTGGCACAACCAAGTACAGGTATTAAAACGCCTCCCAAAAATTGTACCCGAAATTTAAACAAAACGTTCATCGCCCACAAAAACAGGGATGGTACTAAATTTCGATTCGTAGAAATATAAAAGTTTTCTTGCAAAATTATTTGTTAGTGTTAATCACGCCCCCGGTGCATGCGTACGGGTTGTTGTGGGTGCGACCTGTTCAAGTTTGGGGTCGAAGTTGTGCATTGGTCACCCCTTTGCACGTAGGGGAACAGGCCGAGGGCGACTGCCCGCGTGGTGGCCGGGTGACAGACCCTTATGATGGTGTTCCCCAGAAATAACATGTAGAGCGTGACGGATCCCGTATGACTGGATCCAAAAGTCATGTTCTCGCTGAAGAGCCAAAGGTAGACACCGTCTATGACCCTGCTTCTTGATAAAGCTAGAGGGTACTGGCAAAGAATCAGTTCTCTCGAATGAAACTATACTTAACTATGGCTGGAGAACGGTAACGGAAGTTGCCACTGCGCCTCATCAGCAATAAACGGTCCAGGGCGCGAGTGTATACAGTGTGTTGCCACGGTAATTGGCACACTAAAAATTTTTCCTCAGCGAACCGCCACTCTGTTCGCGCTCAAACTTCACACTAAGGTCGCATGTTGTGGTCTATTATGTTTGACACCGGGAACTACGACGGTACTTACCTGTTTATCCTGAAAAAAAATAAAAACGATTTTAGCCTATGGGAAAATGGCGGCGATTTGAACGTGCGATCCCGAAAACCGGGTTTTCTGATCGTCTGTTACCTCTTTTCTAGGTGCATTTTCGGATCGTCTGCTGCACCATTTGGCTCCGTACGTGAATCCAAAACATGCGTTTCACTCTGCAGGGGGGTCCGTCGTTCCAACATCAACTTGCGCTGGCTCGCACATACAAATCAGCCGCAATTTTCCCATAGGCGAAAATCGTTTTTATTTATTTTCAGGATAAACAGGTAAGTCCCGTCGTTGCTCCCGGTATCAAACAAAATAGACCACAAATTGCGACCTTCGTGGCAAGTTTGAGCGCGAACAGAGCGGCGGTTCGCTCAGGAAAATTTTAAATGCAGAGCATTTCAGTAACTCACGATGTCACCCGCGTTGACGTCCGTCGTATAGTCCGCATCGTCGTTTTCCGCACCCCTCCCTACACTATATAAAAAAAAATTAAAGCCGTTCCACTCAACGTGAAAGCTGTCGTAAATGCAGAGCAGTGATTTGCCATAACGGCCTGTGGCACCGTTATCCGCTTACTGCTATACCCATCACGCTCTTCGCCTCCCTGTCTCACTTCTCTCTTGATGAATTGAACGGAGGTTTGTACAAAGCAGTTCAAATTTCCCGCCTTCGCAGTGCTCGCGCGCCCCCTGCCTGGAACGAACAGCGCGAGCGGTTCTCGCACGTGCTGGCACCTTACTGCGCAGTCCACAACGCGTTGTTTTTGGCGGTCCCATCTCCCCGCGAGGGGGACTCGAGTAAATGCGTCGCATAGGGGGTGGGTGTATTGCGTTAACGTTTAGTGTTTGGGGGGTTGGTGGTAGTGAATGCGTTGTATCAGCAGCTTCTTGACGTAGATTGAATGAGTCAAGGATATAAGGCGCGTTCGTAGCCTCCCATTCTGTGTCGGCTTTGTGGCGCAGTGGGTAGAGCACCATGTACATTGCGTTCCGCCCGCAGGGTCGAGGGATCGAAACCAGGCGCCGGATAGTATTTTTTTTTTATATAGTGTAGGGGGAGGGGTGCGGACAACGACGGTGCGGACCACGACGGACGTCAACGCGGGTGACATCGTGAGTTACTGAAATGCTCTGCATTTAAAATACTATCCGGCGCCTGGTTTCGATCCCTCGACCCTGCGGGCGGAACGCAATGTACATGGTGCTCTACTGTGATATGTGCACTGATGACGACGACGAAACGGACCCACTACTCGAGTATGCGGAGGTACTGGGCTGGTACCGGTACGGTCGCCGAACCATGCCCCCGCCCCACCCGGGACTGACACGCGAACAGGCGGTGCTATACAGACAACTTCAAACTAGATCCGTGCTCACGCCGGCGCTTGCGCGTTACGTGTGCCCGGAGGTGTTCGAAAGTGAAGTGTGCAGTGTGTGCAAAAGGGCTAAAGCAACTTTGACCCACATTCTCTGGGACTGTGACCTACATCCGGAAGAAGCGGTCGCCTCTCCCGGGCGACTGCCGGAAGACATAGCTCGTGCAGTGTTTTCGCAGGACTTGACAGAACAATTGCAGGCCGTCCAGCGGCTCGAGGTGGCTCTTGCCCGACAAACGCGTGGGGCTGAGCCGGCTGGAGACCGGGGGTATAAACCCCACAGGTCGACAGCGGGCCGGCCTAGCGGGAGTCGGGGAGGCAACACCCCGAAGACGCCTTAACTACGTCGGGTGGCGGGCGACACTGCGTGGTCCTCCCCGCTACTTCCGCCGGACATTCTCAATAAAGTTTACTTCTCTCTCTCTCTCTGTACCCACTTCGCCACAAAGCCGACACAGAATGGGAGGCTACGAACGCGCCTTATATCCTTGACTCATTCAAACTACGTCAAGAAGCTGCTGATACAACGCATTCACTACCACCAATTCCCCAAACACTAAACGTTAACGCAATACACCCACCCCCTATGCGACGCATTTACTCGAGTCCCCCTCGTGGGGAGATGGGACCGCCAAAAACAACGCGTTGTGGACTGCGCAGTAAGGTGCCGGCACGTGCGAGAACCGCTCGCGCTGTTCGTTCCAGGCAGGGGGCGCGCGAGCACTGCGAAGGCGGGAAATTTGAACTGCTTTGTACAAACATCCGTTCAATTCATCAAGAGAGAAGTGAGACAGGGAGGCGAAGAGCGTGATGGGTAGAAGCAGTAAGCGGATAACGGTGCCACAGGCCGTTATGGCGAATCACTGCTCTGCATTTACGACAGCTTTCACGTTGAGTGGAACGGCTTTAATTTTTTTTAAAGTGTTCCAATTATCGTCGCAATGCCCTGTACATTCCGGCTCGTCGCTTTGCCGGAGTGATACAATACTGCTGTTATTAACTTGTACCGACTATAGTTCTGCGATAAAATGACCAGAATAGCAGAGCTGTGGTGGGAAGAAGGCGCATTCAGGCCATCCGTTGCTCAGATCTCGCATTGCGTAGGCCTAGCGCACACACGCACGGGAGAAACGAAACGCAAACCCCTCGACGTGAACGCGAGGGCCGACCGAGCGCTGCCCCACGTATAATATACACACGGGCCATCTCCGCTCTAGCACCGTGCAAACAGCCCACCGAGCATGGAGGCGGTGGAAGCGCGCGCGAGAACAAACAAGCGGTGCTTGGGAGGAGCACGTAGGCGAAAATTGCGATCCGCTACCATCTGTGTTTAATTTAACCAACAGGCGTATACTTTAACACTCATACCACGGGCGCCCTAATTGCAGTGAAAAAATAAAACAGCGCAGCGTAGTTGTTACACTGTGATACGAGCTAAGCGCTTTGTAAACAGCAAGCTCTTTTTTTTATTTTATTTTGTGTAATAAGCCGACGCCAGGACGATGCGAAAAGTCAATTGTTCGAATGCGTGTCTGTGGCGTCCTTTCGCGATCTGGCTTCGGCAGCGCGTCTTTCCGCGCCTGTGTTGTCGCCGTGTTGCTCTGCAAAAGTAGGGAAGAAGGTGGGGCGGGGGTAGAAGTAAACAAACGCGTAAACAAACAAGCAGAGAAACAAAATACGACGGATAAACAACTAAAGCGTAAGCCATTGCTGGTAAATTGCAGCTTGCAAGAAAACGGTAAAAACGCAGAATGCGACGAATTTGATATAATTATATGGTGCGGTTTAGTGGCTTATGTACTGTCACACATAGCTTCTACTGGTATGCAGCAATGGAACCTACCAGTGGCTTGCATACCAACAAGAAGCCTACGGAGCCGCCTAACTAGTGCATAGTTCGTTCTGCTTTTGACTGCAGCTCCTGTGCCAGCCTGGAGGAGTATATATATCTGGGGGAATAACGTTGAGCTGGCGACACTTGTGGACGTACGTACGTGCGTAATTACGTAGGGACGGAGTTTAAATTCTTCTGAAAAGGCACGCCTCGAATCGGCAGCAACAAAAATGGCTTCGTGATATTGTAAAAGGTTTCGCCCTAACTTTGGTAGTTAGCTACGGTTATGCTACCACAGTTTCCACATAAACCTCCCACTTACCCCCCCCCCCCTCCTTTTCTTGAAGAATTGGCCTTGGCAAACCTTGCAATCCGTACGTAGTGATGTTTGCTGACCTTGCTTATTTTTCAGAACGATATGTATCCGGGGATCCAGTAAACAACAAAAAAATCGCAACAAAGTTTTGAGAATTGTCTGCTAAAGCGCCAGCATTCTTTTCAGCGGCTCGCTTATACACCGAGCCATTTTAAAGCTAGCTTCACAATTACACAGAGTTGCATAGCTACAAAGACATTTGGGGGGGGGGGGGGGGGTATTGTAAGCAGTCTTGCATCGAGGTGTTGCACACAAATGAGATGCTAGCGCATTTTATCATGTTTTCAGGCGAAGCTTGTACGGCTAGCGTGCCATATATTTTTCTCGTCTGCGAATAAAATCTCCCGAGGCTTTGAAGTGCGAGACGTTCCATAACACGGAGCGTTGGAAAATGAACGTCCCGGGGTGTGCGCTATCAGTACGCGGCCACCACGAAGGCAGACGCCGTTCAAAACATGACTTTAACTTCAATCTTGTACGTCTCATCGCTTGGATATGCTGCTTGAGCACGTCGGTTAATAATAAGCAGCACTTTCAAGATTCAAACACTGCTTTGGGCGATCTCTGCGTCTCATCACTTGTATATACAATTGGAGTGGATTAGTGTTAATTAGTAGTCACCATTTTCGAGATCCAAACATTGATTTGGACAACCTCACGCATCTCACCACTTGGATATGCATTTGGAATGGATTAATGATCATTAATAGCCACCATTTTGAAGATCAGGAGCCAAAAGAAATGTGTGTGCGAGTGCGTATGTGCCTTTGATGACCGCCGTCAACACTTGTTGGTAAGAGTGCGCGAAGCTCCCATTCGGGTCTTCCGCTCCGCGTTTACACCTCTCTATATGCGGCCTTCATTGCACGACGTACATTTTCACTCCCTGCGTCTCCTCGGCGCATGCGCGTGGTGCACTTCCGCCACAGGCCTCCGCGACATGCAAGGGCTCAAAGTCGCATTCCTTGAAAACAACGAATGGGCATGAGGCATCGCAGTGCGCCCTCTTAGCCTCTCGGATGTTTGCACTACCGCATAGCCCCGTTCCCGAGCTCAGTGAGTTCTCTTTCCGTAGCGCACAAAGCGGGTGAGACAGGCAGCCCACACGCTTCGCAGCGTGAACGATTCTTTGAACCGGGGCGTGATTCCTTCCCCTCAAGCGTCGGTGGTCCCGTCAACGGCCCTTGCCCTGATTGACAGCTCGGTTACCCCGGAGGGCGCGCCGAAGCAACAACTCCTAGATAGCGAAGCATCTTCAACACTGTCATAATGTCGAGAACGATCACGCTTTCTATCGTTCGTTTCGGTGCAGCTAGAAAAATTTCTGTGCAATACGGCGGGGCTAATCGTGTATTACACGAAGCAATGTGTATAGGTGCGATGCTAAGGCATTTCGTTTGTCTGGAAGGTGTTTAGCCGAGCTCGGTGCTCGCCGGAATTCAACTTGCGAAGCGCGAGCAGCCAGCCGCGTCGGCAAACACACGTGATGAACTACGACGACAGTTTTGTAGAGTCTGACTCTCATAATTGCAAAAACACGTCATGTATATATTGGAGCCGATGTTTCCCCTCGCGAGTAACAATTCCCGTAGTCCTATACTTTGAATTTTTATTTTTTTCCACCCGCCACCTACACACGAGCTATTGTGGCGTGACGGAATGAAGGACAGCAGATTAATTTCGACCCACACAGGAATCTTTTGCATGCTCTGTCGTCTTGTACCTGTGGGCATTTTCGTTTTTCGACTGCGTCAGGAAATCAACCGCCGCGGCTGGAAGCGAGCCCGCTTGAGTACACGGGGCGATTAAAAGAAATACGAACAACAAAACGCACAGCCTCCGACGTATATTGTACCCTTTGGCCGTGAGTTCTGTAAACTGCACAAATACGCCGTTCCTGCTGTTATCTTGGGAGTGTAGCCTACTTTTGGGGGAAGTGCTGGATCAAGAAGCGACGCCGGCAATTTATTTTGAAGCGCCTCTTGGTCAGGTTCTTAGCCCTACTTTGTTCGTATTTCTTTACACCTCGTACCCCCCCCCCCCTCCCGTAGCTAGCTGAGCCACACAAGCCACTTACATTCTTGTGTGCCTGTTTTAAGTTAAATCCGTCCGTTATTTACTTGCGTGGAAGAAGTTCGAAGACACAAAAGAAAGAGTGAAGCGTATGGTTTTTAGGGTTCCCATATACTAGGAGGCCTGATAAAAATCTTCAGCATTAGTTTACAGACACAACCAACCCCACCGAAAATTTATCAAACCAAGTTGCAGATATGTACAAAGCTAAAATAGGTGTTAGATGCGAAGCAGCTTACAACAAATACTTCACTCCCACACCAAAACGAAGGTAAACGCAGCGCGCTGAAACTTAAAAAAAACTAAATTTTGTATGAAATTTTGCGAATGCAATATATTTTAAACCCGAGTTATAATCTTGATATATCAGTAACGCGTATCTCTCTAGCTCCTTAGTAGGACGAGCGCGATCATGTCGCACAAACGAGCGTGGAACCTGCTCCACAACGGCATAGATTAAGATCTAAGATTAACATCTTTGCGTCGAAAATCTCCTGACTACAACCTGCTGCCCTGCCTTCCAAAGACCTCGTGACCGGCAGCCCGACCCAACGAAATGTGCACCTCCAGAAGCTTCTACACTCCTGTCAGTTCTTCGATTCGCCGTCCCTTCTTCGAAGCTGAGCAACCGGGGAGCCGCCAAAGGAGTCCTCCTGCCTCGCGTTGTTCCCAAACAGAGTCAGGTGAGTCGGCAACGCCATCTCACAGTCGGACTGCTTGCATTGCGGGGAGTGGAACAGGGAGTGTGTGTATGCAGAACACACCTCGCACGCTTAGGCAAACAGAGCTGCTGCAGCCCCGAGACGGACAACCGCTCCGGTCACTCAGTCAGCGAGCTCGCTGGCCGACCAGCCACACGCAGATACCAGAGAGCCGATGGAGCGCGGTTTCATCCTCCCTGCTGTCCTATTCACAATATCCAGGCATTACCCAACACCGGCTGTAGGTAAGAACAGAGCTACAACCTGGCTTAAAGGAGCCATGAAGAGAAAACACAAGTTTGGTTCATTCAAAAGATTGTCTCGTTAGAATCATACTGACACCACTTTTAACGTAAACTTCGCTCAAATAAGCTACATAATTAGGAAAAACGGGAATGGTCATGCGACCCACCAGCTCATTTCCCGCAACAGAACCTGTGATGTCACATGGGCTAAGCTCTGCGATTGGCGGAGGCTGGCAGAAGCAGACGCAAATTAGGTAGAGCTTACAAACTAGACGAACGAGCGATTTGCGCTTAAATTTAGGGCACATTCTTTACAAAGCAATAGGAATGATGGGACAAACAGTGGAAGTTACGAAAGCACATGTAAACATAGAAGTACTGATGCGTTCTGCTGTTCGTACTGCGCACAGCATGCTTTGGTTTAGCTGCACAGCACTATGGGGCTTGGGGTTGTCTCAGACGACACTGGCCGATTGACGCAAGCAACGGTGTCTTACGTGACCCCATTTGTCGAGCGAGCACTGTTTCAGGGAACGAATATTTTCTCCCAGAGCAAAAACAAGCCAGGTTTAAATGCGGGCAAAAACAAACCAAACGCTTGCCACGGTATTGTGGCGCCATCTAGGTTACGGAACGTAAAGAAACGCGGGAACAAACCAACACCGCTACAGGGTGGAGACAACCTTTGAACGGTCCCGCGCCGCCGCAATTGGGCCAACGGGCTCAACGCGTTATTCTTTTCGTTTCCCACGAGACCTAGCAACGCGAAACAGACAATATGGTTCAAACTTCTTCAGTAAACCGCGTTGCGGCGATAATTTTAGCGCGGTTTTGACACAATGACTTGCTTCGGCGGCGAGCGAGCAACCGAACACGGCGGCGCCAGCGTTACGTGTCTCTACCCTGTACGGCGGATGCGTGAATGAAGGTACTCTAGGCTGCAGAGCGGTCGGTTCCCGTGATGTCACTTGGGATCACGAAAACGCACGATTGAGCGGGAAAATCAAAATTTTAACCTAAATTGTTTAATTTCTCAGTGAATAAAGCACCGTTTGTATACGGACAAGCGCTGGGGGCACTATAAAACACGAAATCTTTCGAATAAAACCAACTTGCATTTTCTCTTCATGGCTCCTTTAACAAAATTTATTGCTGAGCTAGTTGGTACATACAGTAATCCCGCGTTATAACGAAATCTCTTTACTCGAAATATCGCTTTATTCGAAATTTCTTTTTGTCCCAACCCAAACCCATGCATTTTAGGCTGCATTACTCGAAGCGCAGGAAGAGCTTTACACGCTTAGATCGAAGTGGCGGGCAGAGGCGCCGCCGAGCGGCGGCGACCCAGCAGCGAGTCAGGCTGTCAACATGGCGGGTAAGCGCAAGCTGGTGTTTCCCCGGCGATTTTCTCGAGCCGGTCATGCTCGATTACCGCCATCCGACTTTCCTAGGCATTGGACAATGGGGTGGTCGCGATGGTGCACTAACACGGGCGCTCGAACTGCAGACTTTGCAGTGTCGTTAACAACAGGGCACCGAAAAACTCTTGTTTTTGCAAACTTCAAGGCTGCACAACTCGAGAACTAATTGCGCAGTAATCATGCAAAGCGTCTAGTGGAAAACCGCTAAGTATTCATGATTGCGCTCTGCAACCACAATGCACGGTTCACCGTTTTTCGAGCTCAACAAAAGCAGCCTCACACTCGAGCAACGGCATTTGCGGCGCTTTCCAGCGCGAAGCTCTCGTAGTGTTCCGTGACTGGCAAAGAGGTGGAATTTCTGGCCAATAGGTAGAAGGTGACTTCCAGACATTTGCGTTGGCTGACGCTGCGGCTCCCGTGGTCCTGTTGAGCAACACCGAAATAACTACTCATTACCGCCTCTCTCGCCTCAAATACCCACCGGCCCACCCCTCACTGACGTACACGGAAGAACGACTATGGAGGCTCGCACAGACCGAATCCCTTCCCAATAGGGCCCTCCTCTATCACATGCACCCCTCAGTTTATCCATCTCCCTTTTGCCCACTATGCGGAGACAAGGCCACGGTGCAACATCACATGTGGGCCTGTCCATATGATCCCCTCCCTCAAATCAATTCCTCGGAGCTCTGGGAGGCAGCGCTGAGCTGCTCTGACCCGGAGAGACAGAAGATCATCATAGCCCGGGCTACGAAGGTCGCCGCACAGCTCCGGCTGCCGGCCACCTCCCTCGCTTCTCTCTCTCTCTCTCTCTCTCTCTCTCTCTCTCTCTCTCTCTCTCTCTCTCTCTCTCTCTCTCTCTCTCTCTCTCTCTCTCTCTCTCTCTCTCTCTCTCTCTCTCTCTCTCTCATGGTCGCCCAGGGACGGACGCGGAGGTAATTGACACTGTTGTTGGTGGCCCCGGCGAGGACGAAGAGCCAGCGGTAGGAGATTCAGGTGAAGTGCCAACTGTATATAGTAAAGATTCGGGAGTATCTACGCCTACTGCGAAATAAAGTTGGATGCATGTGCGGCGACTACAGGTTCATGCAATGCCCGGTCAAATTGGAGCAGGGATTGCTCGCACCTGGCAAGAACTTGACACGGCCAAAGCTCACAGCCTTTTTTCCGCCTGAATAAATTTTTGTTTCGCTGAACACACTGTGTTTTGATTCCTCGCAGTTGTGGCGCAATTAAAGCTCAAATTGTTCAGCTTTTCTCGAGTGGTTGCTTATATCGAAATAACTCCTAAAAAGAAATTTTTCGCCGTCCTGCTGACTTCGTTATGACGAGGGATTACAGCTTATAAAAGAAGAAAACATGCCGCAAACCAGACGTGGACCAAGAAGACAAGGTACGACAGATACAGGCGCCTGTAATACAGATACAGACGCCTGTATCTGTCGTACCTCGTCTTCTTCGTTTACGTCTGGTTTGCGCCGCGTTACCATATATGCGGACGACCTGACGCTGTGGGTGAACAGGGGTAGCGACGGCCAAATTGAAAGCACACTTCAGAAGGCCATAGATGCAATAGAAAAATATATTGAGCCGATCGGGTTGAAATGCTCGGCAGAAAAATCAGAGGCTCTTTTTCTACCATCTCCAAGGAGGAAAAGGAACAGTCCCCCTTCCAAGAGCTACGACATTGCTTTACGAGTGAATGGAAATGCCATTCCGTCCGTAGACAGTATTAGAGTCCTAGGGCTGCGCATACAAACAAATGGCAGAAACACTGAAACTATCAGGAGACTTGAAGCGAGTACCAGCCAGACGGGCCTGTTACTTAAGCGCATTTCTAACAAGCATGTGGGAATGAGGGAGGCCAATCTCTTGAGATTGGTTCAGGCTGTCGTCATAAGTCGTGTACTGTTCGTTGCACCCTATCTCAAACTTTGTAAAACAGAGAAAGATGAAATTGAAATCATACTCAGGAAAGGGATCAAAACCGCACTAGGTCTTCCTCCGAACACCCCGACGGTAAAGCTTCTAAGACTAGGTGTGTCAAATACTCTGGATGAGTTCATAGAAGCCGCCACGGTGTCTCAGCATCAAAGACTTTTGACAAGTAAAAGTGGAAGGAACATCATGGTGCGCCTGGGATTCGAACCGTCTCAGTGTTCCAAGCACACTGATATCGTACCTAGACCAACTAGGAATGGACTCATGATTATACCGCTGCCTAAAAACATGCACCCGGTATTTCACAAAGGCAGACGAAAAAATAGGGCTATCGCCTTGCAGGCCAAATTTGAAGGGAGGTCTGATGTGCTGTGCCCGGACGCTGCCGAATACGACAATAACAAGACCGCACACACAGCGGTAGTAGCTCGTGAGAGTGGAGACCCGGTCTCGTGCTGCACCGTCAAAAACACAAATGCAACTGAGGCAGAAGAAGTTACTATTGCTCTAGCAATAGCACAAACCGGTACAAGGGTGGTTGTTAGTGACTCTAAGGCAGCCATTAGGAATTATGATATGGGTAGGGTCTCTGCTGCAGCCGCCAAAATTCTCAGAGAAGGTCAAGTATCACCAGATCAAATTTCCCTGATATGGTGCCCGGCCCACCAGGGAGGGGGAACGAGAAGGCGCATGCGACCGCCCGAGGCCTCAATTACCGGTCAATCGCAGCTGACTCACCGCCTCCACGCGAGGAACCCCTTCCTTCACGTGACGAACTAAGGACGTTCCAAGAAATAATTTCTCATTATAAGCTCGGTCGCAAGACCTATCCAGCGGCGGATAAACAGCTCAGCAAAAAAGAGGAAGTTATGTGGAGGAAATTGTAAACCGGGGTGTTTCCGAACCCTCAACTATACAGCAAATGGCATCCGGAAGTCTTTACTCCTAAGTGCACTCACTGCAATAGCATTGCGGACCTAGTCCACATGGTCTGGACATGCCCTTTCCATAAGGACCCGAACAGAAATGTGGAATCCTGGGAGATCTTATTACTCAACCATAAAGCAAAAGAGCAACGCAAAGTCATCGGTCTGGCCCTGACCACCGCCGAATTCCAAGGGATTCCGGCCGAAGGTTAGGGGGTGAACGGGGGTCTAGGCTAATGTCCTCTCCCTCGTCATTTTAGACGGGTGCAAATAAAAGTTAATTCTCTCTCGCTCCGCATATGTGAGTGACTCAGTTTACAAAAAAAAAATCTTGCACCCCTCTGTTTAACGACGACGATGGTAGAACGCGAAGTTTTTCTGTGATGAACTCTCTGGTTGGCCGATCCCACACTGCGAGTATGTCCCATCCTGCCGGTACACTGCACGCCTTTTCTACAATGCCCACAACAACTCTCGGCTGGGCACTCCGCAGGCCTAACCTTTGGGTCTGGTGTGTACGGCACGAATCGGCGCCTGCTGCTTGGTGTTCGCTTCGACAATGTCGAAATGGAGCGATGGGATAGGGGCCGGCTTCATAGCGCGAGAGACCCAGGTTAGATTCCGGCCTCGGGAAGCGTTTCTTTCTTTCCCTTCAACCACGATCAGTCATCATCATCATCAGGGAAAGTTGGCTTTCCTGCAGGGCGTATTGGCGCACAACGGCATCAGTGAGGACACTAAAAGCTTCGCCTTAAAAAGAGTGGAGAAGCATTTATTCCTTCACAGTCCCGAAATAAGCCGGTGGGCGTCAGAAGGTCTTGTGGTCTAGGTTGTTGATGAGTGACGGCTTCCCCGCATTCCGGCTCATCGTACGCCTCACGTGTCGTTCATCTGTACGCACGCATTGAGGACTCGGTCATCGCTGTGTGGACTCTCTGGCCAACGTTTCGGACCTTCCCAAACCGCTCCTCTTTACGGGGGTGTGTGCAGGTGCACGAATGTGTCAAAGCCCAATGAGCTAGGCTGCCTTTGGCGCGAGTAAACACAGCCTAGTGCATTCTCCGGAGACTTCGTGGTCGGGACTGACTCTCTTATTTCGCACTCCGCACACGTCGTTCTGGCGTGTATACACTGACCGAACGGCTATGTCCCTTTCGTGTGTGAAGACCAATGACACAGCCGGCAAAACAGTATCAGTGGCGGAAAATACGGGCCGCTTTCTTTTTCTATTGTTGTGAGAGCAAAACAAAATATTTTACAAAGATCAAGTAATTTATTAAAAATTGATTCGGCATTACACTCTGTGAAATTGGATGACCGGGGAAACAGCGGCACATCACACTGGGTCGACAAGGGTGCATGTATTTATTTTTAATTATTAGGTGATAGTAGTGATGATAAAATAGTGATTACTTTGGTATTCGCGGATTGGTTTTGTTGCAACTTTAGGCGGATACTTGGACAATTCTATATCTATGCATGACCGTTGCTGAGTAGTTTCAGTGACTTGGATTGGTTGGCACTACAAGCCCAGGTCTTATGGCACGAACTAAGCGAACCATTTTTTGTGAGGCTTAACATTTCCGCATTCAAGTCTCCAATATCCCACGCAAAGTGCATGGCCATGAACTTCTCGATATCACACTTGGGTGTGCTTGGAGATGCATGCACGACGGACATCGCAATTCGGTTTCGTTTGTACAGCACATACCTCCCACAGTTTGCCATTGGCCTCTTAGGAGTCAAGAATGCATGGTATTTTGTTAAAATTAAATCCGTACAGAACGTATGTACAGTGGTTTGGCTGATGTGAATCATATATTCGGTTGCTTACAGGGGTGGTTTGCTGGTAATCCTTACACTGTACCTGAACTCTTCCAACATAACCTGGATGGACAACTTCTTGTCTGACATGCAGGCATCCCCATCGCACTCACCGACGACTGCCGCTGGAGTGTTTTAACAGCTGCTGCTCCAGCCTCTAGTCGCTTTGAACGATCCCGTTGGTCATAATGCTTCATCTATCCCTCCGTCGCTCTCCGTAGGCGCGCAGCTCTTCAGGAGTTCGCCGGCGGCCTTACGTTAGCGTAAATAGAATACAAATGATATGCTCCGTTCACGCTGCTCTTTCGGTGGTCATACATGGAGGAAGGCATTTCTGCCATGGTTCGTGGAGCCTGCATAGCAGCCAGAGAGAGAGAGAGAGAGAGAATAAACTTTATTACGAGCATCGTAATGTGGGGTGAGGCCCTCAGTCCACAACTAGATTGGAGACCCCTGGCTCAACGACCACCACCCCCACTACCCCAAGACGGATGTCGAGCTGTGTTTGGCTCTGATGGCAGGAATGTTTTGCGCCCGCGAGCAGAATCTCGTTCCTCCTGCATCGTACCCAACCCTCCAAGAAAAACTTGCGAGAGATTGGTCTAGAACAGGGGCCGGCAATCTTTTGAGGCTGAGGGCCGAGTTGCATGAGGTCGAGACGACGGGGGCCGGGCGGCAAATCGGAGGGGGGCAGAGGGGGGGTGGGGGGTAGGTCTGGACATGTGCAAAGAACGGAAGTGAAGAAGTTGTCTGGCAAAGTGTGAAGATGGGGTACAATGACAACGGGAGGCGATCTTTCTTTGCTCCTGTCTATCAAAGCTGCCGTGTCGGCCTCCAGATAGGAAGTGGCAGGGGATACGTCTGACGTCGTGCAGCGGGCCGCAGGTTGCCAACCAGTCTAGTATTAATAAAGGACTTCACGTGCCAGTTTAAGAATACCGTAGTCCTCTATGAAATCCGAAGTGCAACGGGCAAGGGGTATGCCATGGCATGTCAAGAATTACCCAATGAAATTTTCTGACGAGATCTCTATCTCCTCTGAACTGGTTCGGTATTATCCTGGATGTCCTGGCTACTGTACAGATCTATATAAAACTCCTGGGCTACTGTAACGACTTTATCCCCATTTGTGATGGCATTGCCTTGCTTGTATTTAAGTGAATACATATAATTTTTTACCCTGCATGCCTAGACGCCTCTTCACTGCTTTCAGGCTACCTCCGTTCTTTACAACATGATCGATCCTCTCTATATTGTACTTTCGTATGTCAGCTGTCTTACGCTTATTGATTAACTTCGAAAGCCCCGCTAGTTCTATTCTGTCAGCTGAGAAGGGGGGTGGGGAGATTGTCATGCCTAGCCGTTTCATAATTAAATCTTTCGTCTCCTGGGAAAGTTTACCTGTATCCTACCAAACCAACGTGCCTCCGACTTCTACTGCACACTACGTAATAATGCGTGTAAGATTGTTTTTGGCTTACTGCGTCGTAAACTCTGCTTCCTCGGTCAGAGCTGAATATCGGTCCTGCAGCGCGATCCTAAATTCTTCAGCTTTACGTTTTACTGTTATCTCCTTCATCATCTTCTTTCGTACTAGCTTATTACGGTCCCTCATCAAATCTAGCCTGATTCGATGTCTTACCATACGGCGGTCACTGCACCTCCCCCTTTCTATTGGTGGAGAGATGTTTGAGTGGCGCCCCCTGTCTCTGACGTTGGCTTAGGGACTCGCTCCGCTGTCGTCTGCTAGCAGCGCCTGTGCTAGAAATCGCCCGCTTTGATGCTTTACTGTATCAAAAAGCGTATTTCTAGTAATTCAGGTATTTCTACCAGCCTCTGACACGTGAATAATTTCAAGGTGTATTCCCCACAAGTTTGCAACACATGTGCCCGACGAGAGAGTGAATAACTTTCTTCAGAGCAATTAACGGTCAGAAGATCGTGTGTAACTTGTCCTTTCTAGCTTATACGCGAGGTTCAGCGGTCAGAGCTCCTCGATAAGTATTCAATATGCGTAGGCTTCCATACAGTATTTTTGGGGTGCTCTTATGAAGACTGAACAGTCTAATGCTACGTGCCAAGCAGAGGGCCCTACACGCGTATTGCATTGCAGGAAATAAAGCGGTTGTCTGTTTCTTTCGTTGTTGACTTGTATCAGGTTGATGCTTTTTTAAATACAGAGCATTTCTTTAACTCATGATGTCACCCGTTCTAGTTGTCCATCGTAGTCCGCACCCCTCCACCTACACTACATAAAAAAAATAGTACTTACCGACGCCTGGTTTCGATCCCACGACCCTGCGGGCGGAACGCAAGGTACATGGTGCTCTACCCACTGCGCCACAAAGCCGACACAGAATGGAGGGCTACGAACGCGCCTTATATCCTTGACTCATTCGAACCACGTCAAGAAGCTGCTGATACAACGCATTCACTACCTGTAGGCGGAACGCGAGGTACATGGTGCTCTTCCAACTGCGCCACAATAATCATACCCACCTGCTAATAAATGATGTCACGTGACCACATAATTACGTCTCCTCATTTAATTACAATACAACAACCAACAGCAACAAGTACAACAACATTAACGTAACGCAAACTACTTAACGTCGTGCGCCCCCGGAAATGCTCTGCATTTGATCGTGCCCCTCGCGAGGGGGATGTTTAGTTTCCTGCCGCAGCAAGAACCAGGCGGCCTCCTGCGCAGTTTGTGGCGCATACCCACTTGGGGGATTGGCCAGGATCGTTTCACTTACTACACGCCGGTTACGGCAGGGTTTGACTCGAATTTTTTTGGTCAACTTCGAGCGTACGTGCGAGAGGGCCCAGTTTAGCCGAGACTCATGGCCGCAAACGCTGCTTACGCTTTTTTTTTTTTTACTGTGCCCAACGAACTAATTTTTCTGCACCGTCACAAACGTTTATTTGTAGGTTTTGGGAGGCTGGGGAGGATCACAAAGATCGTGTGAATATTTTCTTCGGGCTGTATGGCATACATTCCCTTCTTCACAAATTCGCTTTCGTTATGGCTGCGTGCAAGAAGATGCATATTCTCTGCGTGCTTTGTTTATTCACATGAAAATAGAATGAGAAATTTTGTGCTACGCCACCGCGATCCCGCTCCACGTTGTCCAGAGTATTCGAAGGCGGCTTTTGTGCTCCGAATTTCTACCATGACCATCGTTATCACAACGAGCTGACTCTCAACCCAAATAATTATGACATGATTACTGTGTCAAAGGTGTGATATGCTAGCTAACCAACACAATAAATAGTATACGTGCATATATTACAAGAATTGAAACCGATGAATATTTCCAAAAATCTCTTTATTGCTTGCCACCCCTTCCAGGCGTAAGAAACAAATCCTGGTATACTCGCGATGGCGTTCTATGAATCGAAGAAAATTACTCTTACTCTCTTGTCCTGGACTGAGGACCCGAGCCACTAATCAGTTCGATTTTACTGTGAAATTAAGTTTCCCCTCCTCTTCGTCCTCCTCCGTCTCCGCCTCTTGAGCGCAGTTTTCCTATGACGCATATCTCAATATTGGAGCGATAAGGCTGTGAGAAATGTACCGAATTTCCTTCCAGGTCTGAACAAACATAGTGTTACTGTATCTTTACCGCAGACGTTACTCGTTTTGCTCAATAAACCTCCATACTGGTTAGAAGCCTAGTATAAAACCAACAAACAGTGGGTTATCTGTAACTCAACGTACAAGTTTTGCGGCCCATAGTGAATGTCGGCATACTTTCATGCTATTACAACGTAAAGTGATGAGATATAATACTTTCGATCGTTCGGAGAGGTTGCAAAAAACTGTTTTTTTTTTGTCTTTCATATGACTACCGGGAATCGTAACGCCTTCTGCCAAATCCGGCAGCCCCGAAGGCCTGGTATTCGTTTTGGTCTGCATTTTCGCTAATTTCGTTTATTTGCTTCTGGCGGCTCCCTTTGTTCTAAAGATTTCTGAAGCTGACGCTTACTCCGACTCTTCGCGCTCCGCACAGGGCCGGCTTCGCAAAAACCGGGGCGGCGCCGGCAATGTTTCTTCCGGAGCGGTATCCAAAACTAAACTTTAAATAGCGCCTTCAGCTGGTGTATGCGATTTAAAGTGTTTTATTATGATAAAAAGTTACGCACAGGAAAAATCTGGTGCGAACAAGCATCATACGTCAACCAAGAGCAAAGAAACAGCAGGGAGAGCGAGCCCGAGTGAAGCAGAGGGCAAATGAGAGAGTCGCTAAGCCGACGTCTCGGAGGCACGCTTCGCAGCGCCGCCCGTGGTCGCGCTCACCGCCAATAGCACTTCCACATCCTGCACGTTGCGAGGGCTATCGGATAGTATGAAGTCGATTCCATTTTTATGCTCGCCATTCAGGCTCTCCACGTCCACTTCCGGCTCTCCCGTTTGCCGAAGGTATCCACCCCCATCTCCTACACCTTAGAGAAGCATATCACAGCATCCAAAAAAGATGGCGGAAAAATAAACTCAACCATCGCCTACGCAGGAAACTAGCAAAGCTGGGTGAAAAAATACAAAAGTACACAGCTCAACTAGCACAAACCCAATGGGATGACATATGCAACCAAATGGAAGGAAACCTGGGCATGAAAAGAACATGGCAGGTATTAAAACACCTCATTGACCCCAACAACACTAAATCAGAAACAACAAACCGAATAACACACCTAGTACAAAGCCACAAAAGAGGACAGGAAGATCTCATCAACCAAATTAAAGATACATACTTCGCAGAAGCATCACCGGATCCAATTCACCCTTACAGAGGAGAAGTTAACCACGAACTAGACAAAGAAATAACTGAATCGGAACTAAGAGGAGTCTTGCCCAAACTACGCACACAGTCCGCACCAGTACCAGACAAAATCACCAATAAAATCCTCAGAAACCTAGACGACACTTCAATAATAACCCTCACAGCCCTTTTTACCGCATTTTGGACCACATAAACACTACCCCAAGAATGGAAACATGCAAAGGTCACGTTTATACCGAAACCGGGAAAATCCCTCAAAATCGAGAATCTAAGAACAATATCTCTAACGTCATGCATGGGCGAGCTATTAGAGCACATAATACATGCGAGATTGACACAGCACTTATGCAGACTCCAAATCATACCACCGACCATGATAGGTTTTCAAGCGGGACTCTCCGCACAAGATATACTACTGCAACTTAAACAAGAAATATTCACCCCAGCAAATCACTTTGACACAGCAGCAATCCTGGCCCTAGATCTCCACAAAGCGTTTGACAACGTTAAACACTCAGCTATTCTAAACAACTTTCAAGCAACAAACCCCGGACAAAGAACTTACAGATACATCCAAAATTTCCTCTCAAATAGAACAGCAACAATATCAGTAGGAGATGTGCAGTCAGACACCATAACACTACCAGCTAAGGGTACCCCACAAGGGGCTGTGCTGTCCCCACTCCTCTTTAGCTTAGCAATACTAAACATCCCCCCCAAAATTAAACAAAATACCCACATTGAAATGCACTTTATACGCAGATGATATTACACTGCGGATATATGGAGGCAGCGACGCTCACATAGAACACACCTTTCAAAAAGGAGTAGAGGCAGTCTCAAAAGCTGCAAACGAAGCAAGATTAACCTGCTCACCTTACAAGTCAGAATTACTCCTGCTCCCGCCCAAAAGAAAGAAAGAAAAATCACCTCCACAGATTTCCCTCCACATTCAACGACATCACATACCCATAGTTAAAACAATCAGAATACTAGGATTGCACATACAAGCGAATCGCTCAAACACAATACACATTAAGAATCTCTCAACACATGTGAACCAAACCATATGCCTCATGAAAAGAATCACCAATCGAAGAGCAGGTCTTAAGGAGCGACACCGAATTCGCTTGATTCAAGCATTTGTAATCAGCCAAATTACCTACTCCATCCCGTATCTCCATGTAAGTGCCCAAGAAATGAAAACAATGAATACATTAATTAGAAAAGCATACAAAGCAGCATTACGAATACTTTTAAGTACATCAAACGCTAGACTCGATGAGCTAGGCATATACAATAATTGCGAGGAATTAATAGAAGCGCATTTAACTAATCAATCAGTCTGCCTGACCAAATCTCCCACAGGTCGACACATACTGAAACAGCTCAGAATGAACCCCCCGGCAATAATAGCTGAGAAAGAGCCCATTCCATTAGAAATAAGAGACAACCTAATCATAAAACCACTGCCGAAGCATATGCACCCAACACATCACCAATGCAGACGAGAACTTAGGGCACAATACCTACAAAAAAGATACCCTCCAGGTCAAAACACCCTTTTTGTGGATGCCGCCGAATTCCGATATAAAACAGAATTCGCCATTGTCGTAACGAAAGGCACAGACGAACCACCAGTGCATTCAATAACCATCCGCACGAAAAACCCAGCAGAGGCGGAAGAGGCAGCAATAGTCGTAGCATTGATGCACCGCCCCACGCCCCCCACAATTATCTCAGATTCCAAAACCGCTATTCAAAATTTCGCCCAGGGCAAATTTTCATCCCTGGCACTCAAAATTCTTCAGAAGAATCCCCCCTCACCCCAGTAGACATACTCTGGACACCGGCCCACGCGGGACAGGAAAAGAACGAAACCCCACACTCTCAGGCTCGAGATCTTACCCTCCGAGCTGGAGTGGCGCCCGACCCATCCCACGGGGCAAGGTCATCCAGAGACAGACTCCTTAACTATACCGATATTACGGAACATTACCGCCTCTGCCGCCGAAAGCTAGAACCCCCGCACCCGGAACTCACAACAGCCCAAGAGCAAGACGGGAGGCTCATACAAACAAACACATACCCACACCCAACCCGCCTGCACCTAATCCACCCAACACAAGTCTCATCCCCGAACTACACCCTCTGCACAGCCCCAGCCACCCTACCCCACATTCTGTGGGCCTGCCCCCAAAACCCCTATCCCCGAATCACCACGGCTGAGCAGTGGAGAGAAGCACTGGCATCCCACGACACGGAGGTACAGACCTCCCTGATCGCAAGTGCCGCCTTGGTCGTCGTTGGGCTGATAACAACGACCACCAACTTCTCACGCTAAAGACAAGCTCAGTTTAATAAAGTTTTGTCTCTCTCTTTCTCTCCACGATGCGTAGATTATTCCGTTCTGCGAACTCGACTAATAAGTCCCCTCTGTTATTTCGACAGCCAAACATACATACATACATACATACATACATACATACATACATACATACATACATACATACATACATACATACATACATACATACACACATACATACATACGTGAATACATACATACATACATACATACATACATACATACATACATACATACATACATACATACATACATACATACATACATACATACATACATACATACATACATACATACATACATACATACATACATACATACATACATACATACATACATACATACATACATACATACGTACATACATACATACGTATGCATGTGTGCATACACAGACACATACACACGGATTGCCGTATTCACCTGAGGGAAACAAAAAGTATGCAGTCACAGAAACCTCGCAAATCTGGGTATTTATATTCGCCTGCATTAACGACGCCGACTGAACCCGCAAGGCTATGGGAATCCGACAAACATAGCCGCAAACGAATCGGGGCACGCGACGGCGAATATTTCAAACGAACGGTGACGAGCAATACGGAAACTATACCAGCAAACCGCAGCATCACACACACACAAAAGAAGGAGGGGAGGCAGGGGCATCCGAATCCACTCTTTTTGCACGCCGCATCCTTGACCCCGTTTCGTCACTACACATAGAACCACTCCAAGTTTGCTAATGAACTCTTATTTCCTTGTGCGCGTACCGACCAGGTGCGGTACTGAAGGTTGTTTGCTTCAATATCTTCAATAGCACTTGACACGCATGAATAGTATGCTAGGACTTCTCAGATGCCAAGTCAAGACCCGGAAAATTCGAATTCCCCCATCTGCACGGCGCTGACATTTTTCGAAAAGCGCGCAAGGTCAACAGCCGGCTCTCTCTCCGCGTGCGAACAACCTCATCAACATCGACAGGAGATGGAGGGATTGAAAGCACGGACCCATTTTTTGCGCTCTGAAAGCATGTTTTGATTTAAAAAAGAAGTGCAGTCGTTTTCCTCCTCCTTTATAGTCTGCGTAAACTAGAAATGATGGAACAAACAATTAAAAATAAAATTACGGACGCATTCATGAATGACAACGCAAATACTACTCACGTGCTCACGCGAACATTCGACATCTGCCCGTGTACAGATACGACGTGAACTATACGTCACTTTCTTTTGCTTGAAGCTCGTTGTTTACGCGTACGCCTTCTTTTTATTCTGCTTCATTCCATCAGAGCGCCGGGAGCCGCAAAATAAATCGAGTACTGCTGTAAAACACGAACGCGCGACAGAAAAAGCTGACGAATGTAAATTCGTCGGGCGACTGAACTGTGAATAACTCCGGCTATTCGGAGGCGCTCAAGCGGTCTCTTTTAAAGAGCAGTTACGTTTCGACCGAACCCGATGAGACGACTGCTGCCGACCGCGAAAACGAACGCGCTCTGCATAAGCACGGAGGCAACGCCAGGCAGATGACTTCCAGTGTGCATACCTTCATTGATTGCCGCCGCATCCGTTTGTCCTTATTACTTTCCACTCTACCCATATTCCCGCGACCTCCGTGCTGACATCCCGAGTACAGCGGGAGCAGCATCCCGCACGCTCTCCATCCTCCTTCAGCACGGCGGAATGATCCCCAACAAAGGAGAGTCGTCCTTTCCTCCGTGGCGCCGCCGCGTTTCACCCCGGAACGAATATTAAAGACGCTGCACGGCACCGACAAGAGGGAAACGCGGGGAATATCTTTAAATGGGGACAAAGCAAGGAAGACCGCCTAGCGAGAGAAAGACTGCACGAATACTTGAATCCCCCCGGCTCGCTGAACGGAGCAATTGTAGAGAGGTGGAGGGAGGACGTGCGTCGGATTTTTTTCTTTTCCGTAGGGAAGTTCGTGCGTACAGTTTGAGGTGCGCATTTCCGGTATCTTGTTTTTTTTTTTTTTTTTTTTCATCTGTCTTTCTACAAGACGTCGACGCGGCACTCGACCCCACGGCTCACCGCCTCCGTTCGTGGATGCGTGCGATATGGAAATTCAATGTTTGTGTTGATGCGAACAAGACGGAGACGGCGCCGTTCTCTAGCTTGTTTGTTTGTTTCGTTTTGAGCCTCGGTGCAATTTAGGAGATCGTTTCTCCACTTGCCGGCGGTGTCTCCACAGACGCGTAAACATTGACAGGGCTCGGGCGCCGTAGTTTTCATAGCGGAGGAGCTGAAACCCGGAACCTTGAGTTCACGCCTGGCTGGAGTCGAGACGATACGGGGGCCCGAGTTCGTCGTTAAGTTCGTTGATGCGTGCGGACCGTCGAGCTACGTTGACAATTGATGCGTTGTCCGAAAGCTTCCCGCGCGCTTCCCCACTACGCGTCGATCCCAAGGTCATAGCTCCCGGACGTTGGCGAAATTGAGGAAGCAGCGCTGGCCGGAAGTTGTTAGCGTCGGAAAAGACCTTCGGAAGGTCGTTGCCATCCCAGAAATTAATCACGGTGAAAGACTTCCGTCAAGCACTCACCGTCTTTCCTCT
Organism: Haemaphysalis longicornis; assembly: GCF_048455015.1. Classification (NCBI taxonomy): domain Eukaryota; kingdom Metazoa; phylum Arthropoda; class Arachnida; order Ixodida; family Ixodidae; genus Haemaphysalis; species Haemaphysalis longicornis. The sequence goes on along the minus strand of NW_027526445.1, from coordinate 126,785,892 downwards.
GTCGGGCAAAGTTATACGCTGGTTTTGGTTTTAACAAGCTCTCTCTCTCTCTCTCTCTCTCTCTCTCTTTTATTTTTCTTGCAGCACGCAAATGCGGTTGTATTTTGTTAGCCGTATATGAAAGCAGGTGGCCGAATTTAACGTCCGGACTAAACAACCCGGACAAGAGAGGTAAAAGGTACTTGTAATAACACCCAGGTGATCATCCGACACGAAGGTACATATTACATAGTTTCATAAAATAATAACTAGAGGGGAAACTGGCGCTAGTGTCAACGCGAACTCCGAGACGGAGCTTACGGTTCGATGGGAATGATGGGTAGTTTTGGAGCCGGATTGCGTAGGTTGGAAACGGGCTATGGCTGCACGAATTCTGTTTTTTTTTTACAAATAACTCTTATTGCCCGGTTCGCTGTTTACAAATTATATGGCGAACAATAAAAAAAAGTTAGTGACCAAAAAAAAAAATTACTCCCACCTCCCCTCGCGGGAACCCGTGTGTAGATGCGACGCATAGGGGGTTCCGCTGTTGTTTCCGTTAGGTTGATTCTCCCATCGCGTGAAACGTGCCGTGAACCCCCTGCCGCGGCTATGACGCAATGTGGCGCGGCTATGACGCAACACAATCCACTTTAATCCAATCTAATCCAATCCAAGCCAAGCCAAGCCAATCGAATCCAATCCAATGACCCTCGCGAGAGAGTGTTCGCTATCGGAGAGGAGAGGGGGTGAGCGGCGGAGAGCGCAGCTCGCGCGGCGAGGAGGATGGGGGAGGGGTGTGGACGGACAACAACAACGCCGTATGGAGGGACAAGGCGAGTGAATGAGATGCAGTCGCATCTAAAACTGGTTTTGTTCGAAATAAAACAGCGCGGTTAAATAAAAATCAGATGCGAAGTCGAGGAGGTTTGCGGAGTAGGTTTGCCATTTACCGCCAACTGCAGCAAAACACGGATTTCTTTAAAAACTATTAGTAGAAGTTTCGGCGCATATAGTATTAATACTAAAAAAGCTTTGTGCTCCTAAAAAAAGAAACCGATTACGTTTGGATAAGTTATTCTACACTGAACTATTCACGTCCATCAAGCTGCGTTCCAGTCAGCCGCCGGTACTGCTGGTTTACGCCGTATAGGAGCCGGCGCTCGTTGAAAAGGCTGCTCCAAGCAGTTCACAACCGTCGTCGGCTTCGAAAATACATTGCTCTTCCGAATGAGCAGCGCCGCAACTCCTAATTCGCCGCATACATCGCCGTCATTTGTGTTTTCGTGCTCGCTGTGCCGGCAATGAATTCATAACCAGCCCGATTCGCAACTATATATAGTTACAAATCATTTCCACTTAGGGCAGCGTCAGTGCACGTGCGGCATTCAGTTCAAGGAGAAACGTATTTTTGAACGCTTCTTTAACATAGGCAACTACGTTCATGAAAGTTCAAAATCGAAAACGAAACTTGCGGCACGATTAACTTCCGCAAGCCATCGAGTTCCAATCAGAATCAAGAACTACCCATCACGCGCATCGCGGCGGACGATCGCAGCGCCAGACTCCTCTCTAGTTGTTATTGTACGAAACTCTATTCCACATCAGGGTCAGAGTACCTTTATGTCGACTTTTTGGACGAACCCAATTAGAGAACAGTACGCACGACGGACAATAACGGTCGCCCAATGCATTGAGACAAAGCGCGACCACTGGAAGTGGGGAGTATCAAGCATAAGGGTGGCGAAAGATTCCCCTGTAAGTACATGCCACGGACTGGCGCCACCTACTGGTTCACTCTGAACACTTCCGCTATTTTATTGGGTATAAACTGCCAAAGAAAGCCCGGAGTTCTGTCTCCGTGGCCGAGAGGTACAGTTGTGGATTCTGATGCTGATAGGCTGGGCCAAGCCCCAGTGGGTCTGAGTATTCTTCTGCACTTTTTTTAACGCTTTAAAACGCTTGCTAACGTTAATTCTACGCGTTGCTTTTGTTAATAAAAATGATTTGGTATCTCGGCAAAGAGCGCAAAAAAAGCAGAGACAGGAAGAGGCCCGACAAGGATTGCGCTGAACTATTAAAGGAGCCATGAAGAGAAAATGCAAGTTGGTTTTATTCGAAAGATTTCGTGTTTTAAAGTGCCCCCAGCGCTTGTCCGGATACAATCGGTGCTTTATTCACTGAGAAATTAAACAATTTAGGTTAAAATTTTGATTTTTCCGCTCAATCGTGCGTTTTCGTGGTCCCAAATGACATCACAGGAACCGACCGCTCTGCAGCCTAGAGTACCTTCATTCACGCATCCGCCGTACAGGGTAGAGACACGTATACGCTGGCGCCGCCATTTTCGGTTGCTCGCTCGCCGCCGAAGCAAGTCATTGTGTCAAAACCGCGCTAAAATTATCGCCGCAACGCGGTTTACTGAAGAAGTTTGAATCATATTGTCTGTTTCGCGTTGCTAGGTCTCGTGGGAAACGAAAAGAATAACGCGTTGAGCCCGTTGGCCCAATTGCGGCGGCACGGGACCGTTCAAAGGTTGTCTCCACCCTGTACAGCGGTGTTGGTTTGTTCCCGCGTTTCTTTACGTTCCGTAACCTAGATGGCGCCACCATACCGTGGCAAGCGTTTGGTTTGTTTTTGCCCGCATTTAAACCTGGCTTGTTTTTGTTCTGGGAGAAAATATTCGTTCCATGAAACAGTGCTCGCTCGACAAAGGGGGTCACGTAAGACACCGTTGCTTGCGTCAATCGGCCAGTGTCGTCTGAGACAACCCCAAGCCCCGTAGTGCTGTGCAGCTAAACCAATGCGCAGTACGAACAGCAGAACGCATCAGTACTTCTATGTTTACATGTGCTTTCTGAACTTCCACTGTTTGTCCCATCATTCTTATTGCTTTATAAAGAATGTGCCCTAAATTTAAGCGCAAATCGCTCGTTCGTCTAGTTTGTAAGCTCTACCTAATTTGCGTCTGCTTCTGCCAGCCTCCGCCAATCGCAGAGCTTAGCTCATGTGACATCATAGGTTCTGTTGCGGGAAATGAGCTGGTGGGTCGCATGACCATTCCAGTTTTTCCTAATTATGTAGCTTATTTGAGCGAAGTTTACGTTAAAAGTGGTGTCAGTATGATTCTAACGAGACAATCTTTTGAATGAACCAAACTTGTGTTTTCTCTTCATGGTTCCTTTAACTGGTTTTATTTCGAAAGAGAAACAATATATAGAGCCATCCAACCTAAGCTTTATCTGCACATGCGTAAAATTTAGTTCTTTCTTAGACAAGGGGATAGAGACCATGCTGACGCATGCCTCGCCAAGCGTTAAAAATTCTTTCTTATCCTACAAGTTCACGTGAGAGCCGTGTTTTGCACTTTCTAATGATGGAAGTGTATTGTAATTCGGGCTAACAGTCGTTGCAATTCAAATGGCTTGCCAGGAAGCCTTCCGCTTCCTGTTTCATGACGTAGTGCGCCCCCTTGTCCTAACGCACGAACTCCCAGTCAATCGCCAAATTAACTTTTTAGACATCGAGTTTTGGTTCCAAGATGTTGGTATCTGTTGGAGCTATGATCCCAGAGCCAACAAACCACTTCTGCCTTTCAATTCAGCGCACTCAAAGCTCGTTAAATGAGCTATAGCCTCGATGTTCTTCAAGAACGCTCTTGGCAAATTTTGCCCTCACTCTATCATGGATGTGTTCAGCCAACAAGCCCACAAACTAACTGCCGCGGGGGCTAAGTGGCTATGGCGTTGTGGCGCTGAGCCCAAAGAGGCGGGTTCGATTCCCGGCCGCGGCGGCCGCTTTTCCGATGGAGGCGAAAAACAAAAACACCCGTGTGTTCGAGATCTCTGGGCACATTCCATATCCCCGGGTGGTCAAAATTAATCCGGAGTCCGCCATTGCGGCGCGCCTCATCGCATGTGTAGAATTCATAATCAATCAAGCCCAAAGACTGCTCAGGGCCGGGTACCGTCAGAACCTCCTGGCGTCGGTCGCAGAGAGCCTTCTGGGAAAAATTCGCGCCAAGCCGCAAACGTGTAATTACCACGCAGAGCGTAGGCAGAGGGTAGCTGTCATACCCTACGTACCATCGATATCACATAATCTGAAAAAAGTGGCCCACAAGTATGACGTGGGTGTTGTCTTCTCTGCCCCTCACAAACTTTCTAAGCTTTGCAAAATGACTGACCCGTAGGCAACCCAGCAAAGTGGATGCGGTACAAAACATCGGCGACATTTTGTTGAATGCGCAGGAGGTGTCACTGAGTCTACAAAACCCGCTTAACGTGCGGAAAAGTGTACCGGGGGTATTAAAAGAAATGCGAACAACGGAACGCACACCCTTAGACGCAGGCGAAATGCAAAAACATCCGTGTGTACGAGATTTCGGCGCACGATAAAGAACCCCAAGTGGCCAAAATTAATCCGGAGCCTTCCTCCACTACGGCGCGCCTCATCGCCTGCGTTGCGTCGGCGCGTTAAACCCTACAATCAACCATTCAAGCCTTAGACGCATGCCGCACCATCTGGATGCAAAGACAGTAAACTGCGCGCATGTGCACTTCTTCGAGATCATTGAAGAGAACGGCCTATACATTATGGGAAAGGCTTGACCAAGAAGCGGCGCCGCTGGTTTATCTTCTGGTGCCTTCTCACGCTGCGTCGCCACTGAGCAGGATGATCGTTGAAGCATAGAGTTTCATACTAATTTATACTTTAGTATGAAACTCTGTGAATTCAAGTGACGTCGCATGGGTAATTGTTGTGGGTGTCGTTTACAGCTTCGCTTTCTAACCACCTTCACAGGGTGGATTGGAGCGCGTTTTTTCCCCCTTTCTTCGCTTTTCTGCATTTAACTGCAGTTTTTTCCTTGTGTGCTCTTCTACCGCAGAGTAATGCCCTTGTCAACTGTAAGTGCCTTCTTACGCAAGCGCAATCCGTTTATTTGTTCAAATCGTTTTTCCTAAAACACTTTGCATTCCTGACATATTTTATTGTACCGAAGTTTTCTTTTTTCGTTCGTTTGTGCCATTTGTTTTTTCTTTCTTTTTCTGTTTGTCTAATACTGGTGTTAAACTATGTGTATGTTCAGGGTAAGTATGCCTCACCCCCCCCCCCTATTTAATACCCTCCATTAAGGGCCTTTAGGGGTACTATGAAATAAAAATAAAAAATAAATATCTATTCGGGGATTACGGTATTTTTTGCAAAATATTGCTTCGGCAAATGCCCAGTTCAGTTTCAGAAGGGAAAGAAAGAACATTGCTTGTGGTGAAGAAAACTATAGTTAATAGTTCAAAACATTTAAACGGCGACTTTACGATCATTATTTTTGTAGATTTTCGTACAGTATGTAATTCCTTAACCATAAGAACCCTGACAACTTTTTTTTTTTAAATTGCGATAGTACACCCGATGGCATAAATACTATGTTACAAGTGTGTAACTCCCTTTTCGCGCCGAAACGCAAGGCGGGAGCGGTGGTGGGGTCCCCATATCCATCGATGAAGGTCAGGTGCACACTAAACTTTTTAACACCCTTAAAGGTGCTAAAAGGGTGCACTCAACATTTTGCACCCTGTTTGCACCTTTTAAGGACTAAAACATTGCTCCGGCACCCAATCATGAGGGTGCCACATAATAAGGGGTGTAAATCTTAACATTTTTACACCCTTTAAGGTGCAAGGAGGGTGTACTGAACATTTTGCACCCTTTTTGCACCTTTCAAGCACCCAAATATTGCTCGGGCACCCCACCTCGAGGGTGCCGAAATTCAGGGGTGTAATCAACAGTTTCATAGGGTGCTACGACCGTTACAGGGGTGCTAAAAAGTATTTCTTCTCGATTGGGGTGTTACCACGGCACCTTATCGTTAGGGTGCCTAAAAGAACGGTGTGTGAATGCAAGCATGCAAAATTGCACAAAAACAGGCTGAATGTTTAAACCGCACATTGCACTATTTCACCGCCCGTTGAGAGAATAAATATGAACTCTCCACATAGACCAGGGGAAAGGCTCTAAAATTGCTGTTCGTAAATTGAACAAAACGTGCTGAATGTTTAAATTCCACTCTGCACTAATCTACTGCTTCGAGTGTATCACAAGGTTCGTTTCGATGTCTGGGTGCACTGGAAGGAAAGTCTACAAAATGCCTCTTGTAGTCCTATAAATAAAACTTTTACGCGAGGCATCGGTGTCCTCAACGAAATCGAATTTACCTAAGAATTTGTTCCCGTATTATTATGCCCCGGGCAAAAATTCCAACAAGACTTTCTTGTTGGGCTCACAGCACGCCTGTGGGGCCAATACGAAGTTCTGTCGGCACTCTATCGTTCCAATAGCCTAGTCTTCCAACAGGGAGTTTAACCTTGATGGCGTTTGTGGGGCCAATAAGAAGCTCTGTCGGCACTCTATCGTCCCAACAGCGTAGTCTTCCAACAGGGAGTTTAACCGTGATGGCGTTTACCGGCTCGCCAACACGATAAGTCAACGCCAACAGACGCCTCGTTCGTAATCAGCGGCGCGAGCGCGCCATCAGACAGAACCGACAGACGCCCTGAAGGTGGTTTTTAGGGCCTAAACAGCAGCGTCTATGTCTGGCATAGACGCTAGACGTCAACGTTTGTGTTCTGAATTTTCCCTTCAGTAAGTAACAGTCAGACGGACGATAACATAACTATGTGAATATATGCTTTGGCTCATACCACGGCAAGCGCAATCGTTTGTGGCTGCAGCCTCGGTTGCTCTTCGTCCACAACAAACTGAGTCGGCTGTACAGCTTTCTTCGAGGGCGTGTATGCAGGGGTTCTATCTTCCTTTTTTGCGCAGGCCGACGGGGGCGGTCGTGTAAAATCATTTTCGCTCGTCGCTTCCGTACGGTTGCCACCTTCCTGGTTTTGGACCCGCCCGACCGGTTTTTTAAACAGCGGGCCGGTTGCCGGTCCATATCTAAAACCAGTCGTCATCAGCCGGTTTTTTGGCTTTTGTGCCGTGATTATGCCCGTTTTGGCGTTTTATAAGCGTCAATTCAACAACTAAGACGATAAATACGTGTCGACAAGCATAGGCGTGCGCACAGGGGGGGCAGGGGGGGGGCGGCCACCCCCCCTAATCATCTGAAGGGGGCGCCAAATTTGCCCCATGCCTGCCTTGCCGATGTAACACATGAAAGTAAAATTTCTGCTCAGAAATATTTTGTGTGTGTTGCAATTCCATCACATTGAAATAAAAATTTTATAACCATCCCTCTTTGCACTGCGTTCGCACCGCAAGGCCTTCAGTGAGAAGAGGTCGGGAGTTGCTCTGGGGGGGGGGGGGGGGGGCGCAGCGGTAAGACTTTGCCCCCCCAAATTGAGAACTCTGCGCACGCCTATGTCGACAAGCTGCGCAAAGACACGCGAGCAGAGAAAATACGCGGGCGAGCGCGCTGCCTCAGATGGAGGGGGACCTAAGGGAAGAACAAAATAACGAAATTCTACCGCCGCGGTCAGCAATTGCGGTTACTTTTCAGTGAAGCACATGCAGAGCGATTAACCAAGCTCTCAATCACTTTCAGTACAAACGTTATGTTGATTTCTCTCTAAGAAAACACTACAATAAATGGCACTGCATGTTAAAAAACATGGCGTCTTTTTTCAACACAATCCCCCCTCCCCCCCCCCTCCCCCCCCGGAAGGCCCGTTTTTTTTTTTCGGGGAAAGGTTGTAACCCTACGCTGCTGTTCTGCCTACCTGCTTGCTGTACCTATTACGTCGCCGCCACCGCAAATCCCCACTTGTTACGAACTCAGAGGTTTTCGCACTGTTAGCAGTCGTTTTACACGATGGGTTTGATGCGCCTGACATGCCAGGAGTGACATTGCTTGTAGTATTAGAGCGACGTTGCTTGTCTGCAAGACGGTGCCGGTCAAACAAGCGTTATCAACGCCATAATTCTAACGGCACATTCCATTTATTTCGTGGCTGCCGTGGCTTGCGCAGAAAAGGTCGGGTTGACTGCGATAGCTTTGCTTGAGTCAAATAATGGAGCTTTGGCTCAATCGCTTGCAGCGCTAGCAATGCGGCCTCGTCTGCAAGACCGGTGCGTGAGAAACAAGCGTTAGGACAGCCAGAATTTCAAAAATGCAGCATAAACTAGACCATCCCTAAAGGAGGCGATGACTAGACACAAGCAACAATATTCGTTGACAACTTACGTAAGTATAGAGTTGTTTTAGGCGCCTTGAACACGCCCGCCGACATAGCTGTTTGTTAACGCGTCCGTTTACTGTTTTGTAGGTCAATGGTTCGATTCCTCGTCGAACGTTTTTTTTTTCTTTTTTCTTTTTTTTTTTTTACGTGAGGGTTTCATTAGCTCCTTTTTTAACGACCAGGGTAAGCACCTGTTCCTTGCTTTCTATCACGCCGACATTTACCGCCCTCTTCCTAAACCCAAAGTAGCTCGTTTTCTCGCACGTTCTCTCTTGAGAAGCCCGCCGTGAAAACAAAACCAAAACAAACGTCAAACCTCTTTACAATATCAGTATATATGTCAATTACTTTATGTGTATTCACTTTTTGTGTTTAAAAACCTTAAATTTAAGTTATAAACACATTTCAGACTTTGAAAGCAGAAAGATAATTACCAACATTACAGTAGTAACACAATTTTCGTCAAACATAGAGGTGCTGCATTTGAAGTCTGGCAACTATCTCTCTCTTTTGTGTGTGTTTTTTTATGGCGTTTTGTGCCGAGTGGTTGGTGGCGTGATTTAATCTGTTTTATCTATTTCAAGCTTAAATCATAGTTATAGAAGCTTTATGGGTGATGTCTACCCTTCTAACCTACGCGTGTGTTGAACATGGGGACCCCGGAAGAACGATCATCGCCGGATAAAATACTGCGCGTCAAAAGTGGATGACATTGCATCAGAACAAAGCGTGTTCGTGTGTCCGCGGGATGAAGACGACAGTGAAGGAGAATTTTACGTTGGAAACATCGTTTTTGCTCGGGTAAGTACGCATTTTTTATTATTCTGTATTTGGTTGGAATGAGTTCTGGTGTTTATGGGTCAGTAATTCGCTAGACCCCCATCTCGTTTGCTCTGAGAGCCTACGTGAGTTAGTATACTTGTTTGGCGCCCAGTCCACCGTTTCCGCAGAAGTCAGCATCAATTTACGCTGAAGCTAGACCTTGGCTACGATGCTCGCGCTATGGTACACGGCTGCTAATAATTTCACATCACGCAAGGCTCTTTAACACCGGGGCGTTTGTTTATGTGTCTCTCAAACAGTGCCTTTGCGGTTGCAGATCGCAGTCGCAATTTCGCGTGAGTGGCACAACGCTGTGATTAGTCCTCCCTCGTGAATACCCGCGGTATACCAAGAAATAACATGAACAGGAGGTTCCCTGGAAGTGCATGTGAAAACGCGTACACGTGATTCCATGGCTGGCGTCTCGTAGGTGTTGTGAAATCTCTCCCCCGCCCCCCTTCACGAATTCCGTGCAGTGCGCTTCGCAGCTATTGCGCTCGCGAGACCGGCGACCGTACACCTCGCGGTCTTCGGGCCGCGATATGTGTGCTGTTCTCGTGAAGCTCGACAACAGCGAAATTGCCGTACTCGCTCGCCAACGCGCCCCGACAGCGTACGCGTCGACCGGGTGCTGACGGAGTTGTGCTGGAAGAAAAGCAGGCAAGAGATGAGGGCGCATGAGGTGTAGTTAAACATGAGAATTTACAAAGTGCAAGGTGGAGAAAATAGTATGCAAGGGCCGGAAACGGTGAGAGAGTTCGGGCCGCGTGCCAGCGAGCGAGTGCGGTAATTTACGTTGCCGAGTTTCACGAGTCCGGCACGAATATGACGACGCCCGTCTGAGAGTTCATAGAGGTATAGAATTCACATACGTGCAAATTGAAGGTGAAATGCGCGCATGTGGCCTCGCAGGGAGTTAGCATAGTCTCGGGGTAGTGGGGGAGATTTCACAACGCCTACGAGGCGCCTGCCGATTCTTGTCAGAGTAGCTCTCGTGAAGTCTGGGGCTTGATATCAGAGGCATATGTATTGTTTAAATTAGTGCAGAAAATTGAGCCAATTCGCAAGTTCTCATTTTCGCAAAACCGCAGGCCATACAGAGACTAACAAAAAAGCTGTAGGCACTCACTCAACTCGATTTATATTGGAGAATTGAACGTGCAGATACAAGTCAGACATTGAAATGGAGGAGCCTCAACTATCACACACCAGTTCCGATTGAAAGCAAGGGATACAGATGAGCTGCTAGCATGCGTTCCATGCAAATTAGCTCAGTAGCTAGCTTTGCATATATCATGCATACCCCACTCACAGTACCTGCGGGTCTAATAAATACATTCTTACTGTGACCTAAATTTCACTTGGGGTGTTCCGGGAATGTTCTTATTAGTGCCTTGGAGGTTACTGTCTTTAAACGATTAAAAATCTACTTGATGTAAGCATTCGTGCTTTGTGTGTGCTCTTGTATTTCAACAAGTGTCAGCACACTCACAGATTATGCACCTGCAGGTGCTGCTGCTGGCTGTCCTGGGTCAGCTGCCTTCCAGTCCAGTTTCAAAGGCTTTGCCAGGGCCTCCCTTGGCCAACCGACACTGCACCTGCTGTACCCAAGTACTGCCTGGCCTTTCGTTGGTGCTCCGTACGCTTTGCCGCCAGGAATGGTCATTCATCCATCATCTGGCCGCTTGGACCACCCGTTCAGAAGTCAGCGCATTTGCTCGACACATCGGTCCAGGCACTGCTGCCATATCGGTGCACCCACCGATTATGTATTTTCAGGTTAGTTATTGCATGTTGTGGAACTTGCCATGATGTATACCTGTTAGCAGTGCTGTGGCCTCTGATTATTTGAAACATTTTCATGAAGCAGTGCTGTGCGTATGGAGCGTGTCATTGCTTAGCAGAGATATTGAAGAGAATCTGGGGCTGACGACTAAAGGGCAAGAAGAGAAATTGAACTGACTTTGAAGCAAGTATTCGTATGTAATCAAGCCAAGCAAACATTTAGGATCTTTCGATATGGTTTTAAACTTGCAATACAAACTGGTCTACTTCAGATCATACTGGTAATAATCATACTATACCGAAAAGTACATCCCGCAGTCTGTAGAATTCTGACAGCGCTTTTTTCGCAGTCTCTCATGACAGGCACTAATCTCAATGGTTGGAAGATAGTCGAGGTAGCACCAGTCTTTAAATCAGGAGACGGTACTTCACCATTAAATTTCCCTAACAAGCACCATATGCAAGGTCAGGAAACATTTCATCCACTCTCAGGTCGCTAATTATTTATAAAATCACAATATCACATTCGAGTATCACCACGGTTTTCACAAGGGTTACTTGAGAAACACAACTTTCAGGATTTGTTCACGATCTACATTGATCCATTGACACAGGCTTACAAACTGCGGTAGTTTTTCTCGATTTTTCTAAAGCATTCAATCGCATTGCACACCACAGACTACTTCTCAAACTTCACCCTAATGTCCTCACTTGAGCAAAAGATTTTCATTCTTCTCAAATGCAGTTTACTTCTAATAACTATATACTTCTTTTGCTCGTGCCACTTTGTTGTCCCCCCAGGCAGGTTGCTTGGTCTATCTTCCATGTTGCATATCCTCCCATGTAAGTCTATTTGCAGATGATGTTGTAATTTATCACACAATTTCTTTCAACTACTACTGTCAATGCTTTCAATCTGATCTTAGCACAATTAACTCCTGGTGCTGCAAATGGCTAATGTCGCTTATCTCTAAAACAAAGTGCATGACTTTAACGGTGGCAAGTCTCGGATTGTAAATACTTACTTCATTAACAACAGCCTGATTACCTCTTGAGACAAAGGTGTTTTGGTAGGCCGGTAGGGGAGGGGGGATTGCATGGTGGATTTCAAAAGGTACATCGATTGGGAAAATAAGACGTGTGATTAATATTTTCATTTGCACTCCAAAACTCGCTTTATTTCATATGTTTAACCCACTGCCGTGGCTAGGGTGGTGTGCTGTGGAGGCGAATGTCGGTTAGATACCGCTTGGTGTAGCCGCTTTTCAGATGGAGGCAACACGTAAAGACGCCCGTGTTTGGAGATTTCGATGCGCACAAAAATACCCAGATGGTCAAAATTAATGCGAAGCCTTCCCCTACAGTGCTCCCCATATCCCAAGTGTAGCTTTGGCATGTTAAACCACCGTTTTTTTTTTTTCATGTTTTTGGTATAGTACCAGCTGCTGTAGCAGGTGCAACTTAAAGGTAAAATTATACATAATGTTTCCAAGAGCTAAATATAAAGGCCATATTGAAGTGCGTTTATGGGTCTATCTCATAGCAGTAGTGAAAGGTTATATACTCTGGTGCAGGTTAAGAACGCCAATGGCTCATGTGGTGTAGTCCAGTGTTTGACGGAATGCCGTGTAGGCAGGTAGAAGCATTATTGCAGTGATGAAACGTAGGTCACTGACCAAGTCAAGAAAGCCATTTAACGGTTTGTTGCTTGTTCACGGTGAGCATGTGTCGTGGAAAACGAAGCTATATATTGGGCATTACGCGGCGCAATGAGTTTGCATAGATATGGTGCAGATTGCCATCCATTATGTTGATAATGTTGGGCGTCGTCTGAACAATGAGGGACTCGAGCAGTAATCGAGAAGATAGATTGCACTCAGTTGTCAGTAATTTTGTCTTGTTCCAGTCGACCACGTGTCCCGTCCTCTCACGGTGCTCTGCCAGTGGACTTGTTTTTGCATGGCCCTTGTTCACTTCGTTCCAGTGCTGCATTAATCTTCTGTGCAGATTGCCCGTTTCGCCAATGTACACTGATTTGCATTCAGCGCATGGAATCTAATAAACAATACCCGGAAGCTTGGAGCGTGAGAGGGGGTCTCTCACTCTGACAATGTCAGAACGCAGCTTGCTAGTGGGCACATGCACAATGTATGCACTGCGTGTCTTGAAAATGTGTGCGAGAGTTTCACCGATGTGTGGGACGTAGGTAATTGCTGCACGTTTTGATGCAGTCGTTGTCCTGAATATAATGCCTAAAGCATTATATTCAGAAAGAAGCGAAGAGGGCGACTAGCAAGAATCCACATTGACATTAGCAGGCAGAAGCGTCCACAAGGCCTGTGTCAAAACGTGCTGCAATTCTCGTCCTACACATCAATCAAACTTTCGCACGCATTTTCAAGAAACACATTGTGCACATCGTGCAGGTGCCCACTAGCAAGCTATGTTCTGACATTGTCAGCGTGAAAGACCCCCTCTCACGCTTCAAGCTTCCAGGTGTTGTTTATGTTTTGAACAAAAAAAGTGCCATTTAAACGTGACACCTCCTTCCTTGCCGATTTCTGATGCCTGATTGTTCAGTTTGTGGGGATACGTTTAGCAGATTGCTCACATGTCTAACCTGTATTTGTGCTTGAGCAGTCAAACGCTGATGCTAGCAGTGAAGTAGGTGAAAATTGTACTTTGATTGTAGTTGTGTGCAGATTACCTACATTGTGTTAATTCGTAGAAAAGCAAAATTGAGGTAACCCTGCTAACTGTTCCGCATTGCAGCATTTTATTATGCGAACGTTAAGGAGTTCAGCTGCTTGTTAAAGGTGAAATAAACAGTGGTACAAAAAGAAGAGCATCTACTAAACAGAAATATCTTCACAATCGCAGGATGCCAACGGTCCGCCTACCAACTTGTGTCCTGCATCGTTTCTGCTGGCTGGAGCGGTTCATGGAGCATTTTCCAGCTTCTCAAAGTTTGTGGTCAAGCGCTCCTCCAAGTGAAAGATGCCGCAGAGGGATCTTTTGTTTTAATGCCACAATTTCACGTGCTCAGCAGCAAATTTACTCGTAAGGCTTTTTAAATATTCATCACCCAAGAGGGCATGTTACCTTCGTCTTCGGTGGAATGTGTCTGCACTCAGGTTATTTGTGACAGAAACAAGTGGACCACGTCATGAGAGTCATTGAGGCCTTGTTGATTGTGCATGCTTCTGAAATGACATTTTCATTAAGCTGAATACTTTCCACATATTACGATTTGTGAACAAATTATGGTAAAAGTCATGATTATTTGTACTACACTGCAGGAAGGAAATGCCAACATACGTTTTAAGCACCTCTGATATTTCAGATCGTTGGCTGGTGAGCAATAAAACAAAACTGAAATTTTTTTAAAGTAAAATCAAATATTCGTTGTCACCAGTGCATGACCATAGTAAAAGCTATCTAGTCACCAAATTTAGAATTAGACACGAAATGCCAAGAAAAATAGGGAAATAAACTAGACAGCTGGCTACAATAAACCAATTCGTAAAATTCCTCAATGTCTATCAAGTGATGATTCAGGCAGGTTAGTTAAGATGTCAGTGGGTTTACGCACCCAACTTGCAGGGAAGCACATGAGCTCCCAATATTAAAATGTTTTTAGTGAAGACCGTCTTCCTTCATTAAGCTGCTTTGCACATTGATGCCAGTCTGATAAATGTCCTGAATTTTTGTTATGATCAATCTTTGTATGGGAACCATATATTTTTATATGATGTCGCTGTGTATTTCTGAAACTGTATCTAGTCACTAATTCCAATTTGTCGTGGTCAGGTTTTTTCAACTGATTCGTAGCTTTTTTAACAATTATGGTATATTTTGTGTGCCTAAAGGAATGCCTCATTGCATGTTTAGCCTATGTAGTGTTGAAAGCGGACATTTTGCTTCAAAGTGGAATGTCGGGCTAGCAACAAGGTACTTCGCGTGCTGCTCACTTTCATTCATGCCATTATTTTTTATATTATCATTTAAAATTAAAAGCCAACCAATTTGCTGTCGTTTTAATTTTGTCACCTACTTTATACTTTCTTTTTTTTTCAACTTTGTGTAAGGATTGACTATCCATATTTTTATGATACCAAGGCGTTGGACTGGGCTAGCTGGTACATGTTTGAATGGATGAAAAACCATAGGAAAACCCAGGACACAGAAGAGAACGACGGGACAAACTTGTGCCGTCATTCTGTTTTAACTGTTTCCTGTGTTTACCACTGGTTTTTTATGCATTCAAATATTTTTTATGAGTTTGTTGAACAGTGATTAGTTTAGGTGTGTTCAAACAATTGTTGGCTGCGAAAGCTCCCTGTAGCATTTGTATAAGTGCTCTCTGCTTTTTTTTTTGAGCCAATACCCCACCACCAGTCTTCATGAGGTGGTCTTTTGTAGAAATAAGTTGAAATAAATATTTGTTTGCATTGCTTTACATGTTTTGAAAGAATTTCTTGTTCATTCTTGTTTCATTCAACCCCGTTTCAGAATCCTGCTTAAGGCATTTCCTCTGTTATTTTTTTTCAGAACCAGGAAGGGTGCTCATCCTCGGTTCTTGCTGAAGCAGCAGTATCCATACTTCACACGTGAGCTCTGAACACACAGTAATTATGGTATGAAACATTCTACCAGTATAAGCCTGCTTTGTAGACGTCATTGTAGATGTCAAAGCTCTTGACAGTGTAGTCCAATGTCTGGTGTAACGGGCAATGTCTACAACTTGTAAAAATTAATTTTGTGGCTATAATGTTTGTGATTATTTTAAAATGCACGTCAACTACTATTTAGAATCGCTGTCTAAATTGGCAGCCATTTTCCTGGTGGATACAGAAAGTGAAAAAGCGCATGTGTAGAGATTTCAGTGCACCTTAAATGTCCCAAATTTGCTAAAGCTAATCCAAAGCCCTCCTTGTGGTGCACTTCATATCCCATGTACAGTTTTGCGTAAAAACAGCTAAAAATTTATGATCAATTTAAACTTATTTTAATGTTTTTAAATGCAAATATTCTCAGTTTAAGCTGCCATATTTAGAGTAAAATATTTTGTAACAATTATATAGCTACCAAAGGTTTACAGAAAAGCTTTTTGCTTTTGGTTGTGCACCTTCTTATCAAAAGAAAAATGTTGTTAAGAAAGGCAGAAGAAACCCAACTATGGAAATTAGCAAACCCTAAAGCTGCGGATAGAATGAATGTTTTGTAGAGAATCTTTTGCTGATGTCAGTTCTAGTCAACTCTAAAATTTAAAGTCTATCGACGTAGAATGCTTACCGTGAGGCACCTCGTAATACTAGCCAAAAGTAATGGGCCCTGGCTGTTGGCTTTTCATTTGCAACAGTGACAAATGACCCCACATCCACCGGCAGGGACATAATGCAGGGCACCATGTACAAGCTAGCCTCATGATAAAATAATGTTTTCTGAACAATGGCATTACATTTCAACCATGGGCTTCACCAGGGAACTTGTATGCATTGTTTTGTGATGTTTGCAGTTCTTGTTATTGCTATGTGGGGTCATTTAGTCTAAAGGTATGTTTATAAAACTCCAAATACCACCAAACCTTGCAAGTGCTGTACCATATGAATATTTTTCCGTAAAGCAAAAACAATAATGCAAACGAAAATAAATGGCTTGGGTACCCAACTTTTATAAGTAGATTATGAGCCGCAGTACGGAGGGAACTATATTATGAGCCGCATTACGGAGGAAACTATACATTTTGCATTTGGTCTTCCTTGATATTGAACCTTCCTGCTCAGCTCAAGAATAAGGCACTAAACATTGCAGGTAGCTACCTTGATTGGAAGTTTGATGCAATACTAAGAAGCCAAGGGTTTTAAGGTTCAAGGAAGTTTTGTGTGGTTGAAGTGTTGCACACCTAATTGCTTTCACTGCACAGCATGGTTAGGCTCTGCAGTGAATCTCGAAGGATGTGTACTGCAGTTCGGCAAAGTGAACATATAATTGGTTTTTTACGAAGTTTTGGGTAATCAACTACCTCTAAAGTTATAACTGTACTGAGATGTGGCTCCTGACTTTTTAAATTGATGTTTTAACAATCGGTGACACAAGTTCAAGGAAATTATCAGCTGATGTTGAGCTTCAATGGAATGTCTCACAGAACCGAGCTTGGAAAGCACGAATGTTTCATACCATAATCGTGTGTGATATTGTGCAATATGTGGTCTCACACCTGCTGCACCTGTGAACCGAGGATGACGCACCCGTTTTGTACCCCTTTAGGTGGGTGCTTTTGCAGAAGATGCTCCTACAGATTGGGGTGCTAAGTAGCACCCTAGGATACTTTTAGGCGGACAAGGGTGTTTATAAGGCACCTGTCTTCTGGGGTGCTTCACAGAGGGTGCTCCTGCGGCGACAAAATCCAAGCACCCTAAAGGGCGTAAAATATTCAGTTTTTAGGGTGCTCCTGCGGCGACAAGCTGAAGCACCCTTTTGGGCGTAAAAATTTTTAGTGTGTGGTCTGCCAGGGTGGAGGCCTGTGCTTCAAAGGCGTCGTGTTCTAGCTACTTCCTATGAAGGGTGCGTCCACAGCAAATGTTCTGCGTCTGCATCTTCGGCAGGAGCCGTGCAAAAGGGGCAGTTGTGTGCGAACGGGGCATGGTAGCGTGGTGCCCACTCCCGGGTAACAGCGGGAGAGAGGGCTACACCCACACGAAGTCCTAGCAGCAATACCTCCTCCCAGCGAGCGAGTCTACTAAAGAGGTCCGTTCCACACGGTGGAATTACAGCTCGTGTAGCGCGACGAAGATCTTCTTATCTTTGGAGAAACTGTCCTGGGGCATCTTACTGTCAGTAAGGGCAATGGTCGTGGAATAAATGCAGGGTGGCAGGCACCATCCGCCGCAATATGAGCGGGGAGCGTATTTCGCCGGAACCACGAGAGCCGCAGAGGACAGGGGTACGTATCCAGTATGTCATGAATGTCCCTCGACTCTAGATTATCAGTTGACTTTCATGGAAAATCCCTCGCGCTGCTTAACCGTGCGTAAATAAATAAAGCTAGCTATTCGTTTGTCTAAGCACAATACGATACCTAGCGGTGTCCCGCAAGCAAGCGCCGTGGGGCCACTTTACTTCGACTAATAGGTTACCAAAATAGCTCACTAACGGAAACAACAAAACACAATGAAGGAAAAGGTAGAGGGAAATGGAACACAACAAATGTGACGTGCACTTTTGGTTTCTTAGCGAACGATCTAACCCGAAGTTTGGCGCTCTTCATGCAAATGTGACACGAAATCTTCCTAATCCGAATTACATTTCAGAAATTTGCTAGTTTGAAAAAAAAAATGCTTTTGTCGGAAATCGTACGGCCTTGTTTCATTAACTCAATGGCCACGGGACTTCTTTTTAACACCCAAACGCATGCTGACCCAGAAAGTAAGCAGTGTCAGAAGGCACGAAGGACACTGTTCGGATTTTGAGTTATTGCCCGAATTCACGGTACATTTCCCAATCGTATCGCTAACATTCGTGACGGAAAAGTGAAAGTACTGCTTAATTATCCTGTCCTCCTGCTCAATTCCGCCCATCGCTTTGTCCGGTGTGTTTAAAATACCGGATCGCAAAGATACAGGCGAACACCAAATTTTCCTCCTTTTTTCTGCGAGCTGCGTTTTTGTCGCGTATACAGGCCGCCGCTGGCCACGCAAAACCGGGTGTAAAAGTTATTTTCAATTCTCCATCCGAGTCCGGTTCAAAAGGCAGCCTTTCGCACACGTTCAGCAAGCCTCTAATCATTCCCGCACATCTGCGGAAGAGGGCTTTTCAAGTATCGTTCAATATTCGCGCCTTTCTAACGCCATGGGAAAGGTCACGACATCTTCAAACAGTGTAACCCGACACCCATCTGCACCGAACGCGCTTCAGTTCGAGAACACAACAGCGTTTTGCTGCCGCAGAGGGGCCTCCAGGAAGCGAGAGCTGATTATTAAGGAAAGAGGACGGGGCGCAGGCGTTTATGCAGAGCTGAACAGCCCTCTAACGAAGACATACGCAGCCGCAAAAGACACCCGCGAGCACACACATGCGCCTCATCGGCGCACGGCAGAACGGCGACACAACAATACTCCATAGAAGGAGAGATAAATAGCTGCTCCTCCAGAGACCAACGTGTGTACTTAGCCAGCCCGATGCGGCGGCCCTGTAACTACGTCAACGAACACGCCAACAAAACACCAGAACACCGAAAAGTGGAACAAGAAGGCAGCCTGGGAGAGGAAAAAAGAAAAAAAAAGAGAATACGAATCCTGGGCGTGGTAATCCATGGCTCCTCCTCCGGCGTGACGACAGCCATCAATCACTCCCGGCACGGGAAGCCACACCTACTTTCCGCGCCAAACAGGCAACCTTCGAGGAAGATTATTCACAATAAGCGGGGAAACGCACAAGGTGGATGAGGGACCGGGAGCTGGTGAAGCGTTGATCCGATTCGAATATCCGCGCGCAGCCGTCGGACGCCCCGCGTACAGAAAACACAAGTTCGCTCGAATGCATGCGAAGGCGGGGCGCACCGGGAACCGCCCTCATTTTTTTTTCCGAACGGGGTTCCGGCCAGACATCGTCGCGCGGGCTTCGGTGCTTTTTCGGCTCGATAATAGAATCGTCGTTGCATTCTTACCGTCGTGCCTGACCGTTCGCCCCGCGAAGCGTGAGATTTTCCACGGGGGCGCAGAAATAGAGCCGGCACACAATGCGCGTTATTCTCTCGCTCGCCGTCTCTTCAGCCCCGCCCCACTCCGACACCCGCCACGTTAAGCTTACCAAGCATCGGAGCCCCTCCTCGAAAGCGGGCGGCTGGCTGGGAAAGGGAACCAGACAGAGCTGTAAGGGAGGGAACGAAGCGCCGAACCAGCACAGCGAAGAAAGTAAACACAAGTGGACGGGAACAAAGCGCGGTAGCGGGAGGGCGAGGGTATCCTCGCGTCATCGGGCGGTGGACAGCGGCGAGGCGGCACATACGTGTTCCACAACAAGAGAAATCGCCACTCAATCCCTCTAAAGCAGCGAAGAGGGGCCTCTCAGTGCCGAGTGGGACCTCGTGGCAGCAGCTAGCGGCGACCTAGGCTGCCGCTTTCCACGAGCCTCCACGCCGACCGACCAGCGCGCTTCGCGTCGTTCCAAGATGGCGACCGCCGCCGAGATGAGGAGGGGAGAAAGAGGAAGGGGTGGAAGAAGATTTCCCTAAGGGGAAGACGAAGAAGAAGCGTCGAGAGCGGTCTTGAGCGCGCGTGAAAGACGGGAGGAAAGAGGTGGCGAGCAGTGCGCGGCCCCGAGGGCCAGGAAGCAAAAAAAGGCAATCCAGTTGTCGCAAGGAGCATGGGAGCATCCCGGGCGGAGGACGCCGGCGGCGGCATGGTTTCGGTCCGCGGCAAGTCATGTCTATGAGTCCCCGAAAGACGCCGCAACACCAGCCGGAACCGGAGGACGACGACACCACGACGACGACAGCAGCGAACCACCACCGGCTGAGTAGTCATCAGCATCTGCAGCAAGCGCACAACAGCACACCCTTCTCAGTGTCCGACATCTTGAGCCCGCTGGACGTGAGCACGGTGCAGCAGTTTCCGCACTTCGGGGCAGCCGACGACTGCGTGAGCGCCGGCGCGGGATTCGGAGGCCTGGTGATGAACAGCCACTACGGCATGCAGCTGGGGTCGCAAGGATTCCCCGGAAGCCAATACGGTGTCGGACAGCCGGACTTGACGAGCCACTACGCCGACCCAGTGCGGCAGTCGGCGGCCGCGGCTGCGGCGGCCGGATGGTACAGCACGGCGCCGGATCCGCGCTTCGCAAGTGAGTACGCATCTGGCACCTAAGTTTAACAGGCGTAAACCAGGGGTGCGAGAGGCAGATGGCCGCAGAAAGTACTATCGGGGGAACAGAATCAATCCGTCAATGTGAGGGTCGCGCAGGTCCTCACCCTTGAGAGGGTAACAGCCAGACGACGATTATAACAATGATAATGATGGAGATGATGGCAGTGCAGTGACTTATTGCTCGGACGCTAAACTAAGTTGCGTGGGTTGAAAAACCGTACAGAATCGATTCGTCCGACGTAAGTATAGGGGCAATTGTACGTCGTACAGGCCTTCACCGTTCAGATGATAACCACCAGAATGATAGTGATGTAGTTGACTGCAGGGCTGTGAGGGATTGCTCAGACACTGAACTAAGTGGTGTGGGTTCAAAAACCCACCGTGAATAAAAAACAGAATGACATCTGAAAAAGAAAAACCGACGTTTACAAGTTACGGTGTGCAACACGCTATCAGATAAAGCACTCCTTGAGATACTGCTGAGCAACAGCCATATGGGGGTGGTCCTTCCGTACGCATGAAGTCTACCGCATCCTAAAATCACCTAGTGCCACCATTCTATTGAAAACCTTGTGCTCATGGGTTTTTCTTGTAGGCAGTTTATTTTCATACCTTAAGGACCCGGGAGGGCATTACATGGGGGGATTAGGAAAATATTCAACCAGTGCACAATACATTAAATGTTGCCGCACATCATTATATGAAGCTTAAAATGTAAAAGCGCAGGAAAGCTACACACAACAGAAGTAATAAGGAAAAAAGGCATGCATATAAAATTTGCACAAGAGCACTAGGTGCGTTAACAATGCAATATGCCCCAGCTAACAAAGTGTCGGCGCAAATACAGCACACACAAAACAAATAACATCAGCAACACCACTGCATAACTAAATTAACCAACTGGAATGTCTAGGAACACTTTTAATGCTTTAAGAAAGGGTGACGACTCTGTTATGGTTGCAATATTCTCTGGTAAGGAATTCCATTTAATCCACGGGGCTAAGGGCGAGCTTTTTTGGTTTTTTTTTTTTGTTCTCAAAAAGATGGGATTAACTTCGTTTGGATGATCAACACGGGCTGAAATGTGTGATGGCTAGAGGATATGATTGCGCGCGAGCATGGAGTTGCTGTGGTACAGTGAGTGGAAAAATGATACCGGTGCAAGTTCACGGCGTGTGGCAAGGGATGGCAGATTAAGAGATTTTCGTAAGGCAGCCACGCTTTCATAACGCGAGTATGGCGATGTTATGAAGCGCGCAGCTTTGTTTTGAATCGATTCAACCAGGTTAGTTAAATTTTCTCTGTGAGGATGCCGAGAAGCATATTCGAGTGATGGTCTTATCAGGGAAGCGTATGAATGAAGTCTGTTTTTTTTTTGTTAGCAAAATATAGCCACCTTTTGAGGATGCCAAGTTTTTTATTGCTTTAGTAGTGATATGTTCAATGTGAGTGGTCCAATTTAGATTGGCTGTGAAAAACACCCGAATATATCTAAAAAATAGCACTGATTCGATTCGGGTATCCTTTATGGTGTATGTGTTATGGGAGGGGATTGAAGCAGAACTAAATTGTAAGTGATTAGTTTTTCCCTCGTTTATTTCTATCTGCCGCATGTCGCACCACTCAGTCAACTTATCGAGGTCAGATTGTAAAGGGATGATGTCGGCAGGGCTAGTTATTTCTTTGCAAATTACGCAGTCGTCTGCAAATAGGCGAATTTGCGAACTTTTGTTACATGTTATGCCATTAATGTTTGTTAAAACAAAAGAGGGCATAGAACCGAGCCTTGTGGAACACCGGATAAAACGCTAGTACGGTTAGAGACATAGCTCTTTAGTTTCACAGATTTGAAGTGGTTAGTAAGAAATTCCAGGATCCAATGTGTTGTCTTACTGTCAGCTTGAGATTGCGAATTTTGAGTTCTAAACGTTTGTAGGGGACCTTATCAAATGCTTTAGAGAAGTCAATAAAGATGGCATCGGCATGAAGAGAAGAGTTAAGCGCAGAATGAAGGTCAGTAACTAGTTCGAAGAGTTGTGATTGACATGAGAAGTTTTGACGAAAACCATGTTGGTTGTTTAGGAGCAAGTAATTTCGATTAAGATGAGCAATTATATTTGTGAAGAGGATATGTTCGAGAAGTCTACAGCATATGGATGTCAAATAAATTGGTCTGTAGTTATTAGGCTGTGTATTATGTCCAGACTTGAATATTGGAATTACGAAAGCAGATTTCCAGTCCTCTGGCAAACAACCTGCATCTAAAGATTGTTGAAAAATTAACGCGAGCAAGAAGGCTGAGAAGTGGGTGGTTAGTTTTAAAAGCTTAGCGCTAATACCGTCAGGGCAGGGGCTGGTTTTAAGTGCTAAACGATCAATTGCAGAAGCAACATCATGTGTAGTAATTGTGATTGGAGAAAATTGATTAGGGATAATGAGCTGTGGCAAGTTTCGGTTGCTATCAAGTTGTCGCTCGATAGTGTGCACTTCGGAAAAGAAATGGTTAAGTTTTTCAGCGCAACCGGCTAAGCTCAAGGTTTCGCCATTCTCTCCACAGAGTGCTGGCACTGAGTCGCTTTTTAGTGTTAACAGTATTAACAGTGCATCATCATCATCATCAACAACAACAACAACAACAGCTAACTGCAGGACGAAGGCCTCTCCCATCGGTCTCCAACCAATCCTGTCCAGCGCCGCTGACTTCGACGTTTTAACAGCTGTGCAGTTCAAACGTCCAAGCCAACATTCTGATCGAAAGTCCTAGCCTTCGCACTACGGAGCGGCTATACTGGGGCACAAATTAAGAACGGCATTAGCCCATGCAGTGTATCACTCCGCAGATGCGACGGCCCCGGATGTCAGTGCGGCCGCGCGTTTTGAAAGGTCTTTGCGCTTAAGACGTGGCATCGCCTCATTTTCCGCACGCAGATTTTGTGGTCGTCGCTGCAGTAATCTATAAGCAGATTACTCAGTAAAATCACTGAAACGACTCGCGTCCTGTTAAAAAAGTGCGAAGGGTACCAAGAAAGTAAAAGCCAGATCGAAAAGAAAGTGAGAGAGAAAGAAAGAGGGGATAAAAATTCCCCCGCATTTCCCCGAGGGGGAGAATGTGAAAGTGCGAATGCACGGTTGTCGGCCCGCTTGCGGCGCTTGCGCTCGGCCCCCGCAGCCCACCGCCTCGCCGCCTTCTCTTCCATCTCTTCCATCGGGTTTGTAGTATCACGTGTACACCACGCAGTTATCAAGCCGCTATAACGCCGCTGAGTCGCCAACGCACGCCGCTGACGACGTAGTTTGAATGCGTTAAAGATATAAGGCGCGTTACTGACAATATCAGCGTCGCGTCCGTGGCTTATTCGGTAGAGCGTCGGGCTGCGGCCCGCAAAGTCCTCGGATCGAAACCTGGCGCCGGATGCTGTTTCTTCTTTAAAGAGCACTGCGGACGCCGACGCCGCCGCCGACGCCGGCGGTGGATGGTTTGGGGTCGCTTATAAAGTGAAAATACTCGTAGTAAGGCACACATTGCGCCGCGCGGAGGAACAGCCAGCTGCGGCGATGAGACGGAGTGGTAACTTCCGTAGCCGTTCTTCAGTTATTCGCACCGAGATCGAACGCAGTCGGCGCCTGGCGGTGGCGGGACGAACCGCTCCTATAGTGTGGATGTCGCTCTCGCGTCGTCTGCTCGTTCACGTTGCGCACGGCGCAAGACGCGTGCTGCACACGATAAATAATGAATAGGTGCACTTGTTTGGCGGTAAACAACGACATAGTTACCGCTGCTTCCGCTTTTCTTCTAGAGACGCTATAATCAGCGGCCGTTGCGGGTTAATACGCTGGTTTAATTCCACGAAACATCTTCGCCGTGGTCACCGCTTGAGTGCGAAACGTGTTATAAACATTGCTTCGACACATTGCACTTTTCTTCTTGAGGAGCGCAGTCGTGTGCCGTTTCGGAAACGTCAAAGGGTGCTTTTTGAAGGTGGCGTTGTGTTTATTTAGAGGATGAAAGTTTATTACCCGAAACGGGTAAGAAGCGCCAAGGCCTGTGCATACCCGTGCATTTGCCACACCCTTGTAAAATGGTGCTGTGTCCTTATAGAAAGAAATAAGAAACAAACAAAAGCAATCACACTGCACACGACTCGTGCGCTACCACCCATACATTATCGGGGACGTATTTCACACCCGCAAGCGCCTGTGTGACCGAATTCTTCCCGTACCTTTTCTAAAATAATTACCATTTTTGGACAGTCGTTCCTTATACTGTGTTGCTAATATAACTTATTATAAATACGTTCCTCTGGCTGCGCAAGATTATTATGTCGGGGTCTTTCTCGGTAAAATTCAGCAGCTGTGAGTTTTCGCCTGTCCTGTGGCATTTCGTGTGTCATTTTTATATATCCCATTTTCAAATCCCGACATGAATCTCATTGTCCAGAAACGTGTTTCACTCAGCATAACTAAATGCCTAATATGGTCGCGTATGAACCTCTCAAAGTGGACCTAAGTTTAAAGGAGGAAATATCGCGTAATATAATGCACGTTGTTGGCCACATGTGTGGAGGGTGTGTGCCATGACTCACTGGATTTTTTTTTTTTTTTGTTCCCAATGCTCGTGTTCAATAAATTTTTTAAAATGGCGAGCCACAACTCCTGGACAATCTCGGGCCAAAAGGGGGGCTAATCAGTTTTGAAAATACTGGCGTCTACTTGTTGAAGAACTGAGTTTTCACCGCTACGGAACACGACGCCTAACGTACTTTCAATTGAAAAGTAATACTGATTACCAACGTTTGGCTTTTCGCGTTACATGCGTTCGCTTCTCGCTGCGCTTGAAAAGTTGGCTGATACCCCCTCCGAAAAAACAAACGAAATAGACAGAAAACCTTTATCCTTGTCTTTTGTAACCAATCCTCAAGAATTAAATACCGAGACAAAAGCGATATTCAGTTTACAAAACAAAGTATACTTACCGACAGCCCGTTGCGCTGTTTCGTAACGAGAAATAACAAGGAACGTTTTACTACATCCGCAACAGGGCAACTTCACTTTCCATTTTTATGGATCGTAAGCAACATTATGCAAGACTGCAAGCACATCTCGCTGTTCTAGGCACCTCTTAGATTTTAAAAGGAACGCAAATGGTCACCAGTGCAGCCGTAACAGAAAATATGTGCTCACTGTGAGGTCCTGCAGAAGCTTGGTATACACAATTGAAAAATGCGCTAACAGGACGGGACTGAGGGAAGGAAACACAAAAACAGCGTTTTTGTGTTTCCTTGTTTTTGTGTTTCCTTCCCTCAGTCCCGTCCTGTTAGCGCATTTTTCAATTGTGTCAAGAGACCAACTAGCCCCCCAGACAGCTTTGTTGGTTTACACACTGTAAACCTGCTTGTCACTTTGCAAGTCTATAGCTAAACATGAGATGTTGATTGTACTGCGCGTGTTATCAATTTAATTCGCAAGTTCACTTGCGACGAAAGCCTTAAATAAGTGATCCGACACCGTTATTCATCAAACCTGCCTTCAGAGTCGCTAAAATTTCATTTAACTAAAGCTGCGCGCAAAAGACCTGTTAGAACGGTTGCATTTACATCTCTGCGCTAGTTAAAATTCAGTAATTTCTGTCTTTCGAACACACAGAAAGTATCGTAAGCTCTTAGAAAAAATGTCGGGGCAGTTAGGTGGTGTTATTATTTAAGGGCATCCCACAAATGCAAGAATATTGCGTCATGCTAGCGGTGAAAGTGATTGAAACTGCTGTTGTAAACTGAATTCAGAGATCGGGACGTCCTGATTTGTTTCTGTTTATGATTTTATTGAAACCTCAAAGCCATAGTCTGGAAAGATCGAGCCTTGCTACGAGCCACGGCGAACAAGTTCATCTCATTATTGCGGCCGTTCTGAGATTCCCGATGGGTCGCCGCTTTTTTGGCGTTCTAATGAAAACCTATTGCCGCTTCCATGCTATACATTGAAAGTTCAGGAACCGAACTACAGCATACCACTCTTGTCTGCGCCTGTCGTGCGCACATATGGCGCGAGAAAGACACGAAGCGCGCCCACAGTGTGCATTCTACCGGGCCGCTCAGCGGAGCATCCACAATAGCAGCGCGACGCTGCCGCCACCTACATGTCGATCTCGCGGCGAATAGCCGAGTGCAGTTTCATCAGCGTTTACCAATTCTATTCTACTATAGTGTAGTTTCAAGTGCAGTTCCTGGATATATACCAGTTGCGAAACTCCCCATAGCCCCCATGTATCAAAAGCGGGTCTTCAGTTGCCCCCCTGCGCTGGAGGCTAGCAAGGGGCAAGTAGACTAGCCTGTCGTCTGTCGGCAGAAGGTTGAAGTAGTACTGAAATGCTTGCGGTCGCTGCTGTAAGTCATAATATAAAAAGCCATAACACATAGGTACATTTTACAGGCTTGTCCCTCAGCTTCAACGAAGTGGAGGGGCGCGCGCGGCCCGGATTCTGAAGCGGAGTTTCTCAACTGTATATATTTAAAGGAGAAGCAGGGTCATAGACGGTGCCTGACTTTGGCTCTTCAGGGAGAACATGACTTTCGGAACCAGCCACAAGGGATCCGTCACGCTCCACACGTCATTTCTGGGGGACAAACTGACCACATCGAAAGTGCACTGCCCGGCTACCTATAGTAGCACAAGCTCTTGGGCTCAAAGTGTGAGAAGAGAATTTATTATAAAACCACATATCAACACGCAGCGACTAGTGGTAACAGCGCTGCCCGAAAAACACACACAAAAAAAACGTCCCCAACATTGCATAGGCGTATCCAATGCCCTGCTTCAACGCCAAACTTGAACAGGCAGCATGCACAACAAACCGTGCACATGCGCCGGAGGGATGATTAACACTAACGAAGAATTTTGGATGAAAGCGTTTATATGAATAAAAATTGATATTTTGGTTCCATATCTGTTTTTGTGGGCAGCGAACGTTTAGTTCAAATTTTGGGTAAAATTTTTAGGGAGGCGTTTAGAATACCTGTAGTTTGTTGGGTCAATAGTGAACGCGAGTGTGCAAGCCGTGGGTGAAAGCGGATGACGTCATCAACCAGCCGTTGCAAATTTTCCCGAACTCACCAGCGACAAAGCCTGTGCGTATTGTCACTGCTCGTTTTTTTTTTTTTTTTTCTTGGGCCGGCTAAACGCGAAAATCTGGTCTAGTTTGTCTCTCCATCTGTCTCAGCGGAACTGAACTGGACTGAATACCCATCGGTGAGCTCTCGAAAATGTACTTATTTGTAACAGAATCAAGCCGTAAAATTAATTAATGAACACTGAATACATATTCCTGCATCGCCACAATAATAATAAACTAACTACAGTGTCATAAGAATGCGCATTTCGAAAATAACTACTACAATTTGAGTGAGAGAGAGAGAGAGAGAGAGAGACTGCTCTTTAATGTGCACTGGTGAGGTCAGCCCTGCTAAGGACAAGGCTTGCTACACCAGATGGGGGGGGGGTGACTACGTTGAGGAGGGGTGAATATTAGACATTAGGGTTACAGCAGGAAGAAGCAAAAACAAGAAACGTTGAAAAGAAAGGAAAGTAAAAAAGAAAGAGAATGCTGCCAGCAGAGTCCGGATATACACATACAATTGAAAAGAGAATCGTTAATGTAAACACTGAAACAAAATGAAAAGTAAACGACGCGAAAAAAAAAAAAGAGTAACAACACCAACCCAAGAAAAATAAATAGATGAACGCCAGTGACACCAGCACAAGCAAAGTAAATAGATGAACGCCACAGTGCGAAAGAGTAGATATCGCGACACACTTGCACTGTCTGCGATCTAGAGAAATTTGTCTAGTTCCGTGTCTCGTAGGAACTGGAGTAGAACTTTTGTACCTAAGGTTCTGTCAGCAGTATTGGCCCAGCGCCCAAGAAAATGACAGAGCTCCAGACTTTGCGAACCCATAAAAAGCCTACCTGATAACCACATACTTTAAAACTGCGAAAACGTGATTAATTCTTTTGTTAGGCAGTATTTACCTCAAGCAAGGGCTAGAGGCCCTTTTTTTAGCATGCGGAACACTTCATTAGAGCTTTAGTACAGCTAAAATAAGAGTACTTACGAATAAAGAGTGTTGTGTTCCTGCGCTTGTAACGGCAAATAGCAGCGCAATTAGGTCTGCACCCATTTCGGAAATGGTGTTTCGCTTACTTTCGGGCTGTTTTGCAGGAACAAAAGCTTGGAAATAACTGAGAAAAATTTAAAGCACAGTAAAAGCAGCCATAATTGTACTAGCTGAGATAGTTTTAAAACAAGTTTCGGCAGGGAATAGTGCGCAATAAAGTTATAGTTACCTCAAAGCCTATAGTGAAAGCTTTTTAATCAGAAATAATGACGAATGTTTTACACCTGTGCAACAGATTTAAATTTGTAAAAATATACAATGACCGCATTTCCAAAAAAAAAAAAGCCAGCCATTGGACTATATGAACGTGGATGACCAGCCAAGGTGTATACAATACAGATCCCACTCATGGTTGGAGAGTGTATACGCATATTTGTTTTAAAGACGCTATTATGTCTTGGGCTACTTAAATCTGCAAATATTTGTATGTATGTATGTATGTATGTATGTATGTATGTATGTATGTATGTATGTATGTAAGAAAAGAAAACTTTTAACAAGGTAAAAGCACGACTGTTGCCAACGTTTCAGCAAATAGACTTGCTTTCGTCAGGCCCTGACGAAAGCAAGTCTCTTTGCTGAAACGTTGGCAACAATCGTGCTTTTACCTTGTTAAAAGTTTTTTTCTTGTGTTCTCTACCATCTTCAAAAGTTCTACTGCTCCCTGTGTGTGTGTGTGTGTGTGTGTGTATGTATGTATGTATGTATGTATGTATGTATGTATGTATGTATGTATGTATGTATGTATGTATGTATGTATGTATGTATGTATGTATGTATGTATGTATGTCGATTCAACCAGCCAACCAAAATTTAACAAAATCTTCCAACGAGGAGTTTACAAGACAACTTTTGTCAAAACCAGTAAATCTGAAAACACATTTGTACTTGTCAACATTGTTCAGTAAAAAGAAAACATTCGATATATTTGAGGCAAGACATCAATACATAACTAGTATTTACAGTATTCTTTTAATTAACAATACGCGGCTGCATGATTTCTAACAGCGGAGTTGTTGTACGAGCCGTGAGTTCACCGTTGCAGGAAAAAGTACCAAGAAAATGCGAAGCAAGCTCTCGTGAGCGCGTGCCACCTCCGAGCGTTCCCGGCATGCACAGTGGCTTTAGCGAAAAAAAAGCTAGCAAAAACCACGAGGAGCGCAAAAATGCCGAACGCTCGTGAGCGCTGGCCTCGCGCGCGGCGACCACCAAGTCCCGGGCTCACGCAATGGCTTTGGTAAAAAAAAAAGAAGAAAAGAAAACGCTCCAGTGCTGTCGTCGAGCGCTACCGCGCTTGTAATGCTTGGCATGACGAACACGACGATATCGATGCATATGATGGTGACTACTACTAGCACAGTGCAAAGCAACGACGGAACATGTAAATAAACAATTTCAAACTTGTACAAATGCGTGGTGATGTGCCCTTTAGTGCACACGTATGAAGAAATCCTGCAGCTCCGCTATGCTTAAGCGTTGCGCGACTTAGTGCAAGGTTCGCCAGTTGAGCTGGTAGAAATCTACAATGCTGAGAATGACTTTGCATCTACTACTCGCTGCGAAGAAGACGACGACCTCTTCGATGCATATGACGACGATTATACTAGCACCGCAACTATGCGAATAAACAATTATACTGAAACTTAACTGTGTGTCAGGCAATGCTCTCCTACAACGCTCCGCCATTCAGGTTTTGTAGCGTAAGCTACACTGGCCGAGGTTCAGCAGTTTCGCGTGTGCCGTGAAGGGCCGTTCTGCGCAAGCGCGAGGAGCATGGGATTGGTTTGGATCGGTTCGGATTGGATTGGCTTGGCTTGAATTGAATTGACTTGGATTGGATTAGAATGGATTTGATTAGGATTGGATTGGATTAAATGGGATTGCGTGGGATTGAAATAAAATCCAATTGGAGTACGGGTGTATAGACAATCCGGTCTGCGCATTGCAGAGGAGTGACGTCATAGCCGCGGCAGACGCACTGGCGCCGGCGCGTGCCTAGCTCTGCGCCTCCGTTGCGCAGTAGCCAAGTCTGACGCTGCGCCGGAACCGCTTGACGGCCGTTTAGTGTGGCTCCTGGAGAGCCGTGCTGCTCATGCTCAAGGAGCAGTGACTCGACTGGACTGGACTGGACCGGATTGGACTGGACTGAATTGGATTGGACTGGATTGGGTTGGACTGTAAATCGTTTTAGCAGTAGTAAGCATTATAATCAGCTAATCCTAGACAACCAGGAAACCTAAGAATAACCACCTGAACCTTAGCTCACGCTACGTATATCCTGGCATAGCTGAGCTAAACCACTACTAATTTTTTCGCGCTAGTGCAAACTTCCCTGAATTTTTGCGCTAGCAATTAAAAATAAAGAAGTGAGTGTTGAAAACATTATTTGGACTCCAAAATACCGAAAGCGTTCGCGCCTGAGCTTAGACCTCGAGGCAGTGTTCCAAGAAGTCCAACAAAAACGTAAGGTTTCAGTACATGGCGCGCGAGCAGTGAAATGCGGGAAAATTGAATTCCTCCATGTTTATCCCGGGAGGAGCCAGATGGAAAGGGAAGAGCATCAGAGGCTGACGGAAAAGAGAAGAGGGGTCTTATGTGGCTTGGGGGCAAAACGCTATCGTCTTTCGACTACATTTGAGGCGGAGTGAGCCATCATTTTTTTGAGCCATCAACACGGCCATCATTTTTTTCTCATAATTTGGTAATGGTACGTAGACTTGTATAGAACGCGTAACAAGCAGTGAATTACTCCTGATCAATTACATTTTGCTGTAATTTTGTAAGGCCTCAGTACTTCCTTTACGGAGTAACGATCTTTGTAAGTTATGTTTTTGTAACCGATTGCCAAATCTCCCATTATAATATTTTTCTACAACACCGATCTAGCTTCGCTGTATCGTCAGCGTCGGCTTCCGTCATGATTTAAGACATATTCATAAATGTTGTCCTTACTTCTCACAGAAGCGGCGCTTCAAATTTTGGAATGATATCGTGCACCAGTAAACAACGCCTGACGAAAGTTTGAGGTACGTACGTGCAGGTGCCAATTTTCGCTACTCGATAGACTGACTTGCTCGCTATTATGCTAAGCTATATATGTGTATGTGCAACCATAATAAGAGTTCAATGAAAAGTAACGTGAGAATTAATCGATTACACGAGCAATTTTCTAGTTACTTTTTGAAGCTGTATTTCTAACTGTAATCAGTTACACTTACAGTGAAGTAATTGCAGTTGTAATCAGTTGCTTTCTTCCGTTACAGACACAAGTCTGAATAGTGTGAAAACGGTTTCGTGATTACTAAAACAACTGAAAAAGAATAGAGATGTATCTTATACCTGCAGACAAACATCAGTTTTGCAAGCCCGAAATGGGTAATCAGGTACCGTTGCAGAGAAGTAATTGCAATTGTATTCGGTTACTTTGTGAGTAACGTGCACTAGACTGAATGGTGTGAATGTGGATTTGTGATTACTTTAAAGAAACTTGGAAATAATAGAGCTTCACCTTATAGCTGAGGTCAAACATTCCTTTTTCAAGCTCGAAATGGGTAATCAGATACTTTTACAAAGAGGTAATTGAAATTGTAATCGGTTGCTTCTTCAGTAAGGTGCACAAGTCTGAATGGTGTGAAAACAGTTTCGTGATTACTGAGAAAAACTGGAAAAGAATATAGATGTATCATACCTGCAGACAAACATCAGTTTTTCAAGCCCGACATGGGTAATCAGGTACCGTTGCAGAGAAGAAATTGCACTTGTAATTGTATTCGGTTACTTTGTGAGTAACGTGCACTAGACTGAATGGTGTGAATGTGGATTTGTGATTACTTTAAAGAAACTTGGAAATAATAGAGCTTCACCTTATAGCTGAGGTCAAACATTCCTTTTTAAAGCTCGAAATGGGTAATCAGATACTTTTACAAAGAGGTAATTGAAATTGTAATCGGTTGCTTCTTCAGTAAGGTGCACAAGTCTGAATGGTGTGAAAACAGTTTCGTGATTACTGAGAAAAACTGGGAAAGAATAGAGATGTATCATACCTGCAGACAAACATCAGTTTTTCAAGCCCGACATAGGTAATCAGGTACCGTTGCAGAGAAGAAATTGCAATTGTAATCGGTTGTTCTTTGAGTAACGTGCACAACACTGAATGGTGTGAATGTGGATTTGTGATTACTTTAATTAAAGAAACGTGGAAATAATAGAGCTTCACCTTAAAGCTGAGGACAAACATCCCTTTTTCAAGCTCGAAATGGGTAATCAGACACTTTTACAAAGACGTAATTGAAACTGCAATTGATTGCTTCGTCAGCAACGTGCAAAAGTCTGAGTGGTGTGAATGTGGATTTGCGATTAATTAAAAAAAACTAGGAAAGAATTGAGTTTTATTTCACACGTGCAGACAAACATCATTTTTGCAATCCACTAGTGAGAAATCAGGTACTTCTACAGAGAAGTAATTACAGTTCTAATCTTTTGCTTTTTCAGTGACACGCACGTCTGAATGGTTTCAATACAGCTTCGTCATTACATAAAAAAATCTTAGGAAGAGTAGAGTTTTATCTTATCGGTGCAGATAAATATAACTTTTGCAAGCCCGAAATGGGCAATCAGATACTTTTACAGAGAAGTACCTACAATTCTGATCTTTTGCTTTTTTAGTAACTTGTACAAGTCAATGTTGTGAATGTGGTTTTGTGAATACTTAAAAAAAGTTTAGAAGAATAGAGTTTCGCATGACAGATGCAGACAAATATCCCTTTTGGAAGACCTAAATGGATAATCGAATACTTTTACAGAGAAGTAATTGCAATTATAATCTTTTGCTTTTTCAATAACGTCTGAATGGGGTGAATATGGCCTTGTGGTTACTTTAAAGAAACTTGGAAAAATAGCTTTACATTACAGCTGAGGACAAACATCCCTTTGCAAGCCCCAAATGGGCAATCAGGTACTTTTTCAGAGACGTAACTGCAATTGTAATCGGTTTCTCTTTCAGTAACGTGTACAAATCTGAAGAGTGTGAATATGGCTTTGTGAATGCGTATAGAAACTTGGCAAGAATAGTTTTATCTTATAGCTGCAGACAAATATCACTTTTGCAAGCTCGAATTGACAACCAGCAGACAAACATTTGGCTGTCTGTTCCCTTCCTGTAAAAGCTCACCTATTAACAGCAGGCAAAAATTCCGCAACCGTTGCAACCGTTGCAACTTCGTAACCGTTGCAACCTGTCTATATTAAACGAAATCCTTCGTAATGAAATAGCCGTTTCCGCTTCCAATGCTCATATAATTGTTTTCTGGCAAAGTTTTGGAGAACAAGAGTGAAAGCCATTTTTGGCTGAGCATTCGCGATAAGATTGGCAGCTTTGCCGTGAGCAGGTTTTGCACACGGAACCCAAGCCCTTGTACACTCGGCAAAATGCCTGTCCGTAAC
The DNA here is from genome assembly GCF_048455015.1 of Haemaphysalis longicornis. Taxonomy (NCBI): domain Eukaryota; kingdom Metazoa; phylum Arthropoda; class Arachnida; order Ixodida; family Ixodidae; genus Haemaphysalis; species Haemaphysalis longicornis. The sequence goes on along the minus strand of NW_027526445.1, from coordinate 126,751,643 downwards.
AGAGCATTCGTAATTTCAGCCTTATCCTACCTCGCCCGAGCGGGATTGGATGAGAACAACTGCGGCATTCTGAAGTCTAAGGCCACCACTTTTGTCTCCAACGTAAAGAGTATGCTTCCGCAGTTTTCAGATGTAACTAGTTGAAGTTGAAATCGCTGTTATAGACAAGCGTTTTGCCTATTGAACATCCCGAACTCGGACCACTTCATAATGTCATTTAAGTAGCAACAATGAAACAAGTGCGTTCTCGACGCTGTGGGGGCGTGTGCTTCTCTCGAGTTCAAGTCCCAAGCTCCTTCCGGGATGTTAACGAACATCCCGGTGTGTGCTATAACTGCGCTATTACCACCGTAATCACAGGCCGTTTGACGCATGATACGAACTATCAATGTAACCCAGATTGTCTAACGACTCAGTCTTCCTCAAAGAGAGGGCGGGTGTGTTTTTGTTAACGGACAAAAAATTCCACGGAACCTTAGCCATACACAGCTTCAGTGTAAAAAAGAGCCCTAACTTAGCAAGAAATTCGGTGAAGTTGGGGCACTAGCGTGGAATGACAATGACATTGTTGCGAGGGCGGTTACACTGACAACATTCTGGTTTGCGTTCGAGATTTCGGCGAACGTTATAGATGCCCATGTGGTCAAAATTTATTCGGAGCCCGCCACTAGGCGCACTTCATCGCCTGTGTAGCGTCGGCGTGCTTAACGTTATAATCAATCAATCAACAACATTCTGGTTTAAGATGCGTATCAGTGACCAGCATGTGAAGTCTGAAATGTGCCGCTACATCTTGTTATAAGGGCGTCTTTAACCTTGCGGTTAGTTGCAATGAGAATTCTAGCCAGGTCTGTGGGATTATCTGCATACGATGTGCTCACAAACATGATACGGATTGTCTTTTGACGATGACATTTGATTTATTGGCCCACATTTAGGTATCCTGGCACTTTGCCTTCCCAGCTTTGCCTCTTTTAGGTGTAAACGATGACAAAATGTTCCCTAAACCTGCGATAAACAAAAAGGGAGGGCGGTTATTACCGAAAACAATAGTCCAACACATGTGGGTTTCATAATCACGTTAAGTAATCATGACTTGATTAGAAGCGAAATGTATACAGTTGCTGTGGGGTCGTAATTCCTTGAAGCAGTAAAAAGTGGTAGCTCCACGCACCTACACTGAATTTATCCATGCTGGAGCAAATTTTTAGCGCTTACGGGGACCACACACTTACGCCTGCGTGTGCGAATGGTTTAGTTACCACTATACTCATCTGCCATTGATATGTGGATCTCGCCGCCGCAGTGCATCATCAATAAAAAACTCAGCCACAAAACATCCCCACTGGAAGTTGTAATGACCGCGTATCATTTCATAAGCGGACATGATGTCTGCCGATGGGTGATCGTTCTGGATTCGCAGCGCCATTTGCAAGCTCTCCCGGAGTTGTCCTATCACCGCAGTCAGCTCATGGGAGAATCAACTGAATTGACACAAAGGCAGTGTTTGCTGGGCATCGTGTCGTCCTTCAATGGATGCCTGGCGGTTTGTATATGTGTAAGAAATTCCTCGGGCTAGCGAACATCACACAGGACTACTAAGTAAAGAGGGAAAGAAACACACGCTAAAATTTCAACTCGGTTTCAGGCTATAAATTGGACTATAACTTCGAAGAGAAGGAAAAAGTATAGTCAGTGCACCGGCTTTGGCGCTTTCGGCAAAAGAAGTCAACTCTTTGTAGAGAGGGTGCTTGGTGAGCATGGGCAATGGGTGATCACTGTGTATTCGTGCTGGAACGGCACGCTTCATTATATGAGCCTGGACTGTGCTTCTGTATTTCGGGCCATTGGTATATGACAAGTGCGAGGATTGCGTCGTTTTGCGTTCACTTTTGATTTTCATGACTATATTTTTTTTACATCATGCACATTGCGGTCCACGTTAAAGGGAACTCAATAATTCCTTGCCAACGCCTGTAAAATGAATTCTGAAGCACATGTGCACCCGCATTGGGAGCCAACGTTGCCAGGTCTAGCGATTTGTCGCCAAACTGGCGACTTTTCGAGACTCTTGGCGACGGGACTTTGAGTGCGGCGACTTCGCTACTTTCTCGCTCCTTTGAACACCTGTGATTTTATTTATTTCTAGGCCCTGCAGACGCCCCACTTTACACAAAAACTGCCTTATATGACATCTCAGTGCATTTCAGCCGTCGAGAAAAAGTGAACAAACAGAACAGAACAAATTTTTATGCCGATGACGATGAGCTGCTGAGCACGATGACGACCTCGTGCTCAGCAGCGTAACGCTTTAGCCACTGAGCCTCTGCTGCGGGTCGTATACTTCCTTTTGCCGATATACTTAAATATCAATGACATACTGTTACAGATATTGTACATAAGTTCTGCGAAAATGCTACAACCTATACTTTTAATTGTTAAGCACTAATTTTTTCTAGCTTTGAGATAACTCCGAGATATTTATGTCAATCCATTCATTCGTAATACCAAGACGTGCGGCTGTCCATGTATCCGTCGTGGACGAGTGGGTTTCGAAAACTAAATCCTTAAATCAAGGAATCTAGCTACTAGGCAAGAAGGACGAATCAATGTGCTTAAACAGAAATTCGTTGAGTTTATTCCTTCGCCAGTTTAAATTACACATGCCCCCCCCCCCTCTCGTGCCCCCCCACCCACACGCACACACACTAAAAGAAAACAAAAGACATGTCTGCATAAGTCATGGCCTAAGGCGAGAACGTTAGCTGGTTGTACGATTGTTGTAAACAGTTTATTTCATTTATCACCGTTTAAGACGCTGGCATCGCAGCTGCTCCAAATTTTTGTGTTGGGAGGCTCGGGAAAGGCGGAGAAAGGCACTTCTCTTGTTTTCCGATCGTATACCACCCTAGGATATCCAGTATCGCCGAGGGCGCTGCTCTGGCGGGATCAGCTGTTGTTCTTCAATTGCTCTCGCTGTGAATCCTGAGGTGTGACACCGACGAAGGCAACGGGAGCTGTATATTGAAGGTTGGCACAGCAGAGCGCCAGTGGACGATGACTCCTTCCCACTCCTAGACACGGTGGAGGGCTCTGGAAATTTGCAGTAATCTGGGTAAGGCACATAAAATGGTATCATGTAACAATCATAATCACCATTACAATGAACATCACAGGAGCCCACGTGGGCCGCTCTGTAGAGTGAAGTAAGCCCGGAGTCATGCAGTATATACGGGGCAAGGTACATATAAGTGAACAGGGGGAGGAACGTTTATTAAGGGATAAACTGCGGAGTAGTATCGCTTACGCGTCTTCTACATTATAATTATAATCATCATCCCAGGAGTGTCCGAGGGCCATGCTGTGCAGGGAGGAGCGTTCAAACCAAGCAGTATACTGGGAAAGGAGGCACAGATAACTCAACCCCAAAATGGTGTCTGGCAGGCACTATCGCCATCATCAGGGGTTCCCACCGTGAGACATGCTGTACAGCAAGGTAGACTTGTAAGACAGCAGTATATTGTGCAATGCACGGATACCTTAGCTGCATATGGATATCCTACAAGCATCACCATCATTACCACCCTGATTACTGTCCTCCTCAGGGAGGTCAACTGTGGCCCACGATGCGCCGTGACGTAGGCGTAGATACATACATACATACATACATACATACATACATACATACATACATACATACATACATACATTCATACATACGAACATGCATACATACATACATACATACATACACACATACGAACATGCATACATACATACATACATACATACATACATACATACATACATACATACATACATACATACACACATACGAACATGCATACATACATACATACATACATACATACATACATACATACATACATACATAGAGAGAGAGAGGAGGGAGGGAGAGAGAGGTAGAATACACGTTCAATAAAGCGAACGGTGGTGGTTGAGCCATCACTGGGTGGGGTGGGTTCGCCTCAGGCTAGGTACCCTTGGGGCTTGGCTGAAGCCCCGGCACGGGTCACCAGAAAGATCTGGTCAACGTGATCGGAGCAGGTCCTCCCACTGCTCAGGGGGAAGATTGGGATTGAGGGTAAGTGATGGGGAGTTTTGACAAGCTCGCACCATGCGGTAGATAGGACTGGGGAAGACAAAAGTGGAAAGTGGTATCTGTCAAACATAACAGCCATCATCGTCGTCGTCGCCATCATCGTCACCCATCTGTCGATATCCACTGTACGACTAGCATAGTAAACTTGCCGCACCATGCGGTTCGACACCACCAAATGACATTGGGGTGCTCTGGAGAACCTAGTAGTGTGCCTGCAAAGTTGCGCCTTACACCTCTGGACCTGGTAGTACCGCCTGCAAAACGTGATATCGAGCTCTAAGCGAGATTTTATTCCGGATGCAATGTATATGCTCATTCAGCGAAAAGGCCGGTGTCCGGCGGTCGCAACTCCGCAACGAGTCCTTGGGAAGTGTTCCATTGCATGTGAGGCGTCCCATATACTAAGGCGTTCCACTGCGAGATCTTATAAACTCGGCAGTAGCGAGAAAGAACACCGCAGATGAATTTGGAGCGGAAGATCAAGCAGCTCTCCCTTTACACGGAGGTAGGAACGAACTGCGGCACAACGTGAAGGGGGCAGGTCGACGCCATTCGAAGGCGTTAGGGCGAACCGCAAAGCAAATCGTCTCAAGCGGCAACATTACAAAGCCACTCGACAACACGAAACGGAAGCAAGGCCTCTTAGCACTTCAGCTTGACATTCATGCTTTCAAGAAGTCCTTAGGTGCCCTCGGTCATTTTAGCCCGGTTAGTTTTGGCGACATGCACATAGAGTAAATACCACTGTGCATAGCGTGCTGGCTAGAGCTTCTATCGACAGATGGCATTCCAGTCTGTAGTTACTCAGAACCAGGTAATTGAGGGCCCCTTCTTTTGTGGTACATGAGCCCTGTGGGAGCTTTACAACTTCATATACCAAATAAAGCTGATTTCAGCAACGTCTAAAACAGCATTCTAAATTCCTGTAATTAGGCAAATGTTTGAAAAGAAAACACGCTTTGTGTGCGGCGCGCTTGCCTGTACGAATGAGGCTTTAAGTGCTTACAAGGTATAGCCGACCCTGCCCAATAAGCCTGGTCGGTCGCGTCGCTCCATAAATAAAAGCGGTAACACAATGAACGACAAACAGGTAAGCATTGGAGACAAATTTTGGCGAAGACAAGAGAGTCCGCCGTCTCTCGTACATACCCAGCAATTTCAAACAAGCGGTCGATTTTTTCAGGAATGAACTGATAAATTCGTTAGGTATGGACCGCTATCACGATACATTACATTAGGTTTGCGCGGAAATAAGCTTTGTTGGCTAGACGACGTGTGCTTCTTGCTACCTACAAATGTTGCTGAAAAAAAAAATAGAACTGCGCGGAATTCGTTTCGTTTTTACGGTGAGACTTTGAGATTGCCCAGTGAGCAAAACTTCCGGCTCCCGGTGCGCATAGCAGAAACAGCGCATTCGAAGTTGTTCCACACCACGAGGCGTTCCACACCACGAGTTTAAACTGGCAAGTATCGACAGGTGGTTTTCCACGGCAGTAAACCGCAAAGGGAGTGGGCGGAAGAACGGCCGAACGAGGGAATAGACACGCAGATAAATTCACCATAGCCGTCGTCTCTCCAATTCCACCGTGGCATAAACGAACAGTGGGGCAACGTGCAGGAGACAGACCGAAGCCATTCGAAAACGTTTAGGCGGATCGAAAAGCGTATTTTTTAAGCGGTTACGAAGCCCTTCGACAAAGCAAGGCGGTAGCAATAGGTCTCAGGCGTTAAGTGGAAACCCATACGCTTTCGCACCTGCAACGCATGAGAAGTGCGTTGGTGTCTTGGGACGTTTTTTTGAGCGGATCACAAAAGAATGAAGGCGGAGTCTCTGCACGCTCGGTGAAAAGAACGCTGACTTGACGAGCAATTTCAACGTTGGCCCAGTACGTGTGACGCGGCTGTAGTTACGCGACATCTTGCAAGAAAGAAAATTTTAATTTCTTATTTTTCGGCGAACCCTTCAGTGCGCCTGATATAGACCAAAGACCATGTTTTAAAATCGTGCGCCGTGAAAACCCTGGCAACACAGCCGTTCTGTTCCCTGTGATACCTTTGTACGCCGCCCAGTATACCAACAAACTTTAATCACGTCTCATCACAATTGTTGTGCATATTTTTTCGTTAAAGTTGCTATCCTGCACAGTTATTACTTCCTGCAGTAATCTTATCTTATCGAATTACTCGACCAATCCTGATAGCAACAAAGACTATGCTAACAGCGCTATTAGCCTTTATAATTCTAATTTTAATGACACAGCGTCGGAGATACATCTCGTCTTATAAGGCCCGCCGTAGTGCAGTGCTACGAATAATTTCAGACAACCCGGGAATCTTTAACACACGCCAAAAGCTCGTCACACCTGTGTTAACTTTTTTTTTGTGTGCATCACGGGCAAGTAGGAATTTGGGCTTGTTGGTTTATAACTTTAAAACTGCGCGCAAGACCAGTTTCTTGTATCTGGTCTTCTGCGCTACAGATTGAAAGACATCAGAGCGACGTTCGCCGCAAATATTGGCATTTTTATTTTTCTGTACATGTGAGATGTGGAATGCCGTAATTTTTAAAAGTGATTTGCAGCCTAATAATCCGGACTCTTCAGGTCACTTGAGAATGCGTGAAAGTATTACGGGAGAAAAAGGACGTCCACGAGCCCAAAATTGCCGAGTGAGAATACGTACTATTCATATAGTCGTGGTGGTAGAGTACAGGATTACCGATTAACACAGGGGTGTTGGTGCGGATAGGGAAATGTGCGGAAAGGCATGCTGAATTATTTCCCCGCACGGTTCATCGCCACATCCCGCCAGGGTTAAAACGTGAGCACAGTTATTCTGAAACGATTCCATGAACGCCCGTGGCACAATTTCCTGTGACGTATGGGGTAAGTGATATGCGCGGGGACGTTTAATGTGCTCATATAAGATATTTTTTGAGCATTAAAAGCAACTGAACACACAAATTTAGATTAGGTTGATGCCCTGAATTTGTGTACTTACTATGAAATGGCGGCCACAGCGTATAAGGAAATCGGTGGTTGGAAATTATAGCTGCCCGAAGAGCCTGCATTTCACCCTGTAGGCATTATTTGTCTTCGTATACATAAAAGCAATGTTTCAAGAGTTGTACTAGCCAAGCCAAAATTGCACACAAGAAAACGGAAGGCGCCCTTATAGTGAAATCAATTGAGGATTAATCTTATCGCCACAATTTGCCCTAACTTTTTGTTACACCAACCGCGGAGCAACAGTTGTCATACGAAAGCAATTTAGTCATTTCAAAACTCGAGAGCTAAGCATCTGTACATCTAATCAGGTGTTAGCAAGTTTCAAAATATCGAACATCTAAATGAGCCACTCACGCAACTACGTTCCCAACCTTAAAGAGATAGACGTGTAAATGCATCCACAAGCGAGGATCTGCAAGCTTCAAAACTGCGCACTTCGATCTTTTCGTGTCGAGTGAGGGCAGGGTTTAAAGCATTTTATGCCGACATTGTAAAATTTGCTGTTAAAATTACCATGAAGACAAAATACAACTTTAGTTTATTAAAAAAAAAGTTGCTTTGCCAAGTAATAATAACACTTTTATCGCGAAATCTCGATTGACCAATTTATATGTAATGAGGTAAACATACGAAACAGCGGCGATCCACCAGCCGCTTCCTCAGCTAGCGCTTGTGACGTCACAGGTATTTATTTGAGCGATTGCCCGCCGTGGACTAAAGCCACCGCCCAGCAACATGACTGTGCGGTTTGTGTGGGTAGCGCCTCTAGTAGCTTCAGTTGATCTTGATCGCACTGCTTGAATGCCAACACAAAGTTAAATCACCGATAACTCTGTTCTCGTCCTTACCGTATAACATCAGTGCTGAAGTCGTGTAGCGGGAAATTTGAAAGTTTTTGCATATTTTCTATTTTGTTTTGATTAAAATAGCACACTTAGTGGCAGGGATAGAGTTTGAGGAGTTATTAAACGCCCAGTTGTTTTTAAATAAAACGATCTTGTAAATTATGCCTCCGTATAATCCCTTTTAACACATCATAAATCTCGCAGCTACATATTCAAATCTCCCGGGCGTACCAGAACGTGACAAATTCGATGCGGGGAGGAAAATCGAACACGTGATGTACTCACAGGGCAGTCTGGAAGCACCCCGTTAATCATGCGCGAACGAGTGGATTTAAAGCCTGCTACGGCAGGCGCGTGAAATCCTCCAATCAGGGCCACATGAAATGCAGGATTATCCCTGCCAGCTGGCTTAACCAGGCGTTTAATATAGTCCCCTCCACACACGATTCCACGCCCCAATCTCTACATCGCCGGAGCAGGCCTACGCCACTCCAGGGACCTACCCTCCTTTTAAGAGACCCCCCCAGGCGCCACCGTTCTGCCCAAACACATCAGGGCGAGACCGAACCCGGAGTTATCGGCTCCAAATTCGCTCGGCCTGCGATAATAAAGCGCGCAGACAGCGTTCCAACGTTTGCTCTCGCCCACTATCCTTTGACGCGCGTAAATGGCTTCAACTTTCGGCTCGGTGCGAAAACAGCCTCGGGCGCGTTGCAGCAGCCGAAGCATATGCGTGCTCAACGCCGAGTTGTGCCGCGACCGAGTGCAAAGCAACTAACTCGCCGCAAACCAAACGCGCTCTCTTCGCCGAGCGCTATTCTTCGCTCCTCAAACAACGTACTACTACACGCGGCGGTTTCGCGGCGGCGCCGACGATCGCGAGTTTGTCGAGCGAAGAATACGCGCAGTCGCTGATGCCTAATGCCCTGCTGCTTCCAGCCGGGCGCCAGTGTGTTTTGATAACCTCGTAATCCATTATGCTTTTTTTTTTCGTTCTCTCCTCTGAGACTGCCGCGCACGCCTCTTCAACGACGGCTCAGACAAAGATTGCATTTGGGAGGACTGCCTGGGGCCCAACGCTGAAAAAAAAAAAGACTTATTTGCCCGTGCGCGACAGAGCGAGGAGCTCGGCCGCCGAGCGTGCAGCGACTGTCTCGTCTCGCGCGCGATTGACGACGGCCGTTGTTTGCACGTCTTATTGCCGCGACGAAATAGTACTTCCCCCCGCAGCGAAACCGCCGTCGTGGTTGCGTGGGCTGGTGCGTGCGTATGTGTATATTTATAGAGCATAATCGGTGACCGCTCGGTGTATAGCGTTGAAAAGTGCTGGCACGCTCTTCCTCCGTGCTTGAATACGCACTCTTCCGTGCCACCTGCCCACGCGCCGCTTTTTTCGATGGGGTGCGCGTACCCGCAGAGTGGATTGGACGTTCGTGGCCACTGATTTGAGAAACGGGATAGAGGAATCATTTTAGAACACCAGTACCACTCTTTCGACGCTTTTGCCCACACGGAAAGCTCATTGCGTGCCACTTACTCACAATGTTTTAGGTGACCTAAAAAGTACGTCAAAGGCTGACGAACGTTTAACCGAGGAGCTGTTTACGCTTGAGCTAGGTCCGGGGGCGTTGACGAAAAAAAAAAATAACAGGAAAAAACTGCGCCGCCTGTAAAGCGTGCACCACCGCAGATAGAGTATTATAACAGCGAAGCCGGCTTGCGGTGCCTGCTCGATGGTCAGCTCAAGGGTCATATGCGTATGCGCACCCCTTACTATACCATTTTAAATGTGGTAGTCTCTCTTGGGATACTAAAACCCGAAAAAAAGATTGGCGCAGTTTGCACTAGGTGTGGAAGGCTGGGGAAATAGTGGAGCTTGGGTAAACCTAGCTTCTTCCCACCGGGGATCTGCTGCCACTGTGGGGGGCCGACCGGAACAGCCTTGTAAAATCCGTCTGAACTTGGCCTCACCCCTCGGCCGGCTGAACTTAGTCTTACTTAGGCTAGCCTAACAAGGTCATCGCAAAACCTAACAAAACTTAGCAAAACTGAGCAAAACCTAGCAAAACTTCGCAAACCCGGAAGAAGCTAGGTCGATCCCCAGCTCTGCTGTTCCTCCAGCCTCGCACCACTAGTTCCACCTGCGTATTTTTTTTTTTGTTTTAGCTCAAAGACCACACTATTCAAAGCTGCTTGCTTTTTTTCGATTGATGCATTGCTTGTTAAAAAATAACAATTCAAGATGTCATTGGTCACCCTTGTTTCCCTTCGATTTCGCGTGGCGCGAGATATCGCTTCACACGGAATGAAATGGGACCGCCTGCAAAGTTCCCTCAAGGCATTTTAAACAAATCAGCTGCTTACACCAAAGAATAGTGGTAGAAGCTATTCGCGCGATTTGCCGGCGCGGCGGCTGATTGTCGGACACGGCGGTTATCCAATCGCACCAGTAACGTAGGTCTTTCACCGCCGGTTGGATACGATATACAAATAAACACGGACACTAGAAAGGGGCGACACCTCTCGCATTCACTCCCACAAGTCTTCTAGCGGTATTTACTGTTGTGCGAAACGTAGCACCGGAGTGGACGCCGAATCCAATCTTACCTGCATGCAGCTGTGGTAAAACAGGCTGCTTAATAATGCCTACGCGCTAAAGTTAGTGCCTTCTTCAAACTCCTGCGGTGAGCAGGAGCTCCAGCATTTCACAGTTACATGTGCAAGTGTTTGCTTCAGAAAAACGCTTAGGCAAGCACCGCCAATCCCGAGCTTCCCTATTCAAGGTTCGTGACGTCAGAATGTATAGTTCTGGATTGTTTATGGGGCGGTGGTACCTGTTTTCACGCCTCGACATTGTGCGCGCTAATAAGCAACTGCTGCTGCTGCTGCTGCTTCGAGTGTGGTATATTAACAGTGAATCTGTTGAGCAAATCGTTTCCGTATGGTGTCCACAGTTACTAATACAAAGAAAATGCTGGGCTCTCGTGTACGCCTGCCTCGAGCACACGTTCGTCAAGCCAAACATTACCACGTAGGGATATCGACCAACATTGGCCACAAAATAACTCCAGCGTATCGTGGCAACACTTGCGCGGAACGAGAAAAACGCGTCATATGTACGCCTCTCGTGTGTTCGTCCTCGTGTCGTCGTCCGCACGCGCTATGTACAGTAGAAGAGCCGTGAGTTAAGTGTCGAAGCTGCTGTATTGGTGATCATTGATTCCACATGGCCCGGCCGCGAATAGTTTGTACGTACCAGGAAGAGACCGCGCTGCTTCGAGAGTCTCGGCGTGCAAAGCATCTGCTAAGTCGCGCTTACTGCAGGGTGGCGTACGAAAACGTCGACAATAACGACGACCTCACTCTCGCCTTGCTCAACATAAGGTCATTGAAATCCCATGCCTCCGACGTCAACCATGACACCATAAAGATACTAAAACTGAAATTTGTGTCCGTCAATGATCATTTACACCAGCTTCGCCATCCAAGTGTTGCGCGGGAGTGCAAGCCAAGCTTCCCTGGATCCACCGATTTAGGCTAACTTGGTTTTACACTTTAGTGCCCCGTTAAAAGTTTATAAACAGCTTTGAAGTTTGAAAGCTTAGGAAGATTTTAGGGAGTTTAAAAGTTTAAAAAGTTTAAAAAGAGCTTCGCAAGTCTGCAACCCACTGAGCTTCGGGATACATGTTGCTACATTCAGAATTGGTGGAATTTGCAGTCTCGAGTGATCTACACGTCCAAAAGAGAACCGACATCACGAAAAACGTTACAGATTTTACAATTTCGTAATTGTTACTGCGGTGTGTTGCATGGGAATTTATTTTTTAGTTAAACTGAGTAATTTTTACTATGGTTGGCGGTATACAGCGCAGGGGAAGAAAACGAAAGACAGGCAAATGATTTAGACGTAAACGCACATGGAAGCATCGGTACTGTGCATGTCGAAGTGATCTCGACCTAAAACGGCACGGAAGGATTTTTCCCTAATCCAAGACCATCGAAACGACGTGCTCCCTAGTAAAGTGCGAACAATTTAGAATGTGATGAACGCAAGCCAATCACCGCCATCGGTACAACTGAGAGCACGACAACGCCGGCGGCGAAGGCTGCTGACTTGTAAGAACGGTTTACGATTGTCCAGAGCGTTATCTGGCTTCGCTTTTCGCGGCGCGATTGGTCTGCACGGCGTCTCCATCTGCATCTATGAGAACTTTGGTTCTATATCAAAGTACCGTACTCTAGGTACCGTCTCAGTAACGTACTCACGAGACGCCCTTCATCCTCATACGATGTTAAAAAATATCACACGCTGAAAAGAGTTTCCGAGTCAGCTCATTTACAAATCACTTACGCCGGTTGTTTTCAGTGATATCCAAAGTTTAGAGTTCGCAATTTCACAGCGTTTCAGCCAGTACACCAGCTGGAAGATAATGAACGATGGTTGGGGGACGTTATCATAAACACTCTGCAGGAGAGGCATCTGCCGCGGAGCCAGAGGCATACAAATCCAACTTGGCGCAGAGGGTAGAGTAACCAGGTTTGGAGACTTGGAGGCCATGGTAAAAGCCCTCACGAGGTCCTGACAAAGTCGTGGTACTACAGAAAAACCACCGCACTGTCGAACAGGGTATTCCATGAACCACAGGACGAAAACAGCCTATTCCGAACGCCACACAAAGGTTTTGCACCACGCCTTGCACAATGGGAGGGCATTCCTGTAGTGTGACGAATTCACAAAGCCAACTCTGGAAGCCGTAGAAGCATCGCTGTCTCGGCAGGCCAGCAGCGCAATGCGCGCGGAACACGGAAGCTCTCCCTTTGGTGACTCCTGTAAGACCGTCACGGGACGTCCTGAGATCATCCTCCATCGGGAAGAGCACACCACGGATCGGAAGTACCTATGGTCTAGCTGCACGCCACGACTGTCCTCGGAGCCACCGAAACGCCGACCGACTACGCCGTATAAACCGTTGTCCCACGCACGTATTAGACAGGGAACCTTAGAAGCGGAACTCCATGCTGCGACTGCACCGGACCAAAGTTGAACCACGAATGACGTCGGCTCCTTTTTTACGGCCGGGGTTATAGGAAGAGGAGAGAAGGGGAGGGAGGGAGCGATGTATAAGGGACGGCCATGCGCGGACGCTCCACTCCCAACCGACGACGTCGACGGACCCCAGAAGAGCTCAGAGGAGGACCCTAGAAGGCCCGCCGTCGAGACTCGAGGGTCTCTTAGGACCCGACGGCGGCGTCTCTCCCGTCCCGCCGCCGCCGCCGCCGTTGTCGGGTCCTACACGCCGAAGCACGCCCGGGCACTCACCGCACGCGAACTCACCTTGGAGTGCGCCCTCGCGCAAGCCTCGCCAGAAGAGCTGCTCTCGTCTCGTCTCCGCTGAGCGCTGCGACGGAACTTGCGATGTTGAAGAGCACCCCGGACGCACGAGTGTGTGCCGCTGCTGCTCCAGACCGGAGAGGGGGAGAGGGAGAGAGAAAAGAAGGAAGGCTTCACTGCAAGGTCCTCGTGCACGACGGCGGAGCACCACTCCAGGGTTGCAGGATATTGAGGGGTGGAGGACAGAGCACCACAAGTGGTCGCGGAGGCGAGGGGGAGAGGTAAGGTGACTCGAACATTGCGCGAAACACACCGGTGTGGTTGAGGACGTCTCGAAGAGGAGAGAGAGAGGGGAAGAGAGGCATGAGACGGCGGGTTCTTCTCGATGGCGGTCGCGTCGCCCCCGACGTCGACGTCGGTGGAGGGCGCACGGCGCAATACGGAGGTACATACGCGGCGTTGAGAGTACTCCTGTGCCGTTAGTGAGTAGACGCTGTAGGTGTGCGCAATGGCGGCAGACGGTGCTTTACGGTACTCAACCGGCCGTTTCCGGTTAGGCGAGGGAACTGCGCTGGCTCTTAGAACGGCCCTCTGCGGATCGGGCGCGCACAAAAGCAAGTGGAACTGCTCTCAAACGAGATTCTACCCCGGTGCAAAAAAAAAAAAAAAGGATATTAACGGGAAAGAACTTCAAGAGTGCTTCTTGTAGACTATAAGCAGCCGTATATTACGCCGAGTGAGGCAGAGCGGGTATCGAAAGGGGAGAGGAGGAGATGTTCTTGAAAACACTCAGGAGCACCCGGGGATTTTCCGAAGCACGACGTTTTAATCCGCTCCCTCCTTTTCGAGCGTACGTGTTTCCCCAGGAAGAAAAAGATGTGGATACTAATTCTGCGGCACCCGCACTAATTTTTTGCTAAGCTTTTGCAGCAATAAATGTGCAAGTAAATTTTCAAATGCATGCAAATTGGTGTGCCTAGGCTACGAATTCAATTTGAAGAGATACCGAAGTGAGTTACGAACACCGTCTATGTTCCTTGCTAGATCAAAGTCTAGAGTGTGCAGTGCAGTCCGCGTTCTTTGATTGAGGCCGGTTTATTTGCTTTTTTTGTTTTGTTTTTCGCGTGAGAAGTGTGGTTCCAAGACACTTCATACTCAGGACATTTTCCTACGGACGTCCACTAGATGATGATACAAACGCAAGTCGACGATCGAAATCGAATGAATGGCAAGCATGTTTGAAATAAAATCAACGTTTACCGTCAGGTGGGTGAAAACCAAAGTTTTTTAAAATCAGCTAGATGAAAATAGGGTAGGTTAAAATCAAAACTAACTGGGGAGCCGTTACTGCTTCATATTTTCTTTAATATATTTATCATTTCTTCGATGTTCGCGATGTAACTGGCATCATTGTTATCGGGACAAGGAAGACTTTGTTACGAGTGAAACTTGTATTTTGTCCTCGTGGCCCCCTCATAGCGAATAGTAAAATAAAGAATTGCATGGTCGCAGCCACGTAATACGGTTGAAGATGTATGTAACGCGCCTGTATGTAACTAATTCCTGGATTTAACAAAGTTTTTTCTTATTTTTCCCATTGCCAGCCCCATTGAAGCTCATCTGTTTGCAAGCTCTATGTAACAAAACGTTGCAGCGGGTAATCTTGATATAGCGAAGTCGGCACGCTGATCAGTAATTGTTTTTGCACTTATACTGAAAACTCGGCTGCATAAGTGAACCAATTTAGCGAAACCTAGCAACTGTAAGGAGCCAGCAGCAACGAAAACGTCTAAAATCGCCTAAAAACTAAATTCGTCATTATGATGATGA
The DNA here is from genome assembly GCF_048455015.1 of Haemaphysalis longicornis. Classification (NCBI taxonomy): domain Eukaryota; kingdom Metazoa; phylum Arthropoda; class Arachnida; order Ixodida; family Ixodidae; genus Haemaphysalis; species Haemaphysalis longicornis. The sequence goes on along the minus strand of NW_027526445.1, from coordinate 126,736,505 downwards.
TGATGAACGAAGCGGCTAGCGCCAGCCCGTGGCTAACGTTGAATTCACTCTGGTTTCGCTTGTATTGCGTGCCACCATACCAGGTAGCAAGAGTAACTATACGTTTTTTTTTTCGTTTGTTCCGCAAGCTACCATGCGTTTCTACGTGTGAGTGCGGTTTCAGTTCGAGACTTAAGTTTTGAGGTGCTAGTCCGTCATGTCGGCGTGTAGTCGCGTGTCTCCACTGCTAGCTGTGTAGAATAGGTTCGTCGGTGACGAGATCTGCTACCAGAAAACGAAAAGTTGTGTCTTTTTAAGACAAGCTCACAATTTTATGTGGTGCCTCCGCCGGTGAGAAAAAAGAACGTCGCCGCCTGGCTAGGCATCTCAGCTAGCCCCCTCTCAACAATCTTGAATGCGGTAAAAAGGGTCAACTTGGCAAAGAGGCGCGCTTTCAGCACACGCTTGGTGCTTGAAACGCGTGAAGGCACCGAAAAGTGTCGAAGGGCAGAAGTGATAGTCAAGTTACGTTTGTTAATACGGGGGTAAGTGACCTTGCTTCTTCTGAGCGCCTTGTAGTGCACAATATCGTGCGAAAGCAAGAGTCGCAACCCACGCAGTTTTTGTCTGAAATAAATCCATGAAGAGTAGTGAGTTCACCTTTACTGATGCCTGGCATTTTGTCTTCGTGTCTGCTTCATTACCGCGAGACTTGCTCGAAACCTGCATGGAACGAATAGCGGCGTCAACTTCGTTACATCCAGGTTGAACTGTACTACGTAACTAAGCCGCATACAATATTTCAAAGAATTAACTGTTCCCTAATTAAAAAGCACCAGCATACTTAGGAGAAAAATGAGAGAATGATCTCAAGCTTATCAGAAAAGTTAGTCACACTTTCTTCGCTCGCTGTTTGCTGTGAAATGCAAGTAATGGTGGAATGGAACCAGGGCCGTACCCAGAGGGGGGGTTTGGGGGTTAGAACCCCTCCCGAAATCTTTTCCAGGCAGCACGTAAACAATACTTACTGTTGCTTTCAGCAAAACTACCCCCTTCCCAAAATTCATAACCCCCCCCGAAAAAAATTTCTGGGTACGGCCCTGAATGGAACGGAAGAACGTCTGTAGTTCGTTTCAGCGAAGCTTGCCTAGGGAAACAAACTGCCTGAGCAAGTAAGCAAATTTGCTGCTCGGGACTGTCGTGATGGACAATGATGATTACTACAACGATGAGGATAACGATTGTGATGCTGATTATCACGGTAATAATGATGATGATTACGATGATGATTATAACGACCATGGTGATGACGATTGTGATAATGATGACGATGCTGCCGCCGCCACCGCCAATGACGATGATGATAATACACGTGTATAACTAACTGGTGTGCCTCGTCTTTTGTTCACGCCTCCAGTCTCCCGGCTGATGGGCGGTCCGGGTGGAGCCGGGCCGGGCGGCCAGCTGGGGCCCGCGTTGAGCGCGGCCTGCGGAGGACCAGGGTCGGGCGCCGACTCCATGGGCAAGTCGGCCGCGGCTGCGGCAGCCGCAGCCGCCTGCGCAGCCGCCGCCGCGGCCGCCGGAATGCAGTTTCCCCTCGGACAGCGCCGCAAGAGGCGCGTGCTCTTCACACAGGTGCGTGCGTGGACTGTCCTCCTTTGATGGGACTGCATGGCGTCCCCTGGCATAACGCCGCTTGCGTACAGCCTGCTATAGAATAGTTCCGCTTCCTTTAATATATCATCCATGCCGCGCCTAGTGTTATACTCTGGTGGCTCAGTGGCTGGATAAGGTGTTGTGCTGCTGATCCCCGGCCACGGCAGCCGTTCTTCAGAAGGATGCGAAAATAAAAAAAAAACGCCCGTGTGTCGATATTTTAGCGCACGTTAATGAATAAGGAAGTATGCTATGGCTCACGCTTAGGCATAAGAAAATAGCTGCGTGGATTAGGGAACAGAATCGTGCGTAAGAAGACATTCTAGTTCGAATTGAGCGAAGAAAATTGCGTGGCCGGGTCACGCCATGCGCATAAGGGACAACGGTTGCCCTATCCGTTTAATCGAGTGCCTGCCATTAGACGCAATAGGTGTCGGCCTAGGAGTCCATGGTGGGATGAACTACGAACGTTTAGAGGGAAAGGGTGGACTCAGCTAACACTTGATAGATGTGGCTGGAGATGTTTAGGAAAAGCCTTCGTCCTTCAGTGGACAAAACGGGCTGATGATGATGATGGTGAGTGATCTTCACGTCGTCTAAGTTAGTCCGGATTTTTTCGCTACTGCACACCGCATATCCCGGGTGTATCGGCACTTTGAAGCCAAAATTTTGGTTTTTGGGTGTTCTACCTTGTTCGTCTCCAAGTGGGGAAATTCTATCTTGGCCAATAGCTACCGCCGTCTTAGTTGCTTTCAAGCTTCCTCCTCTCTTTAACTTTTGCTTAATCGTCTTCACGTTGTAGGCATCAATGTCATTAGTTATTCTTTGGTAACTGCACTCTGACAGCTCCGCCAACCCAATTTAAGCCACCGTTTTCGGCACTTTATTGTTCGTAGGTGGTCAAAATTAATCCGGAGCCCTCCACTACGGCGCGCCTCATCGCCTGCGTTGCGTCGGCGCGTTAAACCCCCACAATCAATCAATCAATCAACTTTAACGTTCGTGCGCTTTGCACTAAGCTGCTTTATTTTCTTACTTATAGTTTACCGCTTTCTTTCCTACACTCTGCTTCCAGTCATCTCTACCGCTGAGTATGATCACCGTCGTCAGGTTGCCATTTAGCATGTCCACACTGTTTTCTCACTGTCTCAGGCATGAGGAAGGGTATTTTAAACTCCAGAGATCTCTCTTTCTCTGTACAGGGATCGTTTCCTTCTTCCCCTTTTTAGATTCAGTCTGTCTTTACACCAAACTAATCTATGATCGCGGCTGCTGCTAACCTTTCCTACCGCCTCGACATTCTGCCCATTACCTAAATTGTCACTCAGAATGAGGTCCATTTCGTTTTTAGTTGCATCGTTGTGGCTTTTCCATGTCCAATTCCTATTCCTTCATTTGCGGAAGGAATCGTTATATGATCTACCTTAATCCCCTGAGGGAACGTGACAGCTCTATGTTGCTGTCACATTTTCAGTTTGCGCCATGAGAGCCAAGGCCGCCGACACAGTCAGTCTGTCACCATTAAAATTTGCTCTCATTTGGCGGTGCTGTGTAGCAACGCTCGGTTGCTATAAACAGGTTGTTATACTTTTCCGTAACAGGAGACTCGTGCGTGACTAAATCACATTTTGTTACAACAAAAAAGAGCGTCACGCGTAGCATGTAATGTTTCGTACCTTGCTCACATCAGAGTACTATTTATGAACAACAATGTCATAAGGATCGATAATTTATGTCAGTATAAGCTTACCCGTTTTTTTTTAAAGTAGAGCTAAACAGAGAGGACAAGTCCATAAAAAGGTAGCGAATTTAACAGAAACCACCCACTCTTGTAATACCCGCCACCCTGAATTATGGAAGGTCTCCAGCTGTTGTACAAACGATGAAAAAGAAATGTCTAAATACTGTCTTCCTACTATGCTAAATGATTTGTGTAAGGCTAAAGTTCAGCTAACCAGCATTTCATTCAGAAATCTGCGCCGTATTTTTTGTTGAAGTGGAAATGTAACCATTTTGTTGTATCTTTCACATTGTTGTTTCACATTTTCCGTTTCCGGTATTTACTGTCAACATGCCTATACTGTCCTGTTTGCCGAAACTTCCCAGGGGTAATCAGGGTCCGTCAAGCTATTTCCAGCTTTTTGTCCTGATTATACCTCGTGTAATGATTATTACGCAAAATAAACTGAAACTGAAACTGAAGTTATTTGTGACGTTTCTTTTTCTTTTTTTTTTTTTTTTGTCCTGGAAAATGGCTGCTCTCCCGGCACGGCAGTCGCATAGTTAAATACATCCAGGCTCCTCTCGTCAACTTGGTTTTTGTTGACGCGCAGGCGCAAGTGTACGAGCTGGAGCGGCGATTCAAGCAGCAGAAATACCTGTCCGCACCCGAGAGGGAACACCTGGCCAGTCTCATACACCTCACGCCAACACAGGTGAGCTGTTCTTTCGATTGGGTAATTTAAGATAGAAAATCCAGTGGCAGCGGTTGAATTATTCAAAACAAAACATTGTTTCCATCCTTAAAAATGCGACAGGTATTTCCTCTTTTGTTCAGTAAACCTTTGTTACAAATAAGCCGCTTTAATCGAACTTTCGCACTATTCGAACTGGCCGAATGCATAGAGAGCAAATATTTCCCGCTGGTACCGAAGTATCGCTTATAACGAAGTCACTTCCCTGTCGCGATTACTTTTTTTAATGCAAGTGTTTACTGTGCATTAAAAACAGCGGATTCAAATATAGGAAGTCGCAAGTGCCAGTAGTAGTAGCTCGCACGACACAATTGGTATCAATTATTCACTACAAACTTGCGTCGGCGCTCAATGGAGTTATTGGCCACTGCTCCCCTTAAAGTGACCCTGCAACACCTTTCTTCACGTTCGTTTTCTAAATCCTAAATGCTTTCAGAGAGTAATCAACCGACGCATCCAGTACTTAGAATAGGGGGCCACAATGTACCTCAGCTAAAAAGTTACTGATCTATGCCCATCGGGTAACTACGAAACTTGGTCAAAAAGTTTCTCTCTTTCCAGAGCCTTTGCCTTCTTCAAGCGCTCAAATTAGGTGACTGTAGCAATGCAGGAGCTGTTGGCCGTCTTCCTCCCAGTTGCAGCCATAAACGCTTTCGATAGCCCATTCAGGAAAAAAAGCCACAAAAGCAAAGGAGAAACGGAAGGCGGGCCTCTTGAGACGAGAAAATCACCAAAAAATAAAAAATAAAAATAAGGAATTTAATTTGAATTTTGTTTATTTTGATTTTTAATCAGCATCGAATCGGCTTTTTTTTTTTCTAAAACTGTTCTTGGCAGTGCCCATTTCATTTATTTTGAATTGGTTTAAACTTGCGATAGCTTTGTTGGTGCGGGTTTCATCCTCGAATTTTTTTTTAATATGGTGATTAGAAAACAGGAAATAAATGGAATTGAATAGGCCTCTTGGGACGAGCAAACCAACCACTGCGCTGCTCCGTGCTATCGAAAACTATAGCTTTCGAAATACTTCCAGGTGCAAACGAAAGAGAGAAAGCGTTTATCAGAAGTGTTTCAGAGTTCGCTTAAGCTGCTTTTCCAATTTGTTGTAAAAGGGTCACCTCGCTGGGTATGTTCCGAGGGTGGCATTTCACTTTTGTTTACGCCAACCGCGGCTTGCCTCTGCCCACCGCAGGTGAAGATCTGGTTCCAGAACCACCGCTACAAGTGCAAGCGGCAGGCCAAGGAGAAAGCCATGGCCGAGCAGCAACTTCAGCAGCACGGAGGCACGAACAACGTCGGCGGAGGCGGCTCGGCTTCGCATCAGGGATCCGGCCACTCTCCGCGAAAGGTGCGCGTACGTGTAAATGTGTGGGACCGGCAAATATTGTCGCACAGTATGCCTCTGGATGTCTTTTCCACCTATACACTCAAAATTTACTGTGCTTCGCCTCTGTATATGCCGCATGACGCGTTTCTTGAAATGTGTGCTGCATTGGAGCCTTGATAGAACCTACGCCATGATGGTCAGCACAGACGAAGACGGGACAAGAAAAGTATGGACGACACGAGCGCTGTGTTGTCCATACTCTCCTTGTCCCGTTTTCGTCTTCGTTGACCAGCATGAACTCATTCCGATTCGCCCAATCCGCGTGGTCTGCAAAACCTCTTTCTGGTTTTTTACCGCGGAGCGCAGATTTAGACGAATTGATGTGAGAAAATTTTATTGCGATACCTGTGTATGTAACTGAACATTCGGGCGCACCACCTCATTTCTTTAATTATTTATTTTTAATACATAGACTTTCGTAGTTTCTTTTCCCTCATATGGCGTAGCAAGGTAAGCGCTATGACTCGGATAACCTCGCCTTTACTTTAAACGCATTATTTCTCTCCTTACATTTCTCTCTTCTACTTTTTTTAGTTACCGGTGGGACCTCGCAAGTTAAGCTTGTAGGTAGGCACGCTTGTCCAAAGCGAAATAATTTCTCCCTTCCCACGCACTTTGCTATAGGCACGTTAAGACATAATGGTGCAACAGCACGAACTGACAGGACAAACAGGAGAAGACAACACGAGTTCTGTTGTTGTCCTGCCGTTGTCCCCTATTTGATCCAGCTATTGTGTATCTACGGCAATTCGTCAGCCTCCCTACCCTCCTGCACGTCAAGACATGCATTCGCGTGCTCCTTACGGCATTGCCATCGTCCTCATTATCATCATCACAAAGAAGAATCATAACAAATTTTTCTCCGTAAACGTTAGTCCCTTACCGGGAGGGTATCCTAATTAGACCCCACGCTGGGTTCAGCAGCAATTATGGAATCTTGGAGGTCTGAACTATGCAATATATGTACAGCAAACCTTCGTTATCATGAACTCTCCGGGGACAAAAAATTGCCTTCGCGGTAAAAGATAGTTCATTAAAATAGGAGGTTATTTGGTTCTAGTTCACTGCAGTGGCACAGGGAAGCGCGTAGGATAAAACAAGATTTCGAACAAAGCGATTTCGCTATAGTGAGGATATGCGGGGCGTGTAACTGTGCCTGAACGCACCTATTCAGATTTCGAAAGTGAGGTGCGCCGTAACTGGCTCGACGTTGCTCACCCGATGGTACTCTTTCCTCACCCGTGTACATGATTAACAGGTGGCCGTGCCCGTGCTGGTGAAGGACGGCAAACCGTGCGGCAGCTCTTCGGGCGAAGAGGACGCCGTCGGGGACCTGCTCTCTTCCGCGGGCTCTGCGTCCTCGGTGGGCGTGAGCCACCACCAGTCGTCTTCGCAGAGGAGCGGCGGCTCCAGTGGTCTCGGTGCGGGCACGGGAAGCCTGCATCACCACCAGCACCACCATCACAGGTCTTGCCTGGTTGAAGGGTCACCCGGAGCGAGAGTTATGTGCGGAGCGCCACCTAGCAGCTCCAGCCCCTTAGGCCTGAACGGTACGACTTCCCTCGACGCTTTCCCTCTGCATTACTTAGTCCAATACCTTTATTAGGTATGTGCACTAATAAGAAACTGGTATGAGACATAAACTTGGCGCCTTATTAAGCTCGTTGAAGGAATACGTAGGACGACCCAACGATCAACAGAAAGAATGGTGATAGGAATAGCGCTTAGGGTTTGGAAGTGATCCCTTTACCGGAGAACAAATTCGAGTAGCTGACATCATAGCTAAAATGGTGTGACAAATAAGTGAATAAATCGATGAACTGCTGCGGATTTGTGTCGAAAAGTCACGCACTCAACGGCATCCTCCCTGTTGCGCATTGCAGGCATGTCTTCGTACGGCCAGGCGGTGGACCTGAACCCGGGCAGCATGATGGGTGGCGCCGGGGCTCCGGGCAGCGGCGGCGGCGTGCCGGTGTCCACGATGCCGTCCATGTGCCCCTCGTACCTGCAGCTGCAGGGCCGGACCTGGTGACTGGATCTGTGGGACGCCTCGTGACCCCAGCGGGCCCACGAGGCGTCCCCGGCGGCCGTCAAGAGAGAGGTCGCCACCGACGACGACGAGGACTGCAACTTCAGCGAGGAAGAGGACGAGGAGGACGAAGAGGAGGAGGACGACCAGGGCTTCGCCTCCGCCACGGCGCCCAGGCAGCCCGCACCGCTCCGGCAGGGGGCTCCGGCTACTACCGGCCTCCGACAGGACCAAGACCTGTGCGACATCGTGCTCTAAACGTCCGGCGTTCGAATGACCTCGCGGTGCGGTGACGTGCAAGAGACCGACTAGGATGTTTTAGTAAGGCCGGTGGCATCGCCGGGGCAGTAAGGCGTCTGATGATCTCTGGAAGGAAAAATCGCGCAGGACTGTAGTCACCCGTGGATCTGTCGCTCAAGGTCGCCGTGTGAATTTGGGGTTAGTCGACGAGTATGGCAGCAGAGCAAGTTGCCGTCACAAAAACTCGGACATGTCTTGCATTGCTCGTTGGTCAGGATGCCGACGCAAGGGGCTAAATCGACGCGGGAAGATCTCAGCGCTTTGTTAAGGATGACACCATCCATGTACGTGGGCTATATAGGAAAGAAGTATTAGATGAGTGCCCTAGAGCAATCTAGAAGCACGAAGAGGTGCAGCAGCTGCAAGAGGACCAAGAACATTTCAAGCGAAGGACACAGTCGGAGGCGGTTTGGAAAACAACAGTGCATAAAGTCTGTTCTCTTTTATTGTTGCCGGTGCGTCAAAAAGAACAACTGGGCGCCACCTCTTGGCTCTAAGAAACAACTCGGTGGACTACCTTGCTTTTTTTTCTTTCTTTCTTTCTTGCTCATTAGCTGTGAGTGCACGGCTGTCTTCTCACCATGGAATAGTTCAATGAAGCTTGAAGGAAGGAGTGCTCAATACTTGTGGCGGAGCAACGCCGTGGACTCCATCTTCTCGTCGCTCTATCTGGACTGGCCGTTTCGAGTGGTTTGAAAAGATTAGGTGCATCGACTTTGGTGCGTCGACATGAACTCTGGCGCCGCTCCTCGACGGACGGGCAACAGTGTGCGATCAATCATTTCACACGTACTATATCCGGAAGACGAGAGACTTACAAGACAGTTTGTGTCACTGTGTGCGTTGAACTTGTGCAGCGAACATAGGGCCGCGGAAGTGCTGTACCATACGCTCACGGCTCTCGCTATTTCAACAGTTCTGGCGTTGGACCGTCTCGAAGCTGTAGTTCGCGAGAAAACCTCTACGGCGTGGGGATTCACGAGCGAGTAAGAAAATTCGCCTGAGAAGAAAAAAAACGTTTTATGAAAGCATTACGTATAATTCCACTCAGGCATGCATTTAGAGTAAATACGAGGAGATGGCTAATAGCCAAGTATGCAGTAAGCACAGAGGCGCGAATAGTCGGTGCGTACTTGAGGAATATGGCAAAAAACAAACTCTGGTCAGCGCACGGGAATTTTCACACATAATCAACGCATACTTGAAACCTTTAGTTCGAAAAGAGAAGTCCACAAACAAAAGTAAACAATGGGCATAGACTAGTGAACTGTACGAAGACTGTAACAAATGAGGCTTTCATGCAAAGAAAAAAAAAATGCGCACACTTCTAACTTAAGGAAAGAACTTTCCCTAAATAGCTCGCGGTTTTTTTACTTACGAATCAACGACAAAAAAAAGTTAAATGATGCTCCCACTTATTTCCGCAGATTACTACGGGACCTATATAGCATGCGTCGGTTCAGTAGTCTTTGCAAAGCGTGCGCGGATAAGCTCTGCAGACACGATAAACCGTTTGACCTCGAATGTGCATGCTCAGAACATTCCCCTTCGCAACCAGCACATGATACTGTCGGCTGAAACGCGCCGCGAACGCCGTACTGAAACTGTATAAGGTCGTTGAATTTACTGTACAGACAAACCTGCGCTGGCTCGATGGCGCTGTTCGATAGCGATTGTGCGTCTCCCTCAGTGCTGCGTTACTCGTTCTCACGACAACGATTCACTGATGTATGTGTCCGCATATCTTTCACTTTCTGTCGCGTAAATGGGTAACACTTGTACATAGATATCTGCCTGTAGTGATTGAGCCATAATACATGCGATATGCGCCGTGTACGCCGGACCTTGCTTCTTTCTTCCTCGACGCTGCATGAAGGCGTCACGTGGAACTCATTGAACGACCGTACAGACACTGAATATATATGGACGCCCCTTTGACCACGTCGGCCGTAACGGTTACAAGCACTGCTCAGTCGTTACACGGACAGACTAAAACGATAAGACCTTGAGCCCTCAAGCCGGTCAACGGGAGCGGAACATGGGTAAATTGCGTAACTATAGGTTTTCCAGCTCAATTTACTCCAATCGCCATACAATTTAATCAGGCGCCAGCCAATTTAGACCAAGCGCCATCTAATTTATTCCGGATACCATGTAATTTAATCCAGGTGCCAGTGAATTTAATCTGAGTGCCAACCAATTTAATCCCTTCGCCAGGTATCAGAAGAATATTCAGGAGTGTTTTGTGCGAAATTAGGCGCAGCTATTTATAGACTTCGTCGACGGGGTGTGGTGAAAACGTAGTGTTTCTTGAGCCTTTATGTGCAAATTATCTTATGAGAAAAGCTTAATGTACATTTACTAACACGCGCAGACCGTTGGTGCCGGGTGCTGTGAGCTGATATGCGAGAGCGCCGTCGATAACACTGGTCAAAAGTATCGTCTGCTCCTCACGTAACAATGGCTTCAGCAGCTTCTTTGACAAAAACCCATTACTTAAATGCCCTTTGCAGTCTTATTTTCAATGAATTAATGCTTTTTTGCCGTGTGAAGCATTATTTCCAAATTGTAATATCGTCTGCGAGATCGTCAGAAATGTCGCCCAACTCGCGACAACAGTGTCGTCTGCTCGCGTTATAATACGACAGTGGCTATAATACTCTAGTGAATCTGCTGGGGTAACAATACGCGAGCAGACGATTTTTCTGACGATCTCGCAGACGATCAGCACACGGCACCAACGGATCAAACAAGACCGCTCTCCTGGCCTGCGCGTGTTAGTAAATGTTCATTAAGCTGAGCGCATAAGGTATTTTGCGCAGAATGGATAAAGAAACATCGTCTTCACCACACCACGCGTAGCAAAGTCCGCAAAGCTGCCCCTAATTTCGCACAATACACCCCTGAACAACCTTCTGACAGCTGGCACCCGGAATAAATTGGTTGGAACTTGGATTAAATTCTCTGGCACCTGGATTAAGTTAGATGGTGTTTGGAATAAATTAGATGGCACTTGGATTAAATTGGCTGGCGCCTGGATTAAATTTTATGGCGATTGTGTTAAATTCAGTGGACAAACCTGTAGTCACATTTCGTACTGCAGCCTCAAAATCCTAATCTTTTTCGGAGGTTGTAAGTCCTCAGTTGCCAGCATGATGTCTTCATAGAAGTGTCCAGTGGTTTTACGCTTGTGGCCACAGAAGGTGAAGTGTTTGACTTGGCTCTGCTATATTCTCCGAATACACGAACATGTGAGACAAGCGGCACATAGCTTTACATATTTGAATGGAACCTCGAATGACCCCGCCGCCGACACGATTGCTACAAATACCCAAGTGATCCAAGAAAGGTTATAGAAGCGAACCACAGCGTGCGAACCGTGTATGAGAAGAGAGTTATGATTACCAAAATTAATAATGATTGATTACTGATTGATGGTAGTAATGCTTAATAAGAAGGTATTAAATGGGTTACGACTAACTAAGGTAGATTAAAACGGGTTAAAGGAAATAGATGGGTTATTGATTGCATAGTTAATAATAGTAATGATCAGTAACGAGAATTTACAGGTTATAATGAGATTAAGATGGATGATGATGAATTGGGATGAGTAAAGATAGATGAAATTGTCTAAGGATGGTAAAATAGCGTGCTGTTGTGCCGACGGGTCGACGGATATACGGAATGTACTCCGTCACAGTAGTGCCCCAGGGGTTCGCCTTCAAAGCGCGTAAGCAGGCTTAAGTGTGCCGATAATTTCTTTTTTTTTTTCCTTTGGGTTTGTGAGCTCCCGAACGATTCCGGCCACGCGCTCCGAAATCAAGAGGCTTACCCTAAAATACTTTAGTTTCCGGACTTTGTTGGCAGGAGAAGGTGTGCACTGCACACTGCTCAACACCTTAGAAGAGAGAGAAAGAGTAAGAGAATTTTTTTATTAAGTCACTGAAACAAAGCATCCTTGCTGTTCGCAGCTGTTCTGGCCTGGAGTTAAGCTGGCGTCTGTACGGGTATACCGTGTGCAATGGCGAAACACTCTCCTGGGGCTATACGCAGCGGTCACCCTGGAGTTTTAATCATAGGCGAACTCGGCAGGGACGTCTATGGCATGGGGGCATTGCTATTTCTCGTGTGAAGTGGCCACTTAGTCTGCGTACGCCACCGAACGGATTTTTTAAGGTCTTCAAGTGTTTGAGAAAGTAAGCTGGCGCAATTGTCCCCCCTACAGGCGATAAGTATGGTAGACGTATACACATCTGACACCGGGGCGACAGAGTGCTCACAGATGCGATTGAGTCTTCCAGAACGACTACATCGCCGGCTGGTAACGTTATTTCGCAGACTGCGACTTAACGCGGCGTTTACTAATGCCTACTTACATCGCATAGGCCAGAGTACAAGCCTATATTGCGACAACTGTGGCTCCCCCGAAACTGTCGAGCATGTCCTCCTAGAGTGCTCCGCCTACACTGGCGCAAGGAGCCGGTTACAGAAGAAGAGGACATGTCTTCACTCTGGATTAATTACACTGAGCCTGCTATTTGGACTATGGCATTATCCATCTTCTCAGTGAAAAGTCCTGGATGCGTTATTTGGCTATCTTGACTATATTGGCGTCACTGAGACTTTATAGCCCCCTTATGCGGACAGTCTTCGTTACATCTCATGTGCCTATATATGACCCTATCTCTTTTTTTCTCCTTTCCTCGACTACTCCTCTTTTTACTAATCGTCTATCCTTTCCCCATTCCCCCTCTTGCAGAGTAGCACGTCGACGTACGCATGTTAGAGAACGTCTCTGCATTTTCTTCTTTAATAAATGGATTCTCTCTCTCTCTCTCTTCATAAAAGTCGTCTCCAGGGAAATCTATGGTGGTGTGTCGGAGAGAAGGCAGTGATCGGTTTGAGGCGAAGAGCCAGGATCTGTGCGTCGCCTGGTAAGCCAGTGGGACGAGCAGGGCGCTGTTCACCTCCCCCCCTCTTCCCCGACAGTGTCTGGAGTACCTGTTGCCTTCTCTGTTTTGCGATTTCATTCTCGGTTGTGAATCTGATATGTTTCGCTCCAGGTGCATCGAATCGTGTAGGAGCATGAACGCTGTGGAGAACGTACAAGGAGCTCTGCCACAATGATGCCGATTCCATTTTTCTCTCTTGTACTGCGAACGAAACAAGTTCGTTGGAGCTGCTTATATAGAGCGTTCGTGCAAAGGCAACTGAGGAAATGAGCTTGCGCCCCTAAGCTTGTACATGACGGGGAACCCAGACTCTGTGAACAATGTGGTCCCATATCATCGGCTTGTGGGCTCCAAAGTTTTCAGGTTTGTCGGCAGTCCGTTGGCGGTGTCTAAGGTAAAATTTTTCCGCGAACGGGGTAGCTTCAGGAAAGCAGAGACGAAGAAACAGCAGTTGTGTTCAAGTATAGCGTCAGCAATCGGACTTCCCCAAAACTCCGCCCTTCCCTTTATTACCTAAGGCGTGCGAGTATGTCAATGGCCGAATGGTAAAGTGCGAAGTTTGTGTTTAAAGCCATGGAAAAATGAAACGTTGGTCGCGTCTGTCATGCGCGGTGGCAGACGGGAGGAAAGATAATTCGGCACAGTGCAAGCAGTCAATGGGCTTCATCTAGTACGTGGCAGCGTGTAAACGTCTTGGCCGCTTACTTCATTGGAGCAGCAATAATTGATACTGAGTCCAGAAAACCCGAATTTGTTATTGGTGAGGTGCCCGGCCAGCGACGGGGCCACGGTCTCTTGTGTGGACGGCTTGATGGCTTGTACATTACCGTGACGTTCCGGCGGCGGCTCTCTATGAGGGAGCTCCCACACTTTCGGAAAACGGCGAGCCTCACTTGCTGTTAGTGATGCAATGCAAGTTCATAAGCCTTGCACTCCCCCTCCCCCCCGCGCACCCCGAGGAACTTGCAGCGTAAGATCGCTTAATTCCGTAGGAATCCATAAAAATGGCATGTAGCTTTCAAGACGCTGCTAGTAAAGTACGTGTTTTCCCCACTGCGTGATGTAATAAAGATATGATGGCTTAAAGTTGTGTCTCTAGCGTGGGCTGACCAAACAAATAATAAAGGCGAGAACAAAACAGGGTTACCCGCTCGTTATCTTTAACACACGTATGCTTACACACACTTTAACACACTTTAATTTATGCTATGTTCAGACTACCGGCGTAACAGCCATATCATTAGCTATGGACGTAAAAAAACGGCGTTTCACGCAGTTCGGTTGGCTGAGACGTCAAACGACGTCATTAATATACTACGACAGTTGCGACAACAGTTTGAACGCGGCGTTAGGATGATGTTAGTTAATTGTTTATACCTGGCGCAAGCTGCAACGTTATCTAGTCTTGCGTCTCCTAAACCTCATCGCCGCAATGTCAGACTGGCGACATTCCCTTTCGATATTTTCTTGCAAACCCACATTGGCGTCCGGCCCCAGATTAGCCGCTAGCCTCCCCGCACACATCTCCTTCCCCCGTAAATGAAACCAGGAAAGCAACCGGGGCAGCCAATTTGGACGTCACGTAAGATATCCGCAACCGTCGTCAGAAGAGGTCCTCCAAACGGAATAGTGGAGCTAATTTTTCCCCTGCCCGCACGTATAAACACGCCACGGATACGGTCATTTCCCCGTTCGTGCGCGAAAACGCACTCACGGGGAGGAGGAGCAAGTGCCACTTCCATCACCAGGCGCGAGATAAACGGGGACTCCATTGTCCCAATCGCGAACCAAAAGAGCGCAAGCGATCGTCCAGCGACAACGAGAAAACCATCGCCCGCAATTGGTCTCGTCTCCTTAGGGGCGATTACGACGTCCCAGTCGTTTGGCAACGGCACGAGGACTGACAGAGGCCTGCAAGAGGGAAATGAAGGCCGAGGAACAACGTCATGTGTACAGATGACTGGAAGGCCGTATGGCCACGTCAATGACTGGATAAACGTGGCAGGAACGGCTGCCCTTCTGAGTGATGAGTGTAAATTTACGGGTAGGCATTCGATACAGAGCCCCTGTTAACCACCGGTTCGACCAGAATCTCCTCGGGGCCTTGTCACCTCGGAGGTGAGGGAGCGAAAACGCCTTGCCGAAGCAAGAAGCTACAGAGAAGACCGCACCATAATCAACCGCTGGCTGCCCCTCTTTTTCAAGCGGCACGACACAATGTTGACCGAACGGCCCGCCGCGGATCGACGGCGAGACACGCCGGGTCTTGCTGCGGTGGGCGCAGCGACGTCGGCAGGGGCTCTTTCGACGACACGGGCCCTCCGCGTCTCGACCCCCTACGGTGCTCGGCCAAACGGCTGGCCTGGCTAGCTCCTGCCGTCCATTGAAAGCAGCCCGCCCGCGAGACGCCGCGCTGACGGGGGAGCCAGAAAGACTTTATTCAAACAAGGGGCTTTTCCTTGTCAGCGGCTGCATGCGACGACGGCCGCGCTTATTCACAGCAAGCTGAGGATCTGCTTCTTGGGCTGCTTCTCCCTCCGCCTGCGTGTGCGTCTGTGTGCGTTCTGTAAAGGCAGACGCGGCATCGTTGTTCTTCCCCTCCTCTCACGCACTGTGCACACACAGCAACGCGCAAAGCCAGAGCCGAAGACGAAGCCAGAGGCGCAGCCGGCGAGGAACATGCGTCGAACAGGGGCTTTGTTTGTCGCGTCGTCGTCGTCAGGTGGCGGGATTCGGCAGAGACAGCCGGGTTGGTGTGCAGGGCTAGGCAGACGTCAGCTTATCGAAGTAAGTCTGGCATGAAATGGTGACGGGGTACAGCCATAGCAAAATTACTAAGTGTCCCGCCTGTACATACATAGAGGCTTCCGTTGAGTAATGGAAGAAGCAGTACGCGTACCTGAGACGAACTGCAAGGAAACATGAAAAATGATTAGGCTCGTTAGTGTGCCACGTTATGCATCTAATGAGTGTTAAGTGCTATATCGGGCTGAGAACCAGCATCTAATGTTTCTAAGTGGATATTGAACCCTTGGATGTCTTTACTTGACGATAGCTTCGCCGACGTCATGCCACGCACAAACCTGTTCGCAACCAACGGGGAATTTTGATGGGAGGCTTCTGCTTTAAGCGCAGCCCATGGGTATACCGATGACAATTTGCTGGCCGCCCGCCACCAATAGAAATTTTTACGACAGAGACTGGCCACGGGTATCTGAGGAGGCTGTTTTTTTTTCTTTTTTTTTTTGTGCAGAAGGAGCTAGATAATTACTGAGTGATGCTAAGGTCTCGAAACGGCCACAGTACCCCACAGCACCAAAAATACTCGCTGAGCTTGCCGCATTGGAAGGAACATTTATCGACTGACTAGTAACGAAAGCAGCATACGCACCACACATCACTAACAAGTGGATGTGCCTCCTCTACCCTATAACAGTACATTCTGTCAAACTTACTTCCAACAAGTCTCAAGCATTTATTATAAGACTGTTCTCATTATTCCAAATATCGGTCGGAACTTGCAACTCCCCTTCAAACGATCTCAACTGAAACACAGTGCACTTCACACACAAGTCCTTATTGCCCAAACTAGAACTATTCTCTGTAAAGCCCTACGAGGAAAACTGTAGCTTACATATCCTGATTCACATCAGCCTCTGGCTCTCCTCTTCAATAAAAGGTACCACTATACTACTACTACTACTACTACTACTACTACTACTACTACTACTACTACTACTACTACTACTACTACTACTACTACTACTACTACTACTACTACTACTACTACAACTATCACCCCTCCCGCCGCGGTGGCTCAGTGGTGGCGAAGGCGTGTTGTGCTGCTGAGCACACGGTCGCAGATTCGATTCCCCGACGCGGCGGCCGCTTTTCTGATGGAGGCGAAAAGCAAAAACGCCAGTGTGTACGAGATTTCGGCGCACGTTAAAGATCCCCAGGTGGTCACAATTAATCCGGAGCCCTCCACTACAGCGCGCCTCATCGCCTGCGTTGTGTCGGCGCGTTAAACCCTACAATCAATCAATACAACTACCACCACCACTACTATTACTACGACTACTGTTACACTAATACAACTATCATTACGACAACAACTACTACTACCACCACTACTACTACGAATACAACTACGTGCAACTACAACAACTGCTACCACCACTATTACTATGAGTAAAACTACCCCTACAACTGCTATATACTACTACAATTACCATTACGACAACAACTACTACCACCAATACTACTACGACTACAACTACGTACAACTACAACAACTACTATATACTACTACAGCTAACATTACGATTACAACCCCTACTTCAAAGATTACTACAACGGGGACAACTACTACTATACTACTAGAACTGCCATTAGGACTACAACAACAGCTACTACTACTACTCCTACGAGCACAACTACTAACTACTTCAACAACTACTACGACTATAACAACCACTACAACTACATCTACACAAGTCAGCGGTGTATAAGCTCGTGCAACAAAGTAGGCTACGACACCATACTGCACCGCGGTGAGTTCGTTCAACGTCGTCTCGATAAGAGCAAAAAAACGCGGAGAAACCACTGCGGTGATTGTCTACGTCTACGATATTCAAAGCATCCTGTATGAAGACTCACGATGCCAGCTACACAAAGAACGATACGGCGTAGTTTCTGGCTGCTTTAGCGTTGGCTACGCCAGAGGGAAATCAAGTGCCACCGCATGCTCATGCCCAGTGATCAGAATGTGGCGCCGTCAGCGAAGTGGCGAATGCCTAGCGCGGAATTCGTCCCTAACCCGAAAAAGCACGACGCATTATATCTGAAAAGTAAATTCATGACTGATCAAATTAATGCACGCAAACATTATTACAGTACAAATTTGGGCGATTCCTAGCCTCGCGATCGACGACGAAGAATTGAAATTTTTTGTGAATTTCCGAAAACTTCCAGGTGGGATTTCGTGACCATACAACACCCACCCCTTTACAACTGGCGTCATTACTATGCTTGAACGCACTGCTGGGAAGACAATTTAGCAGTATATAGCAGTCTGGTGTTGAAGTATACAGCCCAAGGATATTTAAGTGCCGAGCACTTTAGGGCTGCCCCTTGTCACCGCAGCTCGCTCGCTGGACCCAATTGCAGCAACAGGGCGTCCCGTGGTAACGCTGTCGTTCGCGGCGTACCCCATAGGCTTCGAAAGCCAAGCGGTTTATATACTCATAAGCGTTCGAAGCTCGTGAACCGCTGGCGCTTGTCATAGATCTCCCCGTTGTTTAGCGCAAAGAAAGCTATACATTTGAGGCAAAATATACGCAATTAACCGGCAGCGCCCACGTTCATTTAGTTAAGAACGCTCGTTGGGTTGTTTTTTACGGTAGTAAGCCAAAAAAGCGGCCGCGCAAGAAAAAAATGGCGCTTTCGAAATTACGCAAAACAGCTCCAGCACACGAAATTAAAGCAAGCACAAGAAGAACAGAACTCCCGCTGGCGCAGTTTCAGGCAGGGGGCGCGCGAGCACTGCGAAGGCGGGGTATTTGATTTGCATTGGGTGGTAGCAGTGAGCGGATAACGGCGCTACAGCCCATTATGGCGAATCACTGCTGTGCACTTCCGACAGCTTTCACATTCAGTGGAACGGCTTTAATTTTTAATAAATAGCTCTTTATGAATCCACGTATCACTGTGGAGTGATATGATTGATTGATTGATTGATTGAGGGGGAGGGGTAACGCGCCGAAGCTGCATTTGGGCTATATGGAAGGCTCCGGATTAATTCTTACCACGTGGGATGCCTTAACGTGCGCCGAAGTCTCTACACACGGACGTTTCAGTTTACCACCTCCATCTGGAAAGCAACGTTATTGGTAACGTTGCTAAAAAATAGCCAGCTCGGCCGGGATGGAACCCGCGTCTTTGGGCTCAGCAGCGCCACGCATTAACCACTGAGCCACCGCGAGCTCCTTCAAAGTTGGCTTCGCCATTACACACAGGTACATTGCTGTGAAGACATTTCCTAAGGTGCGGCATAGGCAGCTCGATATCTAAATATGAAGGACCTATCGCATTATATTTATCCCTGAGGGGCGCTAAACTCCCAGCCGCGCCTTAAGAGTCGGCTTCACATATACGCAGAAATTGTTTTTGCGAAATGAACGAATGAAAGAATGACTTTACTTATAAATAGACCTGAGACCCTGCGGAGTAATTGACAGATCAGGAAAGAGGAGACGAAAGTCCCATTAAGTTGTCATGAAAGCAAATGATACTGATATATGTCATGTTTTGGTAATTTAATAGGGATGCCAATACGGCGCCGAAGCAAGAGAGGCAGTCTGATAGATACACGAGTGGAACACAAAATCCTGCTGGGTCGTCCATGCCCTGTGTGCGCAGAGAATGGGCAGTCGATGAAAACGGGTCGGCTGCCTTGGGCCGCCAATAGAAAACGCACTTGAGCAATGAGGGCTGCTTATTTCGCTCGTGGTCAAATTTCTTCCCACGAAATAAATTTGTGTATGTTATTGAAGCCAACATTAAAAACACTCGGTGTATACACTTCGTACTTTGATATAAGACTGCTTACACTGCTCCGGTAAAACGTCTCCAACCAAAATGCATACGAGTGCAAAGCAGAGTGACTGGAAGGCATGCTTATGAATTGGTAGGAAATTGTACTAATTTTAACAGCAGGGCTATTTAAGCATTTAGTTCCTCCGTATAGCGTCACCAGAAAAATACTACCAAGAAAAAATCCCGAGCGCACGTGACTGTGCGCCCCGTGAGGAGCACCCGGCGTCGGCCAGCTCGACCTTCGAGAACACGCTGCCCAGCGTTCGTGGTGTGATCTCTCGTGTGCTCTTCTACTCACAAGTTCACGTGCGTTCGAGCCTGATGTGGGGAGAACAGACGCCGAGTTTGCGAAGCCGGTTGCCGCGGGTTCTAGCGCGAGCTAACGCGGTCCACTTTGAGAGAGCTGTGAAGGGCTGCGGACAAAAACTATCCGGGCCTGCCATTCATGGAGAACATACAGCGGCAAGTTAGGAAATACACCTGAGATGCAACAGCCGGGTCCCCGACGACGGGAGTGGGTCCGCCAGGTCCGCCGTTTTTCCAGCCTACCGCTGGATGGCTGGACATTACTATACTCGGTTACAATTCAAGAACGGCACCACCTCATGTAGTGTATCACTCCGCCAAAGCGCCGGACCCATGACGTCAGTGCGCGCGCGTTTTGAAAGGGGTTTGCTATGAGTGCGTGATATCGTCTGCCTTGTCTCACGCAGTTTGTTTGTCGTCACTGGAGTCGTCTATAAGCATATTAAGTCCAAAAAATCACGGGAACGGCTCACGCCGTGTTCAAAATATTCCCAGTAACGCCCTACTTGCGGAGAAACATCCGGCTACGGTGATAAGGCACAGCAGCAACTTCCGGTGCCGTTCTTAAGGTGTCACCGAGTATAGCGTCCTTCCTGCCCTCCCCTTGCCCCTGCGGCTTCGGGCCATCCTTTCTTGATAAAGTTTTCTTCCTCCCTTCCTTTCCAGCCTACCCCACCCCTGACCACATCACGGGAAAGCAATAAAGCTCTCTCTCTCTCTCTCTCTCTCTCTCTCTCTCTCTCTCTCTCTCTCTCTCTCTCTCTCTCTCTCTCTCTCTCTCTCTCTCTCTCTCTCTCCAGCCTTGCACCACTAGTGCAGGCTGCGCCATTTTTTTGTAACATATATGTGTTTTTTTTTTTAATTTCGAGTGAGGGCGCTGTGTTCAACTTTTAGATAGTTAATTTTGGGAATTTCTAGCTGTCTTTCTTTCTCTTTTTACAAATATATCGTTTGAGGGCGTTGGATTAGTTGCATCATTGCTATTTTGCTACTTAATTTCGCGAGAGGAGGGATGTTCTTATTTGTCTTTGTTTTTGTTAATCGCGTGAAAGCACTGGACGAATTAGACCTTTGTGATTATTTTAGTTTTCTCTGGGCCTTCGTTTTCGGTATTATTTTTTTCACGCAGCTTCACGTGTGGTGTCACAATCTGCCCAACATTACACCCACGACCGTTCCAAGTTACGAACTTTTCGACCAATCCCCAAACCGAATCCGTTTAACCTTCCTGAGCTCTGGACGCGCGCCCTGTGCAGCTCATGCCTGTCCGACCAGCTTCGGCTGGTGGAGCGGGCTGTATCGGCTGTCAATGCACATGAGGTCCTGGACTGAGGACTTCACCTACTGAAGAGTCTATGCAAATTTTGCCAACAATAAAGCTGTTTATCCTCCTCCTCCAATCCTTCTAGTGTGCGTGCACATGCGCGCGTGCGTGCGTGTGAGAGTGTGTAGCGCTGCTTACATATCATAGTTCCTCTTATTACTAGGCCGTGAACATCGCGGGATCTGAGTGAGGCATCTAACGAATTCTTCGCATTAAAGCTGACGCTCAATCCTTTCTCCTACTTGCAAAATCGTCAAGCAACGTGTTATTTCGTCCGCGGGCATGCCGACACTTTTTAGACATTATCCCTAACAAAAGGAGAGTACAGTTGCGGAACTATAACCACAGACTACGTAGCACTTCCTTCATTTGCTGTCATCTTGTTTTTCTCTTCACTCAAATCGGTGGGCGGAGGCAGACACGCGGTGCGTCAGTGCCACATGCTCCCGTGTGTCTACATTCATCGCCGTTTATGGATGGAAGCCTAACGACATCGTAACGTCTGCAACGACGACGTGCCATACGGTTTCCTCAGGGTTTGAGTCTGCAAACAACAAGTA
This sequence comes from Haemaphysalis longicornis, assembly GCF_048455015.1. Taxonomy (NCBI): domain Eukaryota; kingdom Metazoa; phylum Arthropoda; class Arachnida; order Ixodida; family Ixodidae; genus Haemaphysalis; species Haemaphysalis longicornis. Next base: position 126,714,941 of record NW_027526445.1, on the reverse strand, counting down.
ACGACATTGAAGTGATACGAACCTTTCAATCGTTCGAAGAGAAAACAGGTGTAAACGCTGTGCGGAGCTTACCACTGACCTGGGGGCGTTGTCGTACACTGCGGGCAACCGAGGGTACGCGGTCTTCCCCGCCGTATCGATCGCCATCCACGAAAGGCCGGGAGCTCTTTTGCGGAATTCCGCGAAGAGAGGTGGCGACAAATTGAGACCTGCCTCGTCAGTAAGTACTCCCCTTCTCTCCCGACAAGAAGGCTGTTCCTAACGTGATTCGTATACGCACAGTGTCAAATCAAGCGATAGCGCATTATAAAACGATATACAGAAACATAAATGCGATTCGCCTATCTGGTTTGCTTAAGATAATGCTACGCTCCTTTCCCTCACCGCACGGAAAACTTGAGAAATCAAATTCGCCCTTGTTTTTCAGCTAGATATTACGATATCAGTGAACAGAACCCGTATGCGATTCCGAAGCGTGAAATACATTTGTATGTTTGGTCAGCCTGCGTTGTGTGTTTCTTGATTCATCTAAATGAACTTTCGTCGAATCCTTGAAGATATAACGACGCATCCAAAGTGCTCTTCTGCCATGCCTTATTGATTTGTAAGCACCGCCATTTCTCACATGCACGATGCTACAAATAATCACCGGTGCTGGTACTCTGTTGTGGTTCCCTGGCCTTTTTCGCAAGTATGATTATCGTGTTATCAAGAAGGTACAAGGCGTTACTGAATCGTACCTTTTGCTTTGGGGAGTATACGAAAGGGTTGGCGATGGCAGAACCGCGAGTATGCGCTGCTATGTAATTCTGTGGGAGTTTGGGGACTCGCAAAGAATGAAAATAGGCGAGGATAAGTGTTGACGAATGACCTCTGGTTGTGGGTATGCGCCACTGTGGAACTGTGGGTACGTGCACTCCTATGAAAGTAAACAATGGGGGGGGGGTTAAATTTTGACTATTACGGTTTCAGCAGGAATGTGCAGGAGCCCTTGTTTGTGGCTGGCCGCCCGGTGCCGTGTCACAATGGTATACGCCGATGATTGACGAATAGATTAATTATGGGGTTTAACACGCCGACGCAACGCAGGCGATGAGGCGCGCCGTAGTGAAGGGGTCCGGATTAATTTTGACCACCTTGGGATCTTTAACGTGTGCCGAAATCTCGAACACACTTACTTTTTTTTTTTTGCTTTTCGCCTCCATCAGAAAAGCGGCCCCCGCGGCCGGGATTCGAACCCGCGTCCATGGGCATGATTTACGAATAAACTTCATTGATTTGAGTCAAGGCGCTGCTGTTAAGGCACCCGACCGTTGGCGGGGAAGGGGGGGGGGGGATGAAAAGCGCTTCAACTGCTGACCCCAACCTGGGCGGACGATTGAAAGTCGACTTTTCTCCTAAGCAACATGATGAAGAAGATACAAATTCTCATGACATCTCTTTTCTCCGTAAGAAAAAGGGCTCAAAGGGAAAAAGACGCAAAAACGAAGAACAAAGGGGAGGGGGTATGTGAACTGTCCACGTCTGACTTTATCCCATGGCACTGCGTCAGCGTGAACGATTGCATGGCCGGGAAAAAGAGGCAAGGAAACGGGATCACCGAGCAGGGAAGGGGAAAAAAGGCAAACCAGCGTTGGGTGGGGAGCAGCATATTGGGGAAACCTGGCCTCACACATGCACACAAAATAAAGCATAAAATCCGCGTGCATAGCTCAGATAGAGAAGTCCCGCGTCTTCGGGATCCTCGGCATCCGGTTACGGTCTCTCACCACCGCCGCCCCCCAGTTTCACGCGTGAGGTGTTCGACGGCACACGGCCGCCGCCGGGGGTGGGAGACCGATCTCCCTACTCTTCAGCAGAAGCCAGGAGAGTCGTCACGGCGAGCGGGTCTGTGTACGGCGGCGTGCGGCTGACAGGCAGCAGTGGCTCCCGCTCACTTCTGTGGACACCGGAGCCTGCATGCCGGCCGCTGGTGGCAGCGGCCGTTGATTGTCGATTGGGGAGGATGGGGGAAAAAAGGGAGCAAGCAGGGGGAGGATGGGAAGGGGGGGATTCGGTGTATCGGTGGCTGAAATGAGAGAGGTCTTCGGTGTGGGCGCCGCTTAGAGGCAGCGGTGTGTAGCTTTTCAAACGGTTGGCGTGGGAGGATGATCAAGGCCGGAAAGAAAGGTATGCGCTTGATATAGAGGGCAGTGTATTCGGGCAGCACGCTTCATCTGTACGGGGCGCTGATCGTCGAAAAATGGACGAATTGTGCACTGGTGACCTAGTTTCAGTGTTCACGCGCGCTAGATTCCTTACGCTTCGTCCCCTGAAGTTCTGAACATGAGTTGAGCTTACCCAGCCGGTATTTTATGCCAGTGTAAGGGAAAACAACGACGGGGTACAAAGTAAGTCAACACAGCATCATTCAACACGTAGCTAATTGAGTGAGTAGAAAAAATTTGGAGGGGGGGGGGCGTATTCGTGGTTAGCTTGTGTCGTCCTCGCTAAAATATACACGATACTGGGAACATGTATTCCATATTTCTGTCGGCGCGCGTCTTCCGTGCTGTTTAGACCCCAAACCACACTACAACGGGATGCAGACGTGTCATGGCTTATTACTGGGATCATGTTTAAAATAGCCCAAGTACTGTAACCATTCGTCCCAGTTTAAAAGGGCGGTTTAAGCTGTAGTAGTTATACTGTTCCTGGCACCCAGGGCTTTCAGTTAGATGTACCCAATGCTGAAACTTGTTTAGCTGCTTTTCTCGGCATTTCTTCCCCCCGGATTAATATGCAATGCAGCACAAAAAAACGAGAGTGAGAAAAGGACCTTCGACAAAACACCAAGCGAAGTCGCTGGACGGGTTGGTCAATGCCAATCTTTCGGTTTCTTCCTTCACGCCGTTTTCCGTGTTAATTAATGATAACCAACCACAACACACAGTTAGTTGGTTCCGCACAAACAGGTTGTAGAAACGTTTGTTCCACATAAACCGGTTCCGCATAAACAGCGGCGCTAGTCAAGTTTCAATTGCAAATAGCAACAAGTCTCGAATTGAACTTACGTGTCAAGCCAGATCGATTCAGAGCCACGAATACAAAATTAAACAAACAAAAAAGAAGCAAAAACTGTGTTGAATCCTCTGTGGTTGAATCAGTAGAACACGAAAGTGAAATGTGCAGCGACATCTGCAGCTGAGCATGATTTGCGTGTCGGTGGCTGTCCTGTGGGTGGGCTTGGCGAGCGACGTCCTGCTGGCGGGTTGCTTCGGCGAAGGTGTGCTGGCGTTATTTCTGTGGCGGATATGACGTAAGTGAAATCTTGGGGTATCGCGGAATAAAACACTTTCGCGTTAAAATGGAAAACCCGAAAACGAACTACCAGAAGTATAACGGACTCTCTAGTACTAAAGGTTGCTTCCCCGCAAGAAGACACTGTATGCAGGGGTGCACCCTTTACGGGCCGCTTGCTTCGTTGTACTGGCGTCACTTCCGCGATGGATATGACGTCACCGAACTGTTCGTGTATACGGGAATAAACCACTGTCGTGTTAAAAGAGAAGGGGGTCAGATTGAGGGAAAGAAGAGCGAGACGGGTTGCACGCGGACGCCTCGAGAATCGAGCCCACAACATCTCCCGTATATATACAGACCCGAACCGAGCCTCTCAGCTTCGAGAGCCACCGGGTAACGGGATATCTGCGTCCTCCAATAGCTTTCGGCCCCCCCCCCCCCCGATGGAGCTGTGTAGTGCTTTCAATGGCAATGGGAGGTGTCGCGTGTCTCCTCGCTTTTAATTGCGGACTCCAGTGTTTGCTGCGGCTCTCTAGCCTGGCGCGAGGCACAGAGTGATTACAGAGGCCACCCCGGCAGCGCATGTACTCTTTTCAGGGCAGTCAGCGCACGTGCCGAGTCGGTCTGTGTGCGCACGAGAGAGCGGGGAGGAACGATGGAAGAAGGATGAAGCTTTCCAGAGCGCCTTCTGGCTTTGTCTGGTAGGCGAGTGCGGAGCAGTTGTTGTTGAAGCGTGAACAGAGGACGTCTGGAATGGGCGAATGAAACCGCCGCCGTGATCAGTGTGTCTCGGGGAGCTGTATACGGAAGCCGGTATCGGAGTAGGCGGCTTTGTGCAGTGCTCTAATGCAGGTTTACAATAAAGAGCCTTTATCTCGTTCTGTCTCTCTCTGTCTCTACCCCTCTCTCTCTTGCAAACGGGCATATACAAGCATAGAAGCACAGAAGCACAGAAGCAAGGTGTGCGCATGCATCGCCGCTCCTGTTTCCCGCCTTCCGCCCATTTATCCGCTGAATGACTTTTTACCCAGCGCAGGTTAACAACGCCTGGTTAACCTTCACGTCTTCCCTTACGCTTTCTTCTCATCCATTGGAGGTATTCCTATCCAGTTAAAAATTGTCTCGTTCCCGGTTTGCAATGTTTATTCGCAGTGACATGAACGGCGAAAATTAGCGGGAAGTCAGAACACGCACTATCTGGAGCCATCTGGAGCCCGTTCTACATGGTGCGAATTCGCAGTTGGGGCACCACTCGTTCGGCAAAACCACCAATTCTCATTTCTGCGGATAATTGCCAAAATGTTCGCAACAGCCGAACTTCTGTGAACGGCGCTTGGTATTTGGCAAGTTGTTGCAGCCGTGAAAATAGGAAAATAGATCGTTTTGCCGAACCAGCGACGCCGCAGATGCGAATTCGCAAGGGAAATTCGCACCTTGTAGAAGGAGCTCCAGTGCGACTTTCACTAAAAACTTCAACGTTACCCGTGATGGCAGCAAAAGAAAAAACAACAAAAAATGAACAAAGCAGCTAGGACCTGCGAAGCTGTGACGTCGTCATCCATACAACGGAAACTGAACGGTCGAGACCAGCAAAAGTAGAAAGGGGGGGGGGGGGGGGCGGAAGGGTAAGGAACTGGAGGAGGCGGAATGGAAGGGCGCTGATATTCGCATGCGCGTTTAAAGCGTTCCTCACTTGAAACCTCACGCATATGTTTTCGAACGGGCGCGCGCATTAATAAACCGTAGGGACGCGAAGATCCCGTCATTGCATTCGCGCTCACGCTTCGAGCCGCTCTTATTCGAGCGACAGTGATCGCTTCGAAAATTCCGGCTCCCTGCCGACACGACATGACGAGATGTCCGGGTGCCAGTTTTTGACACTCGACAAACAACGAAAGTTTCACTACGCTCTCCACGAGCGTCGCAGCTGATGCGGGTCGGTCTGTGAGGAGCACGCAAAAGTGGAGGGGACGCCCCGCGTATGCATATGAGAAGACGGGACTGCGTGCACAAAAACAAAATATTAAAAAGAAAGTCGCCTCGTTCAGTTCTCGTCTTGCTCGCTTACTTAGACCCCGTCCTTTTTCGCGCAGCTACAAAGATGTGACCGAGTCAGCTTGCCCTCTTACGGTAAGGTAGAAACTGCTCCCTCGATAAACACTTCCTCTCTCTTGTCTATCGACATCCTTTGCTCAAGAAGAAGTAACACGAGCGAACATGATTGAAAAGAAAAAATATAGAATGTCATAACCAATTGGAAAAAAAGTTCGTGTATACAACCCACTGTAAACGGTCGGCACACCCGCGCATGCGCAGAATCGCCTTTGCCTCTGCGCACGCGTGGTTAAGACAAACTGTTTTCCGTACCGTGCCGTTTCTCCGCCATGTTGTTATTCTCTAACGAAATACTTTTCCGTATAAACTGGAATTCGCGTAATTACAGTATACCGACGAGGATTACTATAGACTGCATCCTGCAAATTACTACGCGGCTGTTCCAGAAACTAAAGTGAACCTTCTGCGTGGTTTGAATGTATACATATAAAGGCAGGGTTGTATACGTCTAACTGTTACCCTGCGTCGCCGGTGGTTGATTGAACTGTGACCGAGGCTTTGGGAGAAACGAAAAACTAGTTTTTTTCCTAAAGAGGGCATCAACCGCAACTGGAATTATACAGTTGTAGAGGCTGCCGAACAGGGGTCACCAGCAATAAGTGTTCGATGGGAGAAGGAAATGAACGAACGCGGATAGCGCATGACATACAAAAAGCCATGAGGAAACAGTAAAAAAAGCGTCGAGGATAACTCCTCTTTCAATGGAATTTTCAGGAACGTACGACAGAGACGGGTAATGGGTCTGGTCGTGTACACCTAAAGGGGCCATCAAGACAACGTACAAGTTTCGTCCATTTACGAGACGTCTTTGTCCTGTTGACATTGAAACCAGTTTTACCGCAAACTTTGAACGCATAGTCTAGATGTTAAAATAAAACAAACAAAGAAGCTGTGGTAACACACCAGCAACTTCCCGCTGCGATGGGTCTCTATGACGTCACAGAAGCTTGTTTGGGCGATTGGCGTCCGCTGTGGCGAAACTATGGGATCCTCATTATCGCCGACATGGGCGGTTGTTGTCAGGACTCCAGTTACGCTTGACCGTATCACTTGAATGCTAACGTTCAGTTAACACGCTGATAACTATGCTTTTTAGTGCTGGGCCCGTATTACGTCGTTCCTTCCCATAACACGTCACGTGACCAGGAGCAGAAAAATGGTGCTTGCCACTCTACTTTGTAGTTGTTCGCCACTTAACGTCATGGTCGATTAGTTTTAAAGAATGCGTAATATGCGAAAGCGCACAAACAGTTACCAGACCAGAAAGAGAGAAAAAATAATTTGGGCAAGTTTATACGTCATGGGATGGACGCATAGCTGTAATTTTTGTCCGAGGTTCTCTGCGGGATCCTTCTTGTAAGTAGTGAATGCCCTTAATGACTACGTTCTGAAAGCAATACGTATTCGGAAGTAAGTCGAAAAAAAAAGCGTTCATTTAATTCCCGTGTATACTGTACGGTTTCGTTTGCCCAGCTCCCGCATATATACGTGACGCGTGGCCCATATTTCGCGATTCGGTAAGAGACCGACGAATTGCCCATGTAGAAACGAAAGAAGCATGCCGCGTGGGCCACTGCGTGCGTGCCGCGGCCAGAAGTGTGCATCTCTTTCACTATTACGTATGTGAACGTCGCGTGATCGCGTTTGAAGGGGCCACGCGGCTCCGATTCTGAGTGTATGGAGGGGACGTCCCGTTTCCCGTTTTCCCGCCGTTTTCGCCCCAAAATTAAGCCCGGCAAAAACAAATTTCGGTTCGCACTGAAATGTGCGAGCTTCGCGGACGTGTGCTCGGGGAATTTGGACGCGCGCGTGGAGTTGGGAGTACTCATATTGTTCAGCTTCATCCTATTCGCCTTCGATGCCTGCTAGAACGACCTTGAGCGACGGCAGTCTGTCGTCGTGTTTGGTGGTTGCACTGCGCGCTTATGTGCTTGCTTTGGGAAACGACTTTACGGTGAGGGTGCTGACACGCGACATCCTGTCGTAGCGTCGATTACAAAGCGCAGGAAATATTACACCGTGCTGCGCACAGACTGCAGTGAGTATGCCCAAGGTTTTGGAGCATGTCGTCACGTCCGGAGTACCTGCAGTAAAGTTCCTCAGTGTTCTGACATGTTTTTTGCACCGGTAGCGCTGACGGTATGACTTTGACCCGTGCCCAATATTTTGTTTATGAGGTGGTCTTTTCAGAGGAACGAAAACCACCCGGAGAGATGTACAAGCAGCACCTTTCATTGCCAAATTAGGCAAAGGTATACTTTTCCGCGATGTTTCCTTGCAGGCTTAGCATTTAAACTTAATTAAGCTCTTCCGGTGTGCAAGATGTCCATATTTCAAGCTGTCCATATCGCTTCATTGACAGGCTACGGTTCCAAAACCCGCACACTGATAATTATCTAAAAAAATCTGCATTGCCACGCGGGGTTACCCGAGTACGAGAAGAAGAGAAGAATGGGACGACGAAAACAAAATGTGACCCAACCACACCCGGTAGGCTGCGATTGATACCAGCACCGCTACTTTGTTCAAAGATGCCCGACATCCAGTTTCCACAACTGAGCACCTTTATAAACGATGATTATGATTATTATTGCTATTAGTTTCCCCTTTATAGCGGGGTGGTTGTGGTGTAGTGGCGCCCTCTGTGGAGCGCCCGCGCACTGTGTGCGTTTGTGTGTATTAGGTTGTTACTAGATTTCGTTGCGGTGGGACGCACGTGATGGTAATGATCCAATCACGTGCGTATGCATGTCCGGTGGTGCCGTTGTGATGTGAAATAAATCATTCTTTGTCTGGGGTTGTAACAGCGAGGTCGCACTCTTTCTTGTGGGCTTGTGCGTGGGCCGGCGCGGTGCGCCTTCGCTCCCGTCGCTGCCGAGGCCGCTCGCTGTCGCCCACGACACAATAGTGGTGACGTGTCATCTTACCAAAAAGGACTAATCTACCTATGTGTTGTACTCTTGGTTTAATACTAGCGCTACTTAGGGCAGGCACAAAAAAACTTTTTCAGGCACAAAATACATTTTTTCCGGTTACACGTGGTAACTGTCCTAGGCAATATCCCCCTCTCTGATTTTTGTACACCTTGTACACCTTTTGTACACTAAGCGCCCACTGGTGGTTCGTTTTGTACCGCTAACCATTTCTTCTTCACACAGCGCTAACTGGCGCGCGGTGCTCGGCACTGCGGCGTTGCCGTCCGCGCTCGTCCCGATTTCCACCGCAAACCGGATCGATCGCAGAATGTCGGTCTCTGAAGAAGCTGCGGCACCATCCGCCGCCGCCAACTGCTTCCCGCCTGTCTCCGTCCCAGAAGACTACAGAATTCTTCTGCCTCCGCTGCCTTCGGGTGAGGCGATGCGACGTGCAGTGGCGCTCCACTGCGACGTCGGTGGTCGCCCATACCGCATCGATGACTTCCGCCAGCCGATGAAGGACTTGGGAGTTTTGAAAGAGGTGGCTGGCATCGGCGCCTACCAAATGTCTCACGTATGGCTTCTTAATATGAAGACAGACGAATCGAGGAAGCTGCTGCTCGAATCCTGTGTTCTACATGTCAAGAGCCGAGCATGCCTCGTCATCGACCTCGCAAGGCAACAACTTCGCCTGAAGCTGCACTGGGTCGCATGGGACGTCACCGACCAGGACGTGCGCCGAGCATTCGGCGAGTACGGCGACGTGAAGGAACTGACGTGCGATCGGTGAAAGGTGCAAAACTTCGAAAACGGCACCACGACAACCCGCACTATTCGCCTCGTGCTACGGGAAGGGGTGACACTCGAGCACCTCCCGCACAAGCTTAGGCTCGGCAGCGGGATGGCGCTCGTCGTGGTGCCTGGGTGGGATCCGATGTGCTTCCGCTGCCGGAACACGGCGCACGTAAGCCGCGACTGTCGAGGCCCCAGGTGCGCTCAGTGTCGAGCTTTCGGCCACGGAGAGGGCCACTGCAGCACTCGCTTCGAACCCAGTGGTGAAGCAGAAGAAGAGGCAGAAGGAGCTGCGGGGTCCGCAGGGTCGAACACGTAGCAAGATAGACCTGAAAGGACCGGTGCACAGGAGGCGAAAGCCACTGAACCGCAAGCAGTTGCACCTGCCACGCCGGAGTTACGCGGGCCCGATGCTGCGGACACTCAACGGCTTCCAGTTTCCACCATCAGCACGCTAATGAATATCGATCCTGTGCCACCGAAGCGGCGGCTTTGCGACGGGCCGCACGAGCAACGGCTGCGACAACTGGAGCGCCTGTGCGAGGTTTTCGCCCGCAATAAGCGCCTTTCGTATCCACAGCAACTTCTGCCGTTAGCAGTCCACAATCGACCGCCTTGAAAATAACTGCGCGCTCGACACTGATTCGACTCTAGTTTTCATAAACAATAGTTCCGACTGCGTTTCGTGTTAAGGACTAGTTGTTACCACTTTTCGTGATTGTATCCTTGTTCAAAAGTAGCAAAAATTGAACCCGTGAAGCAGACTGAGTGCCTGGTGCGTTCCTTCGCTGACGTGTTAAGGACATATTTGGTAGTTGACATGTCCTCTGTATTCCCGCAAGAGTTTGGGTGAGCTACGACGCTGGTTGTAATGCTTCTTTCTGCGATTTTACCTGTTCGTCATTGCGAACACATTATTTTGATGATACGCTTCTGATGAAGTGTATGGAAGCCATGGGTTCCGGAAATATTCGGCAGTTTGTAAAATTTGAAATGGGACTGATTGTGACCGCCATCTTAACTGCTACGGTAAAAGACGCAAGTCACTGACGAGTAAGAATATGAACGTTGCACGTTGCAATAATGAACAATGTGATAACTGATTTTGGTCCATGCGACTGTCGGCGAATCAGCGGTCAGTGGTTTCATTACTGCATCCAGGCTCGTTTGGACCATGCATACGTCTCAGTTGAAGGAACTGGGAAACACTTTTGGAGCAGTTACGTCAAGGGCAGTAAGCACACAAGACAAGAACTGTGCCGCCTGTTCACCGTCCTTGTCGTAACTCCTAACCCTTTTTTCCATTTCCATAATCGTGAACCAACTTTCCCAGAGAGAAGGAGAGAGAGAGAGAGAGAGAGAGAGAGAGAGAGAGAGAGAGAGAGAGAGAGAGAGAGAGAGAGAGAGAGAGAGAGACAAGGAGGGAGGGAGGGAGAGAATAATCTTTAGCGTGTTTGCCAACTTGGGTGCTTAGTCATGGGCCGTGTGCCCTTGGACTCTAGCAGCGTCCTAAACCAGCAGCTGAATGGCCCTGAGTGAATGTTCCGTGCGGGAGCTGAGAAGCTGACGACGACTAGTATGGCCAGCCCAAGCACGTGTGGGCTTGGCGGGCCGATTGTGTGTGGCCATTCGTGACACAATGCGGAGATTTGCATAACATTTGCGCTAGGTCCGCGTGTTGTTGACATCCCTGACACTCGTGAGTCGTGTGAGCAGAGTCCTGGGTGGTCATAGCTGTACACAAGCGGGTTGTAATACAAGTGGATCTCTAGGAGTCGCCAGGGTTGTCTGGTAACGACGCATACTGGGGATTCGGGTAGTGCACGACCCATAGCCCAAGCCACTGCCTCCGCGACAAAGGTGAGTTTGTGCATGCGGGCGGACCGACGCTGACGGACAAGCCCATCCAGGGTGTTAGTTCGAGCTTCAGGCTAAAGAGCAGTGATCGGCGTTATCCGGGGGTGTTGTAATGTGACGCATTGCCGCTCTGTTAATTGCTTCAAACGGGCACACTCCACCTGGTTCATGTGTCCGAACTCAGTGTGTTACCATGTCGAGGCGTCAGTAGGGACCACACCAACAGATTTTCCATTTTGGTACATGGCCCACCAGACCTCTGTAAGATGCATCAGATGATATGGAGATCCTGGCCCGCTTTTTATATAGCAGAGTGTAGCTACAAAGACGCTGACAAGTCGCAGAAAGTTCCAATCCCAGCACGCGAAGTGAGGCGGTAGGACGTACCGGTCGGCCGTAGAGAACTGCAGTGCGATCGTAGACATCTACAGGCGGCAGCGGCCCCAAGCATTGACAACAAGCAGAATAGCTGTCTTTTCGATTGAAAGTGTTTGTCCATCACATTCACACCATTTCTGCGTGTACATGAAATCTTGTTGAAAACGAAAGGAAGAAAGCGATGCAAACGTGATGTTGCAGCAAAGAAGCTGCTAACAAGTATACCGCCAGGCTTCCGCATTCAAAGCCCGTAAACAGACTTAGGTGCCCCGAGAAAATTTTTAATGCGACCCCAGTAAGTAACCCGTCACGTGAAAATCTGGCGACTGGTGTTGGCGTGACCGGGGACGCATGCAGAACAGGCCGAAGACGAAAAGGCATTAGTAGTAAAGAAAATTAACGGGGTGAATTTGGGTTTCGTATTTGAAACCGGGGTCTGCGGTAGGCGGGTGGCGCACGCATATCATACCCTTGGCTGATTGTGTATTCTATCTAGTAAAGTGGGACTAGAAAATGCCTATGGAACTCGGCTTAGAACCCTGCGGATGTACTAAGGCATACAAGACTATGTTAACTGCAGAAGTAGCAAAGAACGTTTACGTTATATTACCGTTTATGCAGGGCTAACGATGGCGAAGACGAAGAAAACAGGACAGAAGGAGAAATATTGACCAAATGCCAAACCCAATTACTCCAACACAAGTAAAAAAAAGCTTCCAAATTTTTCTAATTTTCTTTGAATCATCCACCTAGGCAGTAATCTCATTCGAATTAACGACTGATGTTTGGCCGATCCCCTGATTGGGTATGCGCCAATATCAAGGAACAACAACAACAACAACAACAAGGAGAAAACAACTCGGAGGGAAAACGATCTTGATGATGACACTAACAAAGCACAATTGAAGTATGGAGGTCTGCAGGAGTAATATAAGCACACTGATTACACGAGTAGCAGACACGTTGAAGCTAATAACGCATATATTGGGCTTACATGGACGGTTGGCCAAGCCTCCCAGTCATATACACTAACAGTCTGAAGAAAACGACGCCATGGTTACTAGACGGTGACGATGGCAATGAGAGGACAAAAACACACCACTGGATACGTTTCTGGGGGCCTCCACTGTGATGGGCTTTGAACCGCCTATACCTCGGCGGCAGCTGTGAAACGTGGTCGCTCTCTAAAGTACGCCTAAGAATAAGGTGCAGGGGACACAAGGAGGCTGCAGGGCGGTCAAGGAAGCAGGCGCTAGCTGCACTAGTAACTTCACCAGCCGACACCACCGCCACCGTTACGACGCAAAGATAACGCAATATTCGCGCCTACGCCAGTAGAATGGAAGATTGCCTAGCTAGAAAAAAAGGTAGGGCGTTCGCATGCCCACCCCTAACCAGTCTTAAGTGTCGGCATCAGTTGTTCCCATTCCCGTCGCCTTTGGTATTTATTTTTGGTTCGGTATGCTCAGGGATCTACGACCTCTCGTTTGGTAACGCGCTTATTTTTATTAGACGTCATCTGGGAAGGAGCAAGCCGTTGTAGACCCGCTGCGGCCGTTGCGTATCGTCATCCACTTGTAACCTTGATTTTGGAATAAGTAAACTACAAATCGTTTCCTTAAAGCTGCTTCCAGCTCGTCCTTCATGGAGACCACGAATCATAGCTCTCTGTCAGCGGAAGGCGCGAACCTGGTTAAACCATATATTGTATAAAGATTTGAGGGTATGTCAAATTTTTTAACCAGTTTTCTTGGGGGAGCGCCTGTGCAGTAGCGCCTTAACATGAAGACAGCCGCTAACTGAAGGGGTGTCATTTGTTTGGGTGCTAATGATCGAATTCCAGACACAGCATTGGAAATCAAGATTAGAGTAGGCTGTTAAAAGTGCTGTTGAAAGATTAGAGTACGCTGTAAAAAGTGAAGTACGCCACTTTGCCTTGAAAATCTCTTCATTCAGAGGCTACGGCTCCCAATGTTACGCGATGATGATTACATACAAAATCCGCATGCCCGAGCGGGGTTGTCCGAAAGAAATAAAAGAATCGTGAAGGCGAAAAAAAAAAACGCCCGCATTTCCCCGAAGGGGAGCATGGGGAAGTGCGAATGCACGGGTGATGCTATGAGGGGGAGTTATGTTGAACTGTGTTGGCATTCGCCCGTTAGTTGCATTTAACACCCCCGCGTGATCAAGTGGGGATTCACACACCCCGTTAGTCGTTCTCTGGAAATCTTGGTGAATTAAAGTGTATGTTTGAGGAGATCACACACACACCACGACCGGGTCCGAGGGCTTTACGCCCCTGGCCACACTCTCCATCGCCGCGTCCACGTATTCGACGACGTCGTCGCGCGAGATGTTTGGCGCGAGGTAGAGGGTGACGACCACGATTCCGTCGCCCGAGTACGCGTCGGTGTAGACGGCACTGTACGGCGACTCGTCCCTGACCGGCGAGGTGGACACGGCGTGCGACACGAGGTTCGCGTAGACGTGACCGGCGAGGTAGACGCCGCAGTACTCGCCCCGACTTCCGCTCCTGGCGAAGCAGCAGTCGTCGATGGGGAAGTGGGAATGCACGGGTGATGCGAAAGAATTCTTCTTGGCCAATCGCCCTAAGTGGGTATGTGCTAAAGAAATTAGGAACTCTTCTTGGCCAATCGCCCTAAGTGGGTATGTGGTGCGGACGGACGGACGGTGGTGGACGCGTGATTCAGGGTCGCTTAAGAAGTGCATTCGCACTTAAAACGTTAATACTCAAGGTAGGCTGCGATCGGTAGCAGCACCGGTGTTTTGTTCAAAGATGCACCAATCCGTTATTTAAATTGTGCAGTAATAGAAGCTTTGTGTACACTCAGCGCCCCCTAGTGGTTCTCTTTGAACCAGACACCTCTTCTTCACATAGTGCTAACCCACGCCCATCGTTCGGCCCTGCGGCGTTGACGGCCGCGGTCGTCCTGATTTCGGCTGCAAACCGGATCGAATGCAGGATGTTGGTCTCTAACAAAGCTGCGACGCCATCCGCCGCCGCCAACTGCTTCCCGCCCGCCTCCGTCCCAGAAGACTACAGCATTCTTTTGCCTCCGCTGCCTTCAGGTGAGGCGATGCGACGTGCAGTGGTGTTCCACTGCGACGTCGGTGGTCGCCCATACCGCATCGATGACTTCCGGCAGCCGATGAAGGACTTGGGACTTTTGCAAGAGGTGGCTGGCATCGGCACCTACCAAATGTCTCATGTATGGCTTCTTAATATGAAGACAGACGAGGCAAAGAAGAAGCTGCTCGAATCCGGCGTTCTCAACGTCAAGAACCGACCATGCCTGGTCATCGACCTCGCAAGGCAACACCTTCGCCTGAAGCTGCACTGGGTCGCATGGGACGTCACCGACAAGGACGTGCGCGAGGCATTCGGCGAGTACGGCGACGAGAAAGAAGTGACCTGCGATCGGTGGAAGGTGCAAGACTTCGAAAACGCCGCCTCGACAACCCGCACTATTCGCCTCGTGCTACGGGAAGGGGTGACACTCGAACACCTCCCGCACAAGCTTAGGCTCGGCAGCGGCACAGCGCTCGTCGTGGTGCCTGGGTGGGATCCGATGTGCTTCAGATGCCGGAACACTGGCCACGTAAGTCGCGACTGTCGAGTCCCAAGGTGCGCTCAGTGTCGAGCTTTCGGCCACGACTGCAGCACTAGATCTGAAGCCGGCGTCATGGGCCGAGAGGCCGATGTGGAAAACAACGAGCTAGCTGATGCCAGCGTCGTGGAAGCCATGGACGAAGACGAGCCGGTAGTAGCTGAAGGGCCCGTAGGGGCAAGCACGGCGCAAGATACAACCGAAGGAACCGGCGCCCAGGAAGCGAAAGCCACTGAACCGCAAGCAGTTACACCTGCCACGTCGGAATTCCAGGAGCCCGGTGCTGATGACACTCAACAGCTTCCAGTTTCCCCCATCAGCACGCCAATGGATACCGGTCCTGTGTCACCTAAGCGGCGACTTTGCGAGGTGCCGCAGGAGCAACGGCTGCGACAACTGGAGCGCCAGTGGAATGTCGTCGTCGGGAACAAGCGGTTCCCGTATCCGCCGCGATTTCCCCCGTTACCAGGCCAGAATTCTATACATTGAAGAGAACTGCGCGCTGGACACCGCGCGCTGGAAACTGGACTTTTCCTCAGCAACTTCCGAGCAGACCTCGCATGCACTTCTCGTTCCTCCCACTAAAAAGACTCTGAACACTATTGCTTTGTCGAGCCGCCATACAACGTCCACGCTATGCTCACCGGCCTTCTGGCGTGCTCGACTCGAGTCCTCTTCGCCAGAGGACTAACTAGCCCTGATATTTGACAGCGATGTGCTGGGAGCCTAATCTGCGTCCTGAATAACGTCTGTTACTGGTACACAGTCAACATTTTACACCCTGATTGCCCAAAAGAACTGCAGTATAAGAAGTCGTGATGCCCTTTTTCTTAGGTTCCAACACCCTAACTTGAAGCTTTACATCATTTTTGTGAGGCAAAAAGAATGTTGACCGACTGCAACACCCTCGGTTTTCTGTAGGGTGTTGAAAGGGTGTGAAATAGGTGTTTGGTTGCCAAAAAAAAAAGAAAACCCGGGGAGTTGGGGGTCGACCTTACTTCTTTCGGTTTTGCTAAGTTTTGCTAGGTTTTGCTAGGCTCTGCTAAGCTTTGCTAGGCTTTGATAAATTCTGTTAGGTTTTGCGATGTTCTCGCTAAGCTAGGCTAAGTGCTGATCAGTGCTGAGTGCTGAGGGGTGAGGCCAAGTTTATCCGGATTCTACAGGGCTGTTAGTGTTGCGACAAGGCCGTCGACTCTACCAGATGACTTTCCTCTGCTGGCAATAAAAGCAAGAAGAGCAGACATTCTTCCAAGTAATTATGTGCTCGCTCTCCCCATGCATCCCGTAGGTATTCTTGCTCAATTCATTTGTGGTCCAAGTGCTAGCTGTCCGCGTTGAATGCGCCTTTATGTCATCATGCGTGCCCAGCCGATTTACATTGTCACGCGTAGCTGCGCTGCCCACACCCTTATTCTAGGGTTTTAGGCCTCCTCCCACCCTTATTTTATGGTGTTCACAATCCCACCATTTTTTTAGCCAGAACATCTGTTAAAAGTGTGTGCCATGGGCCAAAATGTTTACACAATTTTCGGCCTAAAAGGCTGTAAAAAACACTGGTGCGTAGGTTTCCCAGGTTAGAAGACATGGGCGTTTTGTGTGCACCTTCCAAGCACAAATTAACATCTTTTCCGTCCTACCACGCCAGGAAAAACACTGTCTTATACGTGAGACATAACTTTGTCGGTTGCCGCCCAGTGTAGCGACTATATATACGGCAAGGTTCGGATGTATGTCCGCCCTAGAACGCCAGTATTCGAAAGCGGGGAAGGGGGGGGGGGGGGGAGTGGAAAGACACCTGTTTCGTACGTGAAATAGTTCGCACGAGAGTTGAAGACCAACACCACCTCTGCGGCCACTTCTGGTCGCATAACTGCCTGGTTGAGTCAGTGTTGCTGGGTGATTCATGTCAGATAAAAACAGAGGATGGTTTCCCGTCAAGCGGAAGACGCGGTTTATTTACTTTCGAAATTGTTTCATATGCTCCGCAAATTACAGCAAAGGCACCCGTGGGTCGTACTCAGGCACAACTATTCGAGAACTTGCCGCACTACCCATAAATACTTTCACCCTTTCGTTCATTCATGGAGCCACTGCGAAAGCTGTATGCTTGTCACCCGCATGGTGTGACATTGCGCGCTATTTGCTTCTCGATCATTAAGTCTCCCGGTCTCTCATTTGCTTTCCTAGCGGTATTCGAAGGCTTTAAATTTTAAAGGATTATTTAAAATTGCAACCAAGTGCTTTTACCGCTGCAACTGAAATTAAACCTGCCAATAGCTGCGATACAGCCCGAGTGACGTCACTCAAGCGCGCAAACAGTTATCAGACCATAAAAAGAGAGAAAACATAATTTGGGCAAGTTTATACGTTATGGGATGGGCGCATAGCTGTAATTTTTGTCCGAGGTTCTCTACGGGATCCTTCTTGTAAGTAGTGAATGCGCTTAATGACTACGTTCTGAAAGCAATACGTATTCGGAAGTAAGTTGAAAAAAAGCGTTCATTTAATTCCCGTGTATACTGTACGGTTTTGTTTGCCCAACTCCCGCATATATACGTGATGCGTGGCCCATATTTCACGATTCGGTAAGAGACCGACGAATTGCCCATGTAGAAACGAAAGAAGCGTGCCGCGTGGGCCACTGCGTGCGTGCCGCCGCCAGAAGTGTGCATCTCTTTCACTTTTACGTATGCGAACGTCGCGTGATCGCGCTCAAAGGAGCCACGCGGCTCCGATTCTGAGTGTATGGCGGGGACGTCCCGTTTCCCGTTTTCCCGCCGTTTTCGCCCCAAAATTAAGCCCAGCAAAAAAAAAATTTGGGTTCGCCCTGAGCTGTGCGAGCTTCGCGGACGTGTGCTCGGGGAATTTAGGCGCGCTTGTGCAGTCGGGTGTACTAATTTAGTTCAGCTTCATCCTATTCGCCTTCGATGCCTGCTAGAACGACCTTGAGCGACGGCAGTCTGTCGCAGTACTGTTTGGTGGTTGCACTGTACGCTTATGTGCTTGCTTTTGGAAACAACCATACGGTGATGGTGCTGACACACGACATCCTGTCGTAGCATCGAATACAAAGCGCAGGAAATATTACACATTGCTGCGCACAGATTAGACGTCGGTTGCTGCAGTGACTATGCCCAAGGTTTTGGAACATCTCGTCACGTCCGAAGTGCCTGCAGTACCTTTTTTCTTGCACAGGTAGGTATGACTTTGACTTGGGCCCAATATTTCGTTTATGAGGTGGTCTTTTCAGAGCAATGAAAGCCACCTGGAGAGATGTGCAAGCAGCACCTTTCATTGCCAAATTAGGCAAATGTATACATTTCCGCGATGTCTCCTTGCTGGCTTAGCATTTAAGCTTAATTAGGTTCTTACGGTGTGCAAGCTGTCCATATTTCAAGCTGTCCATATCAGTTCATTGACAGGATACGGTTCCTAAAACCACGCCCTCATGATTATCTAAAAAAATCTGCATTGCAACGCGGGGTTGCCCGAGTACGAGAAGAAGAGAAAAATGGGGCGACGAAAACAAAATGTGACCCAACCACATAAGGTAGGCTGCGATTGATACCAGCACCGCTGCTTTGTTCAAAGACGCCCGACATCCAGTTTCCAAAACCGGGTAGATTTATAAACGATGACGATGATGGTGATTTCTATTGGTTTCCCCTTTGTTGCGGTGTGATGACGCGCCATCTTACCAAGAAGGACTAACCTACCTATGTTTTGTACTCTTGGTTTAATAGTAGCGCTGCTTAGGGTAGGCACAAAAAAAAACTTATTTAGGCACAACATACTTTTTTTTTCCTGTTACAAGTGGTAACTGTCCTAGGCGATATTCCCCTCTCTGCTTTTTGTACACCTTGTACACTTTGTGTACACTCAGCGCCCCCTGGTGGTTCGTTTTGAACCGCCACACTTTTCTTCTTCACACAGCGCTAACTGGCGCGCGGCGGTCGGCACTGCGGTGTTGGCGGCCGCGGTCATCTTGGTTTCGACCGCAAACCGGATCGAACGCAGAATGTCGGCCTCTGAAGAAGCTGCGGTGCCGTCCGCCGCCGCCAGTTGCTTCCCGCCCACCTCCGTCCCAGAAGACTACACCATTCTTCTGCCTCCGCTGCCTTCGGGTGAGGCGATGCGACGTGCAGTGGCGCTCCACTGCGATGTCGGCGGTCGCCCATACCAAATTGATGACTTCCGGCAGCCGATGAAAGACTTGGGAGTTCTGCAAGAGGTGGCTGGCATCGGCGCCTACCAGATGTCTCACGTATGGCTTCTTAATATGAAGACAGACGACTCGAAGAAGCTGCTGCTCGAATCCGGTGTACTACATGTCAAGAACCGACCATGCCTCGTCATCGACCTCGCAAGGCAACAGCTTCTCCTGAAGCTGCACTGGGTCGCATGGGACGTCACCGACCAGGACGTGCGCCGAGCATTCGGCGAGTACGGCGACGTGAAGGAAGTGACCTGCGATCGGTGGAAGGTGCAAGACTTCGAAAACGCCGCCTCGACAACCCGCACTATTCGCCTCGTGCTACGGGAAGGGGTGACACTCGAGCACCTCCCACGTAAGCTTGGGCTCGGCAGCGGCACAGCGCTCGTCGTGGTGCCTGGGCGGGATCCGATGTGCTTCAGATGCGGGAACACTGGCCACGTAAGTCGCGACTGTCGAGTCCCGAGGTGCGCTCAGTGTCGAGCTTTCGGCCACGAAGAGGGTGACTGCAGCACTAGATCTGAAGCCGGCGTCATGGGCCCACAGGAGGCCGATGTGGAAAACAACGAGCTCGCTGATGCCAGCGTCATGGAAGCCATGGACGAAGATGAGCCGGTAGTAGCTGAAGGGCCCGTTGGGGCACGCACTGTGCAAGATACAACCGAAGGAACCGGCGCCCAGGAGGTGAAAGCCACTGAACCGCAAGCAGTTACACCTGCCACGTCGGAATTCCAGGAGCCCGAAACTGCGGACACTCAACAGAGTCCAGTTTCTCCCATCAGCACGACGATGGATATCAGTCCTGTGCAACCCAAGCGGCGACTTTGCGACGTGCCGCAGGAGCAACGGCTGCGACAACTGGAGCGCCAGTGGAATGTCGCCGTCGGGAACAAGCGGCTCCCATTTCCGCCGCGATTTCCCCCGTTACCAGGCCAGAATCCTATGCATTGAAGAGAACTGCGTACTAGACACGGATTCAACGCAAGGTGACTGCTGTAGACGGCAGCTTTTAGGTTTCCTGATCATCAATCGTCGTGACTACGTTTCGTGATAATCATTGTAGTTTGTATGGGTAAAGGGGCCAAAATTAAACAGGAGTAACAGATCTTGAGCATGTTGCATTCCTGCACTGACGCGTTAGGCACACATTTGGAAGTTAGACTAATGTGCCCTTCTGGTCGTAATGCCTGTTGTGGGCGATTTTTCTCCCTCGTCATTGCAAACTAATTATTTTTAGCGTATGCTGCTCATGAAGCTTATGAAAGCCACGGGGTCCTTAAATATTCGTCCCTACGTGAAATCTTAAATGGAAACGACTTTGATCGCCACCTTAACTGGTAGTGTACACAATGCAAGTTATTAGCGCGTCATCATGTGGACGTTGCAGTAATAATCAATACCATAAATTATTTTCGGCTAGTTAAATGCCATGGAATGAGTTGGTCGACCGGTCAAAATGCTTCAGCCTTGCTACATTGTGCCATGCTAGCTTACGTCTCAGTTCAAGGAATTGTGTGTGCGTGTGTCTCTTGCCCTTCGCCCCGCTAGTTTGCGGTTTGATCACGTTTAAACATGCACGAACCAGTCCACTTGACCCATATTCGAAAGAATTCAGAAATGTGACACGCAGCTTAGCGCATTTAAAAGGACACCGTCGTTGTAACTGCGTTAAATCGCGAACTGACTCTTCCAACAATACGTCTTATTGCAGTTCAAGGAACATCGCCTTTCCACAACTATCAAATTTTACCGGTCTCTTTCAGCGAATACTGTTTGTTTGTTTGTTTATTTATTTATTTATTTATTTATTTATTTATTTATTTATTTATTTATTTATTTATTTATTTATTTATTTATTTATTTATTTATTTATTTATTTATTTATTTATTTGAAGCGCCCACAGGGCATTACATAGCGGCTTTAAGAAACAGCGGGAAAAGAAAAGCGCATGCCAGGAATTAACGTATAAAGCAACTAAGGTAAAAAGTCGTACACCCACAAGACGACATGACTTGACAGCTGGACTTATGAAGTATATAGTAACATGTATTTTGTGCAAGGGATATTCGTTCAGGAGGAACCTTACTAGCGTTATCTTTTTAAAAGAGGGCACTACACTTGTGTTGATGTTGATGCTTTCAGAAAGCAAGTTCTGGTATGTAATGCCAAGTATGCTGAAGGCGGATATTGATTGGTTTTCAGGAACACGGGTTAGATTTTATGGCGTGATCGCGACAACAGGAAACAAGATTCAGCTAGAGCATGTTAACGTCAAAATAGATCATTCAGATATACGCAGCAAAGAAAAAAGAAGCAGACTGCATGCACGTGGTGAGAGGTATGCCTTTAATGGAAAGAGGAGAAAAGAAGGCAGGTAGAATTAAGTCATAATCGAGTACGTCTTGAATAGGCATCATTTATAAATAATGCTTACCACGGCTAAACTGCCTGTACTAGGCCGCTTTTCATGGCACAAATGGTGTCGTGGTCAGGAGGAGTGAATGTACGAAAGCGAGAAAAATTGGGGCAGTGCCATGATTATTTTCTGCAGGGTCGCCATCAGAAGTTCCTAGCTGCACGTTTCGGAAGATGCTGCGGGTGACCCCGGCAGGCTTTCCGTTTCAGCTCCATTTTAATGTTCAGCACAGCGGTTTCCCGTTTCCTACCCGGTGGAGATAACATTTATGCTAGTCGGGTGCAAAGACAATGCTCGCAAAAATACGTGACTTTCATTAATCCATCCATACGCCTACATTACGTTCGTCAGGACGAGGGCCCCTCCCGATATGGCATACGTTTACGGCATAATCCTACGCCGGGCCTGCCATATTCTACTCTCATGAGGAACGCGTGTGGAACGGTACAAGCCCAACGGGTAGCACGCACCCCCTGAAACCTGGGAGAAACCAAATATGTAAGTTTGAACGCGTACCGCAAGTGTGCGTTTGGAGGGAACTTGGGTTTCATGGAACACTCACATTACTCTCTCACGAGTGATAAATGAGAGTGCAAATATTTCCGACGCGACTTGGCGTGGTTGGCTTGACCAGCATCGCGAAGCCGGTGGGTTTAGGTTGTGCTGATCCGGGTTCCTCGGCTCTTAGCCTCTGCAACAATGTCTCAGTAAGTATTTTTTACTCACAAGGCCATAATACCGAAAGTCGCGTGCATAATCAAGCGCAAAACTCGTATCTGACGCTATCTTTCAGCTGCTTACCAACTCAAATGATTTACTTCATCTGTTTACCTATAATATTGCAAACTCAAGATGTTTCGGTTATGATAGCAGCTGATCGTACGCACTATCTTACGTATCAACCCTCTTAGAAATTTTTCAGCTTGGAAGAAAAGTCCTACGCTATCTCGGCAGCTAAGAACGATTCTCAGTAACTTGGGCAAAAACCAACGCATGGTGGTGGGATAAGACCCTCGATGTTTCCACATTTTTGGCTGACTAGTATGCTGCTGGGACATTCGGTTTGATATTTTTTAACGCGAAGCTTTATATTCCTCTCTGATGGCGTCTGGCGTGCGACAAAACCCACTACAAGCAAGCCAACATTGCGCAATGGGTTTCACAAAATGCTGATTATGATGATGGTGGTGGTGATGATGATTATGGTGGTGGTGGTGTGGTGGTGGCGTCGGCGGTGATGATGATGATGATGATGATGATGGTGGTGGTGGTGGTTGTGGTGGTGGTGGTGACGATGATGATGATGGTGGGGTGATGATGATGACGATGACGACGGCGACGGCGGTGGGATGATGATTAGGATGGTGATGATTATGATTATGATGATGACGATGATAATGTTGATGATGATTGTGATAATTATGATAATAATCAATCAATCAATCAATCAATCAACCTTTATTTTTGGTGCCCAGGAACAACCCTAGGGTCTTGGTACTGGTACACCATATACAAGCATACATAAAAACAAACTAAAATCAAGACAACACAACACATAAAACCATATATATGAAAGAAACAATAAGGTAAAAATAGTTACAGAGATCCCAGAAAGCAAAACAGCAAAAAAAAAAAAGGAAGCCTAGTGTTAGAAGCCATGACACCCGGCCAGCAAAACGTTGAGGGCACGTGAAAAATTGAAAATACACAAGCAAATACTCAATACACATGACGGAGATAGATTATACACATAAAACAAAGGTTTTGTAACAAAATGTTAGGAAGTTTCAAAATGGAAAAACGAAGTTCAGCGTTACAAGCACTGACAGTTAAACCGACAGAAATTCAAGCAACACAAAATCAGGAAAAGTGAAAAACAAACAAGCAAGATGATGATTTGCATAAAATAAATACGGAACAGAAATACGGCACATAAATGACATAAAGGCACTTAAGCTACAACAGTTTTCAATTCATTAGAGAACAAAGACAAAGAGCTCTGGAATATATCAAGACGATCGGAATATTCATTATATGCACATTGTATTCTGCAGATGGACGAGCATCGTTTACTTAAAGCATCTGTTCTGAAAGTTCGAAATCTTCGGAAAAGTTTGTTCGGCAAGTTGACATTGATAAGTGCAACCAAGTCATCACACAAAATATCACCATGAAGAAGTTTATAAAGAAAGATAATGTCAGCTCTCATTCGTCGACACCAAAGGGAAGGAATACTTTTGAGACAAGACATGCTGCCGTTTGCGTCTTCTTGTACATGACGGAAACGGTGCCTAAAGATAGAAAGGAACTTATTTTGAACCCTTTCGATGCGGTCACTATTGGACTTGCAAGTTCCATTCCAAACAACAGAACCGTATTCGAGAAGAGGTAAGCACAGAGCCGAATACAACTTTAAGAAAGGAAGAGGACTTTTAAACTCTCTAGAATACCTGCAGACAGCACCCAGACATCGAAGAGAGCGTCCGGTAATTTGTGTAACGTGGGAAGAGAAAGTCAGAGAAGAATCAAATAGTACTCCCAAGTCCCGAATTTCGGTCACCCTCGGCAGTGCAGTGCTTGCTATTTTATAGGAGTATTGCAGCTGTTGAGTTTTCCTACTATAGGAAACAACTTTCGTTTTTGAGGGGTTCAAAATTAAGTCGTTTTTGGTGCACCAACGATGGAATGACACGATATCAGCCTGAAGAGAATTACAGTCCTGAACATTACGCACTTCTCTGAAGATTTTCACATCATCAGCATACAACAAAAAAGAAGAATTTTTAATGGCAGAAGCAACATCGTTAATGAAAATGGAAAAAAGAAGGGGGCCCAGAACGGAGCCCTGGGGTACACCACTGGTTGCTTTGTACCTAAATGATGTTTGACCATTAACACTTACATAGCAATATCGCTCCTGGAGATAGCAACGTATAAGACCCACTAAGGAAGCGTGAACATCTAACAGAATGAGCTTGGCAAGCAATAACGAGTGGTTGACTACATCAAAGGCCTTGCTCATGTCACAGTAGACCGCATCAAGCTGGCTTCTACCAATGACTGCTGGGACAGCCTGCTCCATGAAGCATGCGAGGTTTGTGGAAGTTGAGCGACCACGCATGAAGCCATGTTGATTAGGAATGAGGACGTGTTTAAGTGAGAAAGACAAGACCTTATGAAGAGATAACTCGAATATTTTAGAGGCAGAACAAAGAAGCGACACTGGCCTATAGTTCATGGGGTCAGTTTTTGGGCCTGACTTAAAAACAGGGAATACACGACAGATTTTCCATGATCGAGGGAACGTGCCAGACCGGAGACAGTTATTAAATATTGAGGTGAACACAGGAACAAATATATTTGCATACGTTTTTAGAATTGCAGCAGGAATACCATCTGGCCCAGAAGAAAACGAGGGCTTTAGCCGCTTGATGCTGGCCCGCACGATGTTCTCATCCAATTGGAAACAAGCGGAGTAACCGTCCTGGTGACAAGAGACGCTGCCGTCATCACTACCACCGCTAAGCCCAAACAAAGAAGAAAACTGACGAGCAAAGCAGTCGGCCGCATCTGCAACCTCATCGCCGTTGGAATCCAGTAGACGAATAGATTCTTTCGTTGTACTAGATCTAGAATGAATGTACTTCCAGAAGGCTCCCGGCTGATGAGTTGCTTTAGCTTCAACTGACGCCAGGTACAAAGCATGATCACGTTTGTGCAATATTTTGCATAGGGCACGTAGGCGCCGGAACTCCTGAACGAACTGATTCGCACCAGAGCGCTTCATCTTTCTGTGCGCGCGTTCTTTGAGTTTCAGGGCATCCCGCAATTCAGAAGAAAACCAGTGTGGGAACTTGAACTTCTTTGGTAAATATTGCGGGATGTATTTCTTCATACCCAAAAGCACAATCTCAGTAAAACGGTCAACTTGTTCATTGACATCAGAGTGGTCAATGACTGTTGACCAAGGGGCAGCAGAAAAGTAGCCATACAGCCCAACGTAATCTCCCCGGGCGAAAGCGTAGCGAGGTTGCGCATTGCTTGAAATTACAGAACGGTGGAGCATTGTAGGAAGGCAACAGGAAATAGAAAGAGGAGGATGATATTTGTCGGGTATTACTAAAGCACAATCAGAGCGCGACACATTAACGCCATCGAAGTTTGAAAAGCACAGGTCCAGAATGTTTCCACTGCAGTTTTTTATGTGATTACGCTGTGCCATGGAAGTGAAAGACGAAAAATCTAGTAACCTATTACCCTTCTGTTGAAAGTGGTGGTTGTAGTGGGAACAGGTGAGGTGGCTCCACTGAACGCCAGGAGCGTTAAAATCTCCAAGGAGGAGGACCTTGAGGTCGCAATGAGTAGTGAGCACCTGTTCAATGGAGGAGACTAACTTATTGAACGCGTCAGGAACTACATCAGGAGGAACGTAAAAAACACCAACTAGAAGTTTTTCAGTTTTAGAGATATGAATTTCGACCCATAAAGACTCACCTGCGTTTTCAATATCGCTACGTAGCACAGACGGGAGAGATTTGTTAACTGCGAGAAGTACCCCGCCCCCCTTTTGTTTGCATCCAGTTAAGGCACGATCATTACGATATACATGGTAATTTTGAGGAAAATAGTCATTGGATAGAATATCAGGGCACAACCAAGTTTCAGATATAGCTATTAACGGAAAACAAGAAGCCAGAACATTACCAAAAAATTCAGTCGCCTTAGTTCGAAGACCTCGCACGTTCTGATAAAAAACATCTAAACTAGTCATTATTCTTTTTCTGATGTGTTGCGCTCAGAGCTGTGAAGCATGCCTTCGCGAAACATGCCTCGAAACTCCTTAAAGAGGCAGTCTTTCGGCCAAACAGCGGGGTCATTCAAGCGCTCGAAAAACTCTTCACTGACGGAAATATAAAAGGATGCGTACGTTTCAAATTTAGTTTTCAGTCGTCGGCAGTTCAAGGGCGAGACACCTAAGGTTAACAGATGGGCATTAAGGCTAGCAGAGGTGGTGGATGGGGAAAGCTTTGAAACGAACATTGCTTTGGGGCGCTTCGGCTGCGGAACGACTACCAGTCCACATGTGTCCGATGCACCTACACATGCCCGGCTTCGACGCTTCTTCTCAACAGTAGGAGGGAGACAGTCAAGCACAGGCGCAGAATGCACCGGGGAAAGTTGGGACGGAGTAGGAGGCAGTGCAGGAGAAGCCGAAGACACCGACTGCAGCGGAGCAGACGTAGCCGAAGGCAACACTTCCTTGTTTACAGCTTGGGCAAAAGAAGGCTGCCCTGATCTGTGACGCACTCCTTCCGGCAACACGGCGGGGTGGTGAAGTAGTTGGGCACGCAAGGAGGACACCTCCGCTCGCAAGGAAGCAACCACCTGCGCATAATGGGCGCGGTCACCCTCCCTCCCCTGACGGAGACAGTCGAAAGCCTGCGCGTTTTCCCGGCGTAAGAGGTCGTTGTCCTCCCGCAGCCGGGCCACTTGGTCGCTGAGGAAAGAAATGCCGTCCAGCGCGTCGATGAGGAGTGCGCGAAGACCGGCCGCTTCCCCTCCAAGGTCAACCGGTTGGGACGGCGGCGGCGGGGCTTTCTTGACGACTGCCGGTGAGTCTCGTCGAAGGGAGGGGGAAGGAGCCCTGCTTGCGGACGGGCCGATGTCGTCGTTGGCTACGCTAGGCCTAGCCGCGGCCTCGGCCGTCTCACACAGATTGCATTTGAACGGCCGGGCACCAGACTTCAGAAGTTGCAGCTCCGCGTCCGGCCACGCAACACACTTCGCGTGCACACGTTTTTTACAGGCGGCACATCGGAAAAACTTTTGCTTACCGAAGAAAGCCTGGGAGCATCAATCAATCAATCAATCAATCAATCAACCTTTATTTTTGGTGCCCAGGAACAACCCTAGGGTCTTGGTACTGGTACACCATATACAAGCATTCATAAAAACAAACTAAAATCAAGACAACCCAACACAGAAAACCATATATATGAAAGAAACAATAAAGTAAAAATAGTTACAGAGATCCCAGAAAGCAAAACAGCCAAAAAAAAAGGAAGCCTAGTGTTAGAAGCCATGACACCCGGCCAGCAAAACGTTGAGGGCACGTGAAAAATTGAAAATACACAAGCTAATACTCAATGAACATGACGGAGATAGATTATACACATAAAACAAAGGTTTTGTAACAAGATCTTAGGAAGTTTCAAAACGGAAAAACGAAGTTCAGCGTTAATAATAATAATAATAATAATAATAATAATAATAATAATAATAATAATAATAATAATAATAATAATAATAATAATCAATCAATCAATCAATCAATCAATCATTTATTTGCGTGCCCAGGAACAGCCGGGGGGGCCTTAGTGCTGGCGCACGGAAACAGAAACACACGAAACAAAATGTACACATCTCTCAAATACAAAATAAAATACAAAATACAAAGGGGAAAAAAAAAACGGAAGTATAGCTTATGTTGAAGTTACGGAATGAAAGTCATTTAAGTGCATGAACTCAAGGATAAAAGACAAATGCAGAATAAGAAAAGTTGGCAGTTACGCCAGTACAAACTCACAGACATGTTTGCGAAACAGAGTAGGGCAATCATTAAATATATCAAGGTAATCCGAGTACCGATTGTACGTGCATTGAAGTCGGCACACAGGGCACAAGACACGCAGACAATTGGGGTTGCAAAAGGTATCATGTTTCCTGGTCCACTTTTGCGGCACATAAAGACGAACATGTTGTAGCAGCTCACCACAAGACACTATGCCATGCATAATTTTAAAGAGGAAGAGAATATCAGCCTT
This sequence comes from Haemaphysalis longicornis, assembly GCF_048455015.1. NCBI lineage: Eukaryota > Metazoa > Arthropoda > Arachnida > Ixodida > Ixodidae > Haemaphysalis > Haemaphysalis longicornis. Next base: position 126,686,519 of record NW_027526445.1, on the reverse strand, counting down.
GTTCCGCCTGGAAGTTAAGCATGATAGCGTAATCAATCAATCAATCAATCAACCTTTATTTTTGGTGCCCAGGAACAACCCTAGGGTCTTGGTACTGGTACACCATATACAAGCATTCATAAAAACAAACTAAAATCAAGACAACACAACACAGAAAACCGTATATATGAAAGAAACAATAAGATAAAAATAGTTACAGAGATCCCAGAAAGCAAAACAGCAAAACAGCAAAAAAAAAAAAAGGAAGCCTAGTGTTAGAAGCCATGACACCCGGTCACCAAAACGTTGAAGGCACGTGAAAAATTGAAAATTGAATAATAATAATAAAAATTGAATAATAATTATAATAATCAATCAATCAATCAATCAATCAATCAATCAATCAATGTTTATTATAGTGCCCAGGAACAGCGGATGCCTTCGTGCTGGAGCAATAATAATAATAATAATAATAATAATAATAATAATAATAATAATAATAATAATAATAATAATGATGATGATGATGATGATGATGATGATGATGATGATGACGACGACGACGACGACGATAGTGGTGGTGGTGGTGGTGATGATGATGATGATGATCTGTGAAGGCACATCAAGCGCCTTGTAGGAAGCGGAGCCGTGGACTCGGTGAGGCGATGTGGCTCTCCTACAGTTATTGGGGTGCGCAAGGCCCGGCCGGAACTGGAGTGGGAGCGGCGTGGGCAAGCTGCCGCTCAGCTGCACGGTCGTGTTCCACGCCGCTCCCACTCCAGTTCCGGCCGGGCCTTGCGCACCCCAATAACTGTAGGAGAGCCACATCGCCTCACCGAGTCCACGGCTCTTCTTCCTACACGCGAGCGCACGAGGACGCGGGGTCTTGCGGTGTGCTCACAAATTAGAATCTCCTTATTCTTGCCGACGAACGGTTGCCCTGCCTGAGGCTCCTTCCTCTCGCCCGACATAGCGCCCTACAGCCTCAAAGAAAAAGAATGCTTTCCGCGGTCGGAATTGAACCTTTGTGGTCCCTCACATTAAGAAGCCGACGTCTATCCGCTTGCGCCGTTCCGACGCGGTCGAAGTAGTTTCTATTTCAAAGTTTGACTCAGTTTGCATGGGCAAAAGCTTGGCCTTTTAACCATCTTTATCTTAAGAAAGGGGCTTTGATTTTGTCTTGAAACAGCTAAGAACAACCCTGAACGAAGGAAAAGGAACAGGCAAGTACAGCTCCTTGCGTATATTTGTTCCTCTATCTTTTTGCACCTAAACTGTTAGTGATGATAATGATGATGATGATTATTATGATGATGATCATTTTCCCTACTCTATCATCGTCGTCGTTATTATGGCTAACAGAAAAAAAACTTTACTAAATGCTCCTCGAACTCATTCATTCGAAAGCATTAAATGGTCCGTTAAGCGAAGAAGATGGCGTCGACGTTGGCTTTCGACGTCGATAGCCCAGAAATGGCTTTCGCGAGTTTGCGATGAGTTTTCATAGCATCAGCTCCGCATTAGTGATAAATTGGCCGCGTAAATGCTTGCTTCGCTGCAAGACTCGTCGACGGAGGATGGTGTTGTGCCGCCTCTGCGGCGTAAATGTATTCCCTCTCTTTCCTGCCCACCCCTCACGCTCTTCCCTCCACTCCCGTCTCGCTCCTGCCATCCTAAGCATCGTGAAGGTTTGCTCAAGTCAATTAATATTTCCCGCGTTCCACAGCTTGCTCCATCTACTGGAACCTTTTGTCGCTGTTAATATTGGAACACTTCCACGTGGGAAAGGGCGCTTATTGTATTTTCGGTTCAAAACATTATTTTCAACGCGAACTTTTTAACACGAAAGTGTTTTATTCCAGGATTCACGAAGATTTCACTTACGTCATATCCGTCACGGAGATGAGGCCGTTACAACGAAGCAAGCGGCCTGTAGAGGGTCCACCCCTGCACACATGGTATTCTTGCAGGAAAGCAACCTTTAGTACTAAAGAGTACGTTATTCTTCGGGTTGTTCGTTTCCGGGTTCTGTATTTTAACACGAAAGAGTTTCATGCCGGGATACACCGAGATTTTGCTGACGTCATATCCGTCACGGAAATGACGCCGGTACACCTTTGTCGAACCGACCCGCCAGCAGGGCATCGTTCGCCAAGCACACCCACAAGACAGCCGCCGACCCGCTAATCATGCTCAGCTGCAGATTTCGCTGCACATATCACTTACGTGTTTTACTGATTCCTATGACAGAGGAATCAACCAGTTTCTTTTCCTATAGCAAATATATAGCGCACATTTATTTTCAATTAAAAGAGCACTGTTAGGGGCTGAGCCTGTTGGCGTCTCCTGTCGTCGTCGTCTTCGTCGTAATCGTCGTTCGTCTATGTATTCACGGTACTAAAACACCGGAAACTAGTTTGCGCCTCGTAACGCGTACTTAAAAACACTGGGACACTCGTTTACGCCTTGCGCTAGAGAGCTTCGTGCTTCAAAGACAAGATACTTTTTGCAGCAAAGCTGTATACCTCTACCACCGAACGGTTTCATCTCCGCTGGAAAAAACTCCAAGGCGCCAAGAATACACTTATTCATTGCATGCTTCACCCCTCACCAGGTTTTACGTTAGTGGAGATGTTCAATTAAAAGAACACTGCGGGTATCAGTCGTACATTGATGTTTTTCTTCGAATATACCAAATATTTTCTTTTTTTTTTGTTCAAACATTTTGCCAAGTATGAAGCATGTTGCCAGAATTAATCGTTCGGGAACGTTTTAGGCTATAACAACTGCTCGTTCAAGAATTCTTTTAACTATTGACTAGACGGCTGAATCGAGGGAGACGAAAGACAAACATACACACAGACAAAAAACTTACTTTCAGACAGACAGACTAACATTTTCTGGTTTGAGTAGCGCGAGAAAGGCTACCGTCTTTAAAATTGATTTTTTTTTTTTTTTCAGAGGCGCTCGCTACGAAGATACTAGTACCAACGATAACCAACGCCACTTCCACGCAGCGCCGCCGGACTCGGCGGCAAAGCTCATCTCCGCATCAGGTTTTTTCTCTTCTCCGCACGCCGCATCCTTCTTGAGCGAGCCCGATCCTCCGCTGCCCGCCCACTCCACGAGCGAACGATCCCAAGACCTAGAGCTCCTTAATTGGATATCCGAGATGGGATAGGGCAGCTCCGAAAGCGAGCGATTTCCTCCCACACACGGATGGCCGAATGGACCGGACACAGAGAGAAAGAATAGGAGAGCAGCGCCAAAGAAACGGAATAACGTCCTCAAACAACAAGCGCCGCCATGACGGCGGCTCGAGCGCAATCGTCCAAGAACAACAGGGGGACTCCCGCGCCCCAGGGACAAACAACGAAGGCATTCCGACGACGAGCAGAATCAATTCGTCCTCCTGCTCGTCGGCGGCGTGTTTGTTCTGCACAGCAGGTAATCACGCGTGCGGACAAACGCGCAGAAGAAGCGAAAGTAAACGCCGGCCGGCGCTAACGACAAGAGACGCAGTTGAAATGACATAAAGGCGGACGCTCCAGAAGACAGCTGGTTGGTTCGCTGAGCGGGAGGTTGCGTGTTTGTGACCGAGTATGATTTCTCGGTGTAGGTTTGGAGCTGCATACGGTTGGCGTGTACGTAAGCCTCGTAAGCAGCGTAAGCCTCGTGTGCGCTGGAGTGTTCGAAATAAGGCGGCGACGGAGCGGGGAAAATAAAGTGATTTTGTCTTTACGCGGCCGGCCTGCGTTACGTGTGAGTGAGTGTTGTTGTCGTGCCTGTATAGATCTCCGACGAAGGCGACACGGGGATGTCCGGAGCTTTGGGCAGAAAGCGAGGTTTTTATTTTGATGCGCGGAGCACAGTCTGACAAACACACTGCAAGTTAGTTGTTGTTTTCTTCAGCTTCAATTTTGTTTGTCCCGTTTCTTTCAAGCCCATTGTCAGCGCATGAGAATCGCCCAGCTTAAAAAAAGCACGTGTGTACCTGCACGGACAGCGAAAGAAAGAATATATATATATATATATATATATATATATATATATATATATATATATATATATATATATATATATATATATATATATATATATATCAAAGTTGCAGTCCTTATTGCCAGTGCTGTTTGGCGTTTTAACAGTGTTTTTTTTTTATAGTGCCGAATGAGGTATGATTGCATTTTTTTTTGCAGGAATGAATAATTGAAAATTCAAGTCGAGAAAAAATGCGCCGTTTTTTCCGGAAGCGGGAATCGAACCCACATCCTCCGCATAACGCGTGCGGTGTTCTACCATTGAGCTAGTTCCGCGGCGACTCCCTTCTCGACTATACGGCGGGGTTTTGTATTTACGACTGCTCAGAGCCCGGTCAACTAGCGCCGCCCCTCGACCACCGCGGGAAGACGTAGAACGTCTTTTCCCAGCGGCCGCACGTAAGACGTGGTCGGAAGTCGGGGATAGCCAAAGGCATTTCAGACTGCTGAAGCCAGAACCCTCGTAATGCATTTTGTAGAACAGAGACGTACGGGACGAGGGATTCCGTAAGGACACATATCAAAGTTGCAGTCCTTATTGCCAGTGCTGTTTGGCGTTTTAACAGTGTTTTTTTTATAGTGCCGAATGAGGTATGATTGCATTTTTTTTTTTTGCAGGAATAAATAATTGAAAAGTCAAGTCGAGAAAAAATGCGCCGTTTTTTCCGGAAGCGGGAATCGAACCCACAACCTCCGCATAACGCGTGCGGTGCTCTACCATTGAGCTAGTTCCGCGGCGACTCCCTTCTCGACTATACGGCGGGGTTTTGTATTTACGACTGCTCAGAGCCCGGTCAATTAGCGCCGCCCCTCGACCACCGCGGGAAGACGTAGAACGTCTTTTCCCAGCGGCCGCACGTAAGACGTGGTCGGAAGTCGGGGATAGCCAAAGGCATTTCAGACTGCTGAAGCCAGAACCCTCGTAATGCATTTTGTAGAACAGAGACGTACGGGACGAGGGATTCCGTAAGGACACATATCAAAGTTGCAGTCCTTATTGCCAGTGCTGTTTGGCGTTTTAACAGTGTTTTTTTTATAGTGCCGAATGAGGTATGATTGCATTTTTTTTTTGCAGGAATAAATAATTGAAAATTCAAGTCGAGAAAAAATGCGCCGTTTTTTCCGGAAGCGGGAATCGAACCCACAACCTCCGCATAACGCGTGCGGTGCTCTACCATTGAGCTAGTTCCGCGGCGACTCCCTTCTCGACTATACGGCGTGGTTTTGTATTTACGACTGCTCAGAGCCCGGTCAACTAGCGCCGCCCCTCGACCACCGCGGGAAGACGTAGAACGTCTTTTCCCAGCGGCCGCACGTAAGACGTGGTCGGAAGTCGGGGATAGCCAAAGGCATTTCAGACTGCTGAAGCCAGAACCCTCGTAATGCATTTTGTAGAACAGAGACGTACGGGACGAGGGATTCCGTAAGGACACATATCAAAGTTGCAGTCCTTATTGCCAGTGCTGTTTGGCGTTTTAACAGTGTTTTTTTTATAGTGCCGAATGAGGTATGATTGCATTTTTTTTTTTTGCAGGAATAAATAATTGAAAATTCAAGTCGAGAAAAAATGCGCCGTTTTTTCCGGAAGCGGAAATCGAACCCACAACCTCCGCATAACGCGTGCGGTGCTCTACCATTGAGCTAGTTCCGCGGCGACTCCCTTCTCGACTATACGGCGGGGTTTTGTATTTACGACTGCTCAGAGCCCGGTCAACTAGCGCCGCCCCTCGACCACCGCGGGAAGACGTAGAACGTCTTTTCCCAGCGGCCGCACGTAAGACGTGGTCGGAAGTCGGGGATAGCCAAAGGCATTTCAGACTGCTGAAGCCAGAACCCTCGTAATGCATTTTGTAGAACAGAGACGTACGGGACGAGGGATTCCGTAAGGACACATATCAAAGTTGCAGTCCTTATTGCCAGTGCTGTTTGGCGTTTTAACAGTGTTTTTTTTATGTGTCCCTACGGAATCCCTCGTCCCGTACGTCTCTGTTCTACAAAATATATATATATATATATATATATATATATATATATATATATATATATATATATATATATATATATATATATATATATATATATATATATATATATATATATATATATATATATATACGTACACATATGTTTCCTTACTATTCAATTTGGACAGCAAGTTTATACGTGCGAACACTTCAAAACAAAGCGTACATGCATGGCAGATGTAAGCAGAGATAAATTAATTACCGTATACTATGTTCCATCGGCTTACCGAAAGGACGTTGATAAAGTTTTTCAACAAACACGGTGCGGTGGCTCAGTGGCTAAGGCGTTGCGCTGCTGAGCACGAGGTCGCGGGTGCGATTCCCGGCCGCGGCGGCCGCTTTTCTGATGGAGGCGAAAAGCAGAAACGCCCGTGTGTACGAGATTTCGGCGCACGTTAAAGATCCCCAGGTGGTCAGAATTAATCCGGAGCCCTCCACTACGGCGCGCCTCATCGCCTGCGTTGCGTCGGCGATTAAACACTACAATCATTCAATCAAGTTTTAGGGGCGAAGCTCCTAAAGCCACGGGTCTGTTCATCCCTTGTGTCTCGTGGTACGTGACCGCCGCATGCTTTCGGAGATGTCGCAAAGTGGGCCGCGTTGCACGCGCAAGAACCGGCTGCAATTGGCAGCGCAAACTCGGCACCGGGAGCGCGAGCTTGTCTGTGTTCGCCAACGGAGGCGCGAGCGCACGTGCACTGCGAGGGGGAGATCACGCAAGAGATCACGCCACGAACGCAGGCAGTCGTTCTCGGAGATCGAACGAGACGCAAGGACCTTTGCTCGTTTCCTCTCGTCTTGTTCGGGCACAAGTTCGTCCTAAATAAAAGTTCTTTCTTTACCGTTGTGTCCCATCCTATCCTACGTGACAAATTGTGGTGGAGGTGCGGGGTAGTCCTCGATGGCGCGGGGTCTTTCACCAGGTCTGGGCCTAGGAGCATTGACTCCGAAAATAAAAGTTGATTTGTACAATGTACGCACACAGTCTTACGTCTTTCTTAATGATGTAATGGGCGAACTTTCACGGGAGAGTTACGGTTACCGATGATCTCCCCCTCTCGAGCTTCGCCCCACTTATCATCATTCATTCCGTGGATATGGCGTGATTTTTTTTTCAACAACAGATTCCACAAATCGCTCTCTGCTGACCTCTTCGTCCAGCCCAGCCCTACTTTCACTGCGCCACACAAGATTTAAAGGGACCCTGCAACACTTTTTCCAACTCTTTTTAAAATCTTAAATGCTTCCAGAAAGTAGTCACCCAACACACCCAGTACTTATACTAGGTGGTCGCAAATTACCTCAGCCAAAAATTACTCTTCTATGCCCATCAGATAACTTGCAAACTCGCTCAAAAGATTTTTCTCTCTTTTCCGGTCTTGACGTTCTTCGACGGCTCTAATTACGTCACTAAGACCATGTAGCGGCTGTTGGACTGCTATGGAATGTTGGAATGCTATGACTGTGAGCAAATACAAATTTGCTCACAGTCATAGCATTCACATCATAGTGGCGCACGGCCATACGGGAGCGCCAAATTGAGTTGCACACCGGCACACTTTCTGTCGGCACATGGATGGAGTAAAAAAGACTTTTTCTTGGCTGGTCCTCAACGTGTACTTCGTGCAAAAAACCCCAAAACAGCGAATACGTTTTCATAGAGTGCTGCGACGCCATCTTTTTCTAGGATGTTTTGCAGAGAACGACAAAGAAAGACCTTCCTGTAACGCCACATGGGATACACTTCTTGCCAGTGAAAACTGATGAAGTAGCGTACGACATGATAATGATCCTAGTACCATTCTGACACGGTCAAAGCAGTTACCATGGACTTTGACTCAGGTTGCGTGGCAGTAAGCTTCGCGTATTAACTACGTTACACTTAAGAGGGCGCTTCGATTTTTATACCTTGACGGCTTACTTGTCACTGTTCGTCTTAATGACCCCGAGTACCGAGGCCACATCGGTCGCCAGTCCCCACGTTAGACCACTGCTATTTTGCGGGGTTTTTTTTTGTTGTTGTTGTTGTTGTTGTTGTGTTCAACTTCTCTGGGATCTTTACTGGAGGACTCCTCGAAAAACCCGCGGATTACCCAAGCTGCTTAATGCAAACGAAGGGTTAAACTGTGACATTAGTCACTTCTAATAGGCCGAGGCAAGAACGCCGAACACAGGTCGAAAGATTATTGGGGACAGTACAGCGGAGACAGCTTACTCCTTAGAACACCCATGAGTAGGCAAATTACCCAGCTTTCCACCAGGTTTCGCGTCTAGTTCACCTCCCGATTCGCGAGCGCAACGTCTTGCTTGGTCGCGTCGCTTTTTCCGGGCCACAGTCGTACACATACCTAGTGACCTGAGCAGGAGGTGGTGCTTCGCGAAAAAGCTAGACACGTGGGGTCTTTGTTGCTGGTTAGAAAAGGGCCGAAGCTGTAACGTAAAAAAGGTAAAAGAGTCGGCCGGGTATACATACCTGCGGTACGGGGGAGCCCGAGGGCCACCGGGTGTATTAATCCACAATAGGAGGACAGTGCGTGCAGGAGGGGGGTTACACGCATGTGAAACCACGCCGGTTGTGACTCCCTTAAGAAAGGAAGAGGGGCCAGCGTCGTGCCTTGCGGGGTCCCGCATATTGAGCTGTCTCGGTCAAGCCCGACGTTTGAACCTGTCAGCGCGTATTATGACCCCGCGGTCACGAGAGCGGAGAGCTCGCTCGAATTCACCTCTGGAAGAGACCGTGGTGTGCAGGGTTCGACTGCGTTGGTTGCGCTATGCTTGAGTATGGTATGTAATGTGGGCGGAGCTGTCACAATGGGTTTATTCTCTTTTTTTTTTTTTTTCTGCGATCAACAACCCGAAATTTTTACTTTGAGGATGTGTGCTACGAGAATTGCGGGTGGGCTCATGGTTTGCATGGCTTAATTATGTTGGCAAATGTGACTAATGCACGTTCCTGTGTAAACAAAAAATAGTCGAAGTACGCAAACTAAATATTACAGAGGAACAAAACCAACGCAATTGTTTGGGTTATGTAAACAGTTTCGATACAGAAACAACACGTCACCAAGTTGTCACTAAGTTGTCGCCAAGTATTATACTTGGTGACAACTTAAGAACGGCACCGGAAGTTGCCGCAGTGCCTTATCACCGTAGCTGGATGTTTCTCCGCGTGGCGCAAGTAGGGCGTTACTGGGAATATTTTGAACATGGCGTGAGCCGTTCCCGTGATTTTTTGGACTTAATATGCTTATAAACGACTCCAGTGACGACAAACAAACTGCGTGAGGCAATTCAGACGATATCACGCATTCATAGCAAACCCCTTTCAAAACGCGCGCGCACCGACGTGACAGGTTCGGCGCTTTGGCGGAGTGATACACTACATGAGGTGGTGCCGTTCTTGAGTTGTAACCGAGTATAGTACGATGGAGCTGTGACGGCAGGAACATGTGTTGCACGATTGAAATGGCGTCGCGGTCATGTTGAATGGTGTTGAAATTTCACCCGATGTTGCATAATTTTGATTGATTGTAGAGTTTCACTCGCCGACGCAACGCAGGCGATGAGGCGCGCCGTAGTGGAGGGCTACGGATTAATTTTGACCACCTGGGGATCGTTAACGTGCGCCGAAATCTCGTACACACGGGTGTTTTTTTTTTTTTTGCTTTTCGCCTCCATCAGAAAAGCGGCCGCCGCGGCCGGGAATCGAACCCGCGACCTCTTGCTCAGCAGCGCAACGCCTTAGCCAATGAGCCACCGTGGCGGGCGATTTTGCATAATTGTCGCTTAAACAAGTGAACAGAAAGTTCCGAAAATGGCCCATGTTTTATTGTACGGTAATTAGGAGTCTGTTTTTCGCTGAGTGTGACCCTTTCACTCGACATTATAAGAAATTTGTTTCTTCATCACAACTGAAGTGCGCGAGTTGTTGCACTTCGGACATGCAGTTGATGGTTTCAGTTCTGGTCCTTTCAATTTGTGTGTGTGTGTGTGCCTGTGTATGAATATATATATATATATATATATATATATATACATATATATAGAGAGAGAGACTTTTTCCCCTTCATTTAGATGACGGGGTAGATATTTCTGCCTGTGCCCGCAATCATCCTCCCTAACCGTGGTCCGGGACCCCTTGGGATGCGGCGGCGGATAGGGCGAGACCGATGACAACGTTGAGCGCCTTGCTCCTGGTTGAGTAGCAAAGACTCCTAGGATCCCCTACATCTATAAGGGTCGTTAGGGCTAGGACAGGTTCACACCATGTGGACTAAGTCCGCTATACCGTCACAGTGCTTACACCAAGAACTATACTCCTCAGGATTTGCTAAGCGGTTGCGGGTTCGGAAAATACCCCGGTTTGCAGCTTCCTCCACACAACGTCCTCGCCCTTTTTAAGGTTCCTGTCTGCTCTCGGGAAAGTGTTACGTCCGAACTTGTAATGCTTGAAAATTTCCAGAAAATTTTTCAGTTCGTCACCGGGCTGTAGGCGTTCCTCGCTTGGAGGGGTTGTCGAGACAGCGCTGTGATTTCTGAAAATGAGGCCACGGGCCAGTGCGTACACCTTCATGTTCCCTTGCAAACTCTGATGAATCGATGTCCAGATTAGCGAAAACTGCTTCTCATGAGGCTTCAGGACGGATACATGTGCACTGATGCGGCTGAGATCCTGTCCGCATCGAAATGTCTGATTTCATATTTATAGTCACTAACAATAACTCTCACATACTTTTGAGTCAAATCCAGAGTATTGCGACTTCTTCCGCCTCCGTTGCTCCCAATTCCTCACGCTGCCGCACGAGGCAGGGTCTCCGTTTCGAAGGCAGGCAGGACGTGATATACACGGACACGCTCGAATACGAGCACGGCTAAGGTAGGCAGCCGTAATTTTATTTTAAGAGAATAACTGCTAAGGAACAATTGTACCGTGCGTTAGTACGTTTCGATAATTAAAGGGGCCCCACTACTGAATATTACCCTTGGGCCCTTCTCTGTACATGCATTCCGTGATGTACTGTGCTGAGACAACGATATATATGTTCATGTATAACAGTGATCTGTTCCTTTTGCAGGTAACAAGTGGCGTACTTTCTCACTCTTTTTTGGTAACTGTTACAGCACTGCATGCTACATAAAAAGATCACCGCCCCCTCCCTCAACCCGACCCCTTCACCAGTTATCTTTAGAAGAAAACTTCCGACAAAAAAGAACTTAACCCGTACTTTTTTAGAATCAACAATCTGGCCCCTGTCGTGCACCGATATTGTAAATACACTGCTGCGTTCTAATTTTTTTTTCATCCGTTCTCATTTTGTGAATTTCTTCACAGACACTCTAGGTTTTTTTGTACCCTTATGCCACCTTACAGTCATTACACCCTTCAGTTTCAGCAGCTCTTTCTGGGTACAATCATTTCCATACATCCTCACAATCAATCAATCAATCAATCAATCAATCAATCAATCAATCAATCAATCAATCAATCAATCAATCAACCAATCAACCAAAACCGTCTTGCATCCAAACTGCACCCCTTCGTACCCATCTTCCACCCATGGTTGCCAGGCTTTCGCGGACGTATACATAAACTGCAGCTGCAGCTTCTAACATGGGCACTCAGTGAGTGAAACACTAACGCAAAGGGTCAGAAAGGAAATCGGACGTCCATTAGTGCACAGAATTAATGTTTAACTAGGACCCCCTCCCCTTTCTCCACATATTTTGCGCGCGTAGCCATCTCTAAAATGGCCGATCTTAACTAAGAAACTAGAACTATCCGAGAATGACAGCCCAGCCCGTAATGGCACGCGATAGAAGCGTGCGTGCTTAACCTCTTTTCGGAGCGACTGCGAAGCTTTACTCCTGCGCTAGACCTGCCTGTCAGCGCGACCTCCCTGCTACAGTATCTCGAGTCGAGCCCCTCCGAGCGCATGCCCACGCACATGCAGTCGTCGAGTGGTTGCAGGTGGCAAGCGGCGGGGCGCCATCGCGTCGCGTCCTCAAGACCTCTCACGTCTTGAATGCTCTCCGCTTTTCCGGAACGGCTGGAATGCGCTCTCGAATGAGGGGGAGGTCCAACCTCGCTATCGCCTCTCAGTGCGAGCTATATTGCCAGGGCGAAAAAAAGCAAACTTGTGTCAACTGGAGCACTCTCCTCTTCTTCTCAAGCGAACGCTCCAGAGTGACGTCTATGCTCCCGGCACGTCAATGCATCGCTGAAACCAGCGGCAGTTAACAAACAGAAAAAGGGGGTGAAACGGAAAGGAATGATACGGATAAGTATACACGCAAGCGGCTTATTTTTATATAAAAGCTTTGGTTTGAACGCCTGCACATTGCCGGGAGTGTCGGTCCAGCCATGTGTTCGTTCCTTGCATGAGGCAGTCGTATTCCGAGAAAATAGTTGATGCGGCAGATGGGATTCGGGCAGTCACTCCGCCCAGAAAATTCCAACTGAGAAAATTACGAGTGCGTTTTGGATTCGTACCCTTTGTTTCAACTTTTGAGGTTCCCGGAAGTCGTTGCACGGAGATCCCGTCACGTCATGTCTTGCCTTGTGGATATACCAGAACGAATTACGCCCGCATTAATTGTACCGCGTACGAGACGCGTTAACGTGCCTTATTCTTCTGACACGTAGCGAACGGTTAAATTGGTTGTCTTTAAACAGCGCCGATGCACATAAACAAACACGTGAACTGCTTTTAACGAAAGTGTCTTTCGAGCACCTGTGAAGGACTGATTTTAGTTCCCTTTCTTTCCAAACCTATGCACCCCTCCCCCCCTCCCCCCTTTCTTCTTATGCCCTTCCGACTCTTGATTGAGTTCTCAAGCCTTGTCGAGTGGGCTTCCTTATTTTTTCAATAAATATTTGTCAATTTCTTTTCATTTTTTAGAGGCCATGGCTTGATCGAATTCCGAAGGGGAGTAACTGTTCGGACGCCGAGTTTGATTAAACCAAACATTTAAAATATCCAGTATACGCCCTGGTTGTAGCTATCATGATCTGCATCTAACTAAACTTAAAGTAAAAAAGGTGGGTGGGGGTATAGACTGCCACCAGCCGGCGACACTGGGCGCCAGTGACGCATACAAAGTATCGAACGAGCTATAAGCTTCAAGCGGCATCGGACACAGGCTGCCTACTGTAATAGCTTCGCCACTGCATGTTGACAGAGAACGTGCGTTCGTAATTGATCCAAATTTACTCTTCTCCGGATGTCAGCTTGCGATGGCGATTTGTCAGCGTATACAAATAAGTCGCACCTTCATAAATTCCCCGACTGCCTAAATTTCGGCGTCACTCAAGACCACATTTCGCGCGGAGACGAGCCCCTGCTTACGGAGATTCTGCAACACTTCTTTCAACTTTTTTTCTAAATCTTGAATGTTTTCAGAGCTTAATTAACAAACACATCCAGTACTTAGACTAGGGGGTCATAAACTACCTCAACCGAAAATTGTTGCTCTATGGCCGTCCAATAACTTTGAAACTTGCTCAAAAGATTTTTCTCCCTTCCCCGGTCTCGGCGTTCTTCGAGTGTTCGAATGACGTCATTAGAGCGGTGTAGCAGCTTTTGGTTGGCTTAGTTTCAGTTGCAGCAGTAAACGCATTCGGTATCCACTTTTATAAACGTAATCGCCACACAAGCAAAGCAGAAACGGAATGCGGATCTGCACCGACGGGAAAATCTCGCGCTGCCCCTCCCTCCTGGCGATAATTACCGTATTTACTCGCGTAATGATCGCACTTTTTTCCCCAAAAATATGATGCAAATTTAGGGGTGCGTTCATTACGCGAGGTAAATTTTTTGCGAAAAAGGTTTCAGCGCTATAGTTGCAGGTCAGTATTTTTACGATAGGTCTCATGAACATAATAACCACAATAAATAAAAACGTAATAAAAAATAGTCATTGCGGATGCTAAACAAACCTGTAAAATTCCCGCGCCTTCCCGCGAGGGGAACACGAGTAAATGCACAGCATTGGGGCCTCAGTACTGATTGAAGGCAGTGTTGCTTCCATCGCTTCTTCCGTGATGCTGGAGTAGCAGACATGAGTAAACGTGGGCACGAGCGTCAACCAAGGAAGGAAGGAGCAACGCAGTGACTGAAACACGAGCGACCGCTAGCCGCTATATTTGCAGCGCGCGCAGTAGAGGGAGAGCAGTACGGGGGGGAGAGCGCGCATGCGCAAGCAGCGCGCGCCCTTCCACGACCCACCGCGCTGCTATCACGCACCTGTTAGGCCGAGACCGCGACGGAGCGAACGGGCTGAATACGACGCATGCGCGCGCCAGCTGCTGTTGAGAGAGAGGAGGGAAGGAGAGGCGCACCTGCTGCGGACGCGAAACTGTTGACACCGTCCGACGCAGGAACAGGCGAGGCTAAGAAATGCTCTGCATTTAAAACTGCACGGACCACCCGCAGCCGCATTGAAAAGTGACGCATAATGCAGTGTTGTCGTGAATTACGGAACTCGCCGGAACGAGTTTCCTGTGAGGTGAGAACAGGTTGACCAATAAGCGGCTGCTACTGTTGCAGTGCGGGACATCAAAACAGACACGGCTGCCGACGCAGCAAGCTGAGCGCGTTTTTTTTTTCTTTCTCCTGTGAGTACATTATGAGCGCTTAGTGAAAGTTTCTTCCCCACCAATAATAAACTCATGCTTGCCTATATCGCTAATATCGGCAAGTCTGCGGCAATAACGTAGCCATGTCCGCTTTGAAAGAAGAGGAAACATAGGTAAGTACGACCATCGTCAGCTAGTCTAAGCCCACATACGACATATGGCTGCGGCAAGTTCAGGGTGCGATCATTGCGCGGGAAATAAAAAGAAAAGTCGTATTTTGACAACGAACTTCAGGGGTGCGATCATTAAGCGAGTGCGATCATAATGCGAGTAAATACGGTATAGCTACCTCAATGCTTCCCGACGCGAAGGAAAGGGTGAAAGTGTTTACCGGAAGTGTTGCATAGTTCCTTCAAACTTCGGTGGAAATAAAAATGTACTCAGACTCGTTAAACCTGCGCCTGCGCACTGAAGACGCCACAGAATGCGGAATCAAGGCCCTACACCCAAGAAGCCCAACTTGTCACTCGCATATGACTGCTCCCAAATCCGGGTATATCTTTGAATGCCGTTTCTATTCAAGAAAAGTATGCCAGTGTGCCTAGGGAGGCAGTAGTTTTATTAAGGCAAAGCTATATAGGTGTCATTGATGGCGTATGTCGCATCGAAGACGCACTGCGGGAAAGGCAACTTTTTCTGACGACGATGGTGCTTGTGGAAGCGCCTCAAGAAAAAAATCCCGACCCATCACCACTAACGTGAAACTTGAGGAGGAGCGAAGCTTGCAGTGCATAAGTGTATTCTTGACACCTTGCCGTTTTTGACCCCGGAGATGAAATCGTTGGGGGGTAGAGGCATGCAGCTTTGCTTTAAAAGTGTCGTGTCTTTGAAGCACGAAGCGTTCTAGCTCGAGCCGTTGGAAAACGAGTGTTCCGATGTTTTAGTGTCCCCTGAAAAAACGCTTCCCGTGGTCATAATCGAACCTGAGTCCTTCACATTATGAAGCCGACGTCTAGCTTACTGCGCCATTCCGAGACCTTTTTTTTTATGTTGTGCGCCATTAAGACACGGTCGAAGCAGTTTGGGTTTGGAGTAGGGAGCATGGACGTGCAAAATCATACAGAAAAAGCATGCTCCCATCTAACGACGGAGTTGGTCGAACGCGAAGCTTTCTTCGTGCCAAACCAATTGGCGCAGGGTCAAAGATGATGCCGCTGCAATCAAAAGTCCAAACTGCGTGCCAGTCAAAGTCAAAGCTCAACGAGTCAAACTCCACAGCGTCTCTGCGAGTCGAAGTCCAAGCTCCGACGATAACCAAGGAATCCCTCGCGAGAAAGCTTCGCGTTCAGCTATTGTCGTCGTTAGACAGAGGGCTGCGCGATTTTTTTAAATATCGACATAATCAAGAATTTCGTAAATGGGGTCGCTTTCGCGGTTAACTGCTTCAATGCTTTCCGGTTTCAAATGCTGAGATCGAACAGGTAGGGAGATGGTTCCGATTTATATTATAGACTGTAAGCACTGCGTGCGTTGCATTGATTGAGCGTCCTCTTTTCGTGTATACGCGTCGAATCGAATAAAGGTGCTCGTTTGAGTCCCGTCCTAGATGCACTGGAGGAAGAGATGAAGGTGAAAGGAACGTTGGGAAGTGGTGCTCTGTGTCTTTTGTAGGAGGGTGGCTCATAGCGCTATGCCTATAACACTATAAAACCTTGCTTTAATCGCAATCGCAGGACATGTTAACTTCGTACACCACGCTGCCCTAATCACCGGAATAAATCTCTAGTCAGAATACTAAAAGAGGCACAACAAAAATCGATGAGATAATTGGAATGCACGTAGAAAATACTATGTGGAAGGACGTGACAGAACGAGAGGAACAAGCAGGAAGGACGCACTTG
Organism: Haemaphysalis longicornis; assembly: GCF_048455015.1. Taxonomy (NCBI): domain Eukaryota; kingdom Metazoa; phylum Arthropoda; class Arachnida; order Ixodida; family Ixodidae; genus Haemaphysalis; species Haemaphysalis longicornis. The sequence goes on along the minus strand of NW_027526445.1, from coordinate 126,670,000 downwards.
TTGCTGTTGTTATTTGTTTTTTGTTTTTTGTGCAAGATAAATCATGTCTGTGTAAACGGGTCCAATCTAAACAATGTGTTGCACTGAAGGAAGGAAGGAATAATGTAGAAGAAAGGCAGGAAAGTTAACCTGGCTAGAGCCTAGTTTGCTATCCTGCACGTGGGAAAGGGGAAATGGGCAAAAAAGAGAGAGGAAAAAAAGAGGAAAAGTTGGACCAGACACGTATGCCCAGCACAGAGGCACTGACAGCTTCAAACGAAAGTTCCGCAGCAGACCGACAGGCACTCCAACTAGTCTTTTGGCTTCATATTATTACAAGGGTACAAGCATCCCCCGTTGTTTCTTGTGGTTAAGCACACTGGTTATACTCGCACCAGTCAGGGGCTTTGGAAAAATCACCTGAAAATAGGTTGCCGCGAAATATAAATACCCACGCGATCGGACAAAGACTTCCCGTCTGCGTACAGAAAGAATATAGCGCACTTAGCATCCTTAAGCATCCACGGGAAGATAAAGGCGACCAACGTGACTAACGATTACCACACATCCTCATATTATAGTACTTTTTTCACTCTGGCCAATTAGTTTCCCAAAAACGCTCCCAGCCTAAGGCTTCAGCCGTGGCCCGCAGAGTCATCCGAATGGTTCTATTGAAAAGCGGCGAAAGAAACCGACATTTCTTCCCCACCTGAGTGCGATTTAATAGGGGGCGTGACGGACAACTCAAATACTCGCCCAATATCGGCGCGCACACACACACGCACGCCTAGACGATCGCGTTGTGGTATTTAACGCGATTCCCGGGCCAGTCTTTAGTGCCCTTTGTGGGCAGACACAATAGAGCCATTCAGGCGCTTCGAACGCAGCGAACCGCGCCGGCCTACACTTTCTTCCTCTTTTATACGATCACCGGAACGCATGTATAGGCCGCGATGTATGACTTGTACCGGTGTATAAGGATATATAGTCCCCGGGCGAACAGTGGGTGCCGGAGGGCGCACGCTGGCTCCAGCGGTGTGGGCTTCCCCCGACACTTTCGAAGAAGGGACCGGTCGGGGAGGGAGGGAGAGAGTAGGAGCGACACTAACTGACGTTTTGTGATATTCTGTGCAAAGCATACGGAGCTGCTGTTGCGTATGATGACGTTTAATACAGTTCCAGCCAGCCGCGCGAAGAAGGAAGTCCGACATTTCTGCAGGAATGTGCAGCAAGATAGCGTCCATGTGGCTTTATTTCTGCCCCTAGGGAGGGAGGAAGGGAAAAAGGGAGGGAAAGAGAGAAGGAGGGAAGGAGAAAGGGATAATGAAGGAAGGAAGGAAGGAAGGAAGGAAGGAAGGGAGGGAGGGAGGAAGTAAACTGCACAGGGAAAGGCGGGGGTTAGCCAGAGAAGTGTCCGATTGGCAACACCATACATCGGAAAGGATTACGGAGTGTTGAAAGGGAACTGGGGCAGTTGACAACTCATTTGGACGGTTGGAATGAGCCGTTGATACGCGTGCTCTTGCGTGTACGAGCGTCTCCGATCAGGATTACATCCCTATTACGCGCCTCACTCCATTAGGGAGCGCGCGATAAAACCACTTGTGTGGGGAACAGCCACGCTCGCCATCCGTGGGGTATCGTGATAACGATTGCGGGCAGGCTCGAAATCACGATAGCGCCATCAAGCGGAAAAGAACGAACGCCTTCTCTCGTTAGGGGCGTGATTCCGATCCTAATTCCCATTGTGTTCTTCGCGCGACTAAAGAAGAGCGGGATTAGCGACTCTTTCCCGCATAGAAACGTGCATCATTATCCGTCCTTTACCTCTAAGGTTTAGTTATGCTCTTCGGGTGTCATGGGGAGCTGAAAGAAACGCCAATGTCCGTCACAGGCACTCCCTCAATGTTCGTCAGTGTGCGTCAATATCCGCTCGTACATAGGATTAGCAATGGTGACGTCTTTTCCACGCCTTCTCCTCGAAGTACACGGAGGCAGGGCAGACGCGTTTTGGCACTAAAAATACGGTGCACGCTGTTCTTATGTTTCCCCGCCGCGATGGCCCAGTGGCTAAGGCGTTGCGCTGCTGAGCACGAGGTCGCGGGCTCGATTCCCGGCCGCGGCGGCCGCTTTTCTGACGGAGGCGACAAGCAAAAACACCCGTGCTTTCGAGATTTCGACGCGTGTTAGAGATCCCGAGGTGGTCTAAATTTATCAAAATCCCTCGGCTACAAAGCACCTCCTATATCTCATCTGAGAACCTGCAAGATTTGAAAATTTGAAAATAAGCCCCTTCACCTGCTCCTAAGGGGAGGAGTGACGGGTTATCTTTCGCTTATAATATTTTCGTGACGACGGCGGTCACGAAAGGTCTCGTGTAAAGTGTGGTGAACAGCTTCTCTGGTAACTAGGTTTGTTTGGAGAGGAAAAAAGCATATCAACCGGAGCCAGACTACCAACGGCAAGAGGGAAACAAATACGTTGAATATAAGAGGCATACTTAACCTGAAAATGAAGAATCTTGCCCACCCGGGTGCCTTAATACTCAACCCACCAACACCGCAAAAAGAATGATAATAATAACACAACTGCCTGAACAACTTTCCAGCAACGCCTCCCTAACAAGAGGAAAGGCTTCCACATCAGCTTCAGTCTTCCCCCCAGTTTTGTAATAACGTGATCAGACGGCCGAGTTAATCTAACTGCAGGTATACGTTTCCTGGTCGAAGCCTTGAAGATGGGGAAAAAGCCTGCCGTCCATTCCGCTGTAACGACCCAGTTTGGTGGCCATTATTAATATCTAGAAGGCGACGCAAGAAAATGTTTCCAGATTGCACGCCTCCAAGCTCCCGGAATAGCAAGAAATCGGCAGCTAAGAAAGAAAGCCAGCCCCGGAAAGTTGACTCGACCAATATTTCGTCGACAAAGCCAGACAGGGGGAAGAAGCTACGGGGTGCTATTGTTCTACGAAAGATAGGAGCTTATACAGCAGGGTTCGGCGGTTATTGCGATACAATCATACCTCCTGGGCGGCGTCGCCTCCACACCCGCATCGTCACATGGGCTGTCACTTGCGTCAGAGCAAGCGGCAAAAATAGGGGAGTGCGAGCACCTCGACCAACATCCAAAGAGAGGGGTGGAAGGAGGTAAAGGTAAGTATATAAAAGAAGTAGAGAGAGAGTGAGAGAGAAAGGAAACCGGAAGGCTGTTCGGAGGAGTAGCAGGAGAAAAAAAAAGTTGGCGGCAAGTAAAGGGAGGCTGAAAAACAACGCTGCCCCGCATGACTGACAGGTCTAATATTTTGATAAGCCGCGCACTGAGGGGTCGGGGGCTGAAAAACCAACAGGGTTGAACGTGTTGGTGGTTACGTAGTGGCGTCAGGCACGTTTCAAGTCAGGCTGGATACATTTTTTTCCCTCGTATGCCGCGCCTCTGCCCCAAAAGAAAAATATGCAAAAATACCCCGTAGCTTTAGTCGCCACCTCTTAGTAAAGCGTAGGTATTAAAAAAAAGAAAACATTTGGGGAACGAAGTTGTCTGTGAAGAGCGTCAGTTATGTTTGCTAGCCTGAGCTGTCATATGATGTCATTCTTGAGGAGAAAAAAAATGGGGTGCCATTGCGCTCTGTCAAAGTAGATGACCCCCAAGCCAAAATTGAATCACACGGGGTTAAACAAGGGTAACGTTGAAAATCGGGTGGGTTGGTATAGCGCTTGGTATTGGTATAGTGAGTCGTTATTGGTCAGCGCTTGACTTGTGTTCACTTTTCCTTAGTACTGTTCGTTTTGCGCTGGGAAGATGAATTTGTTACACGTATTTATTTGCATAATTCGCAAATTGCAGTGACGATAGCTGTCTGGTTCCAGTGCTATGCGCGGATTGGTTCGCTTACAACCTCAGACAGATTTGTGGCCGAAGTTGAATCTGTACACGACGGTTGGTGGCTAGTTAAGGGACTGGGATTGGTGTGCCACATCAAGTCGAACTCTTCTATAGCACAAAGTGAATGAACAATTTACTGTCTGATTTTAAAACGTCACCACTGAAGTCTCCAACGATGATCACACAGTTAGTGTCATCATGGCTAATCTGTGCAAAGTGCCCAGTCATGAATTTCTCGATACCACGCATGGGTGCGCCTGGAGGTATCTACACAGTGGACATCAAAAATCCGTATTTCGTTTGTACGGCACAGAAAACCCCCAGTCGGTGACAATGAGATACAACTGAACCCCCATTTCGCACCGACTGCTTCAAATACTCATTTTTCCCTCGTGCCATAAGGGAGTGGAACAGCCTTGATGCATCGATCACTAGCAGTTCATCACTACATCAATTTTTGGAATTAGTAGAAATACACTTAAACCAAACATAAGCAAGTTAGATTCGTCTGTTTTGAACTGCTTCCTGAGCTTACTGTAGCGAAGTTTTTATAATTTTTACGTACTTGACATGTTTTTACGCGTTTTTATGATAACTTTGTTGTTGAACTCAGCTACCTCATGGGAAATGTGTTAATGTTCGCCTACTGTTCGCATTCTGCATACCCTGGTTTAAACAACTCAAGTTAAAAACTCGGTGCAATTTTGTGTAGAATTAACACTACTTTTATCGCGCGAATTTTATTTCCTGTAGATGTTGGCATACGGATAAACGCCCCAAAAATTAGCATGACTTTGTCTACACTAAAACGTTCAATGCCAAAAAAAAAAAAAAAACATCGTTTTCCGGCATGTCTTGTACGTCGGATATTTCCCATAAATTGGTTCTTTAAACGTTCGTGATGCGCCAACCAGTTCGGCAACACTAAATAGGCTGGACGCACTGGCACGTTGAACACGTCGGATATGAGTGGGCTCACACGACCAGGCTACTCATCGCAGCGACATCGTTTCGACTGCAGTGCGTACTCTCGGACCACAAACCACTACCAAAAAAGTCACACAAAGAAAAACGCGTTGTATTCGCACACATGAAATAGTTCCCACGCTGCAACAGTTCACGCCTCCTTTGTAAAACGCGCAACCGGCGATGCGCGAGATGAGAACTTCGCGCTGTGCGAATATAGACCCGTCAAATTTCCCGCTTGGTCAGAGCTCAAACATCGAGAGTCGCGGCTTGGCGACCCCGCGGTTACCCGAGTTACGAAATCCTCCCCGCTCGTCGAGTCGCCTCACGCACGTAACGACGCCCGCGGTGGGGACGATACACGTCAAATACACTTCCACCCGAACGCGCGCTTGCAAAGCCCGCGTGACACCGCCCCGTGAAGGCGGGCGCTTCCGCTGGCCTTCGGCGCAACCGTGAACGGGGCCAAGAGCCGCTACGGTGCCCTCTCGGTAGAATCGGTGTTCACGGAAGTTCTAGTTTTAAAGCAAACGCTTCCTATTAGGACCGATGACGTTCTGACCAAAAATTGATGCATTTCTCCATAGACCATTTGGTTAATCGAAAAGCTCTGAGAAGCTTATCTCCGGACACACAGCGCGCGTTCGTGAAAAAAGGGATTCCATTGTGTCACAAGGATTGCTTGAAAATCGTGAAAAAGGAACGGTTCTAGATAATACAACAACACGTGCATCGATCATAAAGAAGGAGCACAATAACATACCTTTATCTCATGAACCACGTATCGGTGTGTATACATTAGGATCGTTCATTGATGCGTTTACTCAGTGCGCGAAAATTCGTCGCATGGGTACCTTATTCTTTTGATATTCGAGTCTCCAATTGGACGCACTTTGAGCAGCGAAGGCTGGACGCTTTTTTAGCTTTCGCGCTTCTTTCGACTTTTTGTTAGGAAGCGGCGGTAAATTTTCTTGTTTGTTTATTTGCAAACTGGCAATTATTTTCCGTATATTTTTTTTTGTCTTTTTTGGTACAATTAGGCACGCGCGAGCACAACATGACCAATGAAGCAACGGTGGGTGTACGACCATGCTGACCTAATATAAACCTGTGACAGCATTATAAAATCATTCTACGCACAAGTGTCTCCAGTTAACCCACGTCAAATTTGTATATAAGACTATCCTGGCTAGTGATGTAAGTTTTCATAAAGTTTCGAAAGGCCTGAAAAAAAAAACAGGTTTCTTCGTGTGTTTTTTTTTAGAAAAATGCGAAAAATTGAACAAAAGACGTTTTCGCACAGATCTATAAAAAACCTCGACGTACATCTCAAAGCAAAAGTCTTATAGATGTCTCATCAAACGCGAAAGTGGCCGTAGTTGCTGGCTACTACACGAAAGAAACCACATTAAAGGAACCATGAAAACAAAATACAAGTTGGATTTATTAGAAAGACTGCCTAGTCCCGATAACAATTACATCAATATCATCGCAATCTTCGAACAAATAACGGAGATATTGAAGAAAACGTGTGAAGCAGTCGTGACCCCTTAGCCAATTTCTCGCAACTTTTCTATGACGTCGTAGAACCTTGTTTGTGCGATTGGCGGCCGCCTAACTCACCTGTCGCGACGACACATGACTGGACGTCTGTAATGGGGCCTCCAGTTCCATTTGACCGCATCACTCGAATGCTAACGTGCAGTTAACGCACTGAAAATTATGTTTTATTGTTGGTCCGTATGACATAATTCTTGCTCCTAACACGTCACTGTGGCGCAAAATTTGAAAGTTTTTAAATACTTCTTGCTTTTTTTTTTCGTTAAAAAAATCATCTTTTGTGGCTCTAATGGAGCTGAGTGAGATATTGAATCCTAGTTCTTTCAAATTAAACGGAGTTGTACTTTCTCTTCATGGCTCCTTTATGGTCGCTGTAAAAAAAAGAGTAACTAAAATATGCATATAAAATCATTTGAGAGCGAATGCGATATGAACCCGGGTCGCCGCAGCTGCGGCCAAGTGTGGTAACTGCAGCGCTAACCCGGTACCGTGCCGAGATAAAACAAGAATTATTAGGATGCGAGCCGCATGACAGGTGAACGTGAAGGCACCGCAAACACGATGCAGCAGTGAAGAAGTTTCCGATAATCGGTGGCTTTCGCCTTCGAATCCCTTAATTAACATACTGAAGTGAACGATGAATTTTTCCATGAACACTGAAACGAATGTAATTGTTACATGCTGCATCACAAAAGTTCCAGCAGAGCTTCCCCTCCCAAAATTTGCGCACGATTTCACGTGAAGGCATTGATTTCAGAAAGCGATCCCCTCCAGTGCAGATTGGTTGCACCATGAGGAATTTCCCCGAAGAAACTGATTGTTTTTACGTGTTATTCTGGTTGAAAAAAAAAAGAACCCGATTTTTATTTGCTTTTTGTGTTTTTTCAACCGATCAAATCTCCAACACCGGCGGGAGACCGAAGTACTAGTGAGGCAAAGGGCTTGGAATAGAAGATTGGTAAGACCACGAAGGAACGAAATGAAGTTCAGAGGCAAATGTTGGAAGCCTATGGGAGAGGCCTTGGTCCTGCAGACGGGATAACATGGGGATAATAATGACGGTGATTCTGATTCTGATGATGATGTTAGTTGTGATGATGATCCTGGTGAATCCGGAAACGTATTGCGGCAATCTTTAACAGCGGCTCCTGTAAATACTTCATCATCATCATCATTATATCGGATACCTATAGAGGGGGCGCTCCTTGGTGAGGGTCCGTCGCCACGTATCCATCGCCGGGCGTACGTCAAAGGTATCACGGCGTACGCCGTTCCTTGTACAGCTCGAAAGAACAAAATACTTTTGCCACTTCGTAACTTACAAAACCTTTTGTTTGGTTCTTGTAGGTTCAATCTCCAACCTAAATAAATCGTGCGCGGTATATTTGTACGAGGGACAAGGTTACGTTCAAAGAGAAAGTGGCACTCTTAAAGTCGCAACCTTGCAACTAGCTCATTCGAAGCACTCACAGCCTAAAATAGGCATGTGATGTGTTCCAGGTCCACTCCCGGTGCCTGGATGATCCATTCCAGCTACATATGCTTACGGGACGGGAATTACTACCTCTCGTCCACGAGTTCCCTCTGAGAAGCAGTAACCATTTCGGATTTTTTAATGCAGAAGTGTTGAATAGCTTATCGAGCGAAAAAGCCGGCGTTGTCCAGCGTTGTACGTAGCGACGGTGAGAATTGTTTTCCTACGACCGACCAACCAACCAACCGAATTACATCTTATACCCCTGTCACACGGCAAATCTAATGTCATTCAAACTGAATGACATTAGCTGTAAATGACATTCGGCTCGGCCGTGCGGGTCTACACGGCGGAACAAATGTCATTTGATTGTGATAGTGGTGACGATTAGCGAGCTCGCAAAACCGCAAAATTACATTTCAAGCGCATATAGAATATTTTCACACGTAATATTTAAAAAAAAAAACGTCACAAAGGAACATTTTTTTTCTAAATAAAACAAGGAAACCACCGATTTAGGTGACATCAGTAGACATCACAAGCTGAGACAAGTCTGCAAAAAATCCGGATTAGGGTAGCGCGCGCACTGGGGACGAGATTTTCTTTTTTGTTAGTACTTGCTGGTCTTTCTTTATTAGAACAACAATACAAAAAAGAAAATATAAGTTTACTGACAGTTCTTAGAAACAGTATTCTTTGGTTTTTTACTGAATTTTCCTGTCTAGGGACGCGCTACTGCTGTCGAGGCTACTCATTCGGCCACCAACTGAGGTGTAACTGAGGTCTGGGACCTCAGCTAGCCGGTAAATGTCATTCGCCTTGAATGTCATTCGGTATTCTCGTGTAGCGCCGAATTAATGACATTTAGAGCGAATGACATTTGCTGTAAATGTCATTAGATCTGCCGTGTGACAGGGGTATTAGACAACACGGGGCAGCTCGCATGGGCTGTAAAATGTACAAGCAGCAAGGGATCATTAACGTGTTTTGATAACGTTTTCTACTAGCATGTTTAACATGTTCTAAACGCGTTCTAAGTGCTCCTCTTGTCCACAACACTCCCAAAAATATTTCGTCGCGTTTTTAGAGTTAAATTAAGAAAATATTTATTCCAACAGCCACCTAACTTTTTTCGTCGTCAAGTGCAGCAATAGAAACAATAATCCTACACCGCTTTCTCCTTATTTTCAGTAAGTATACAGAAAAGAGCCACCTATATTTACCTTCGAGCCAATTATGTTCTCGCAACTGCTTTCTCGACAGCAAACACATACACCGCCAGTACCCGCTCTTTAATGACACGTATACGCGCCAACAACAGCATCACCGAAACTCGCATCGCCTCACTCGATTCTGAAGTTCCCATAAGGAATAAAAAAGAGAACCAAGAGAGAGGCAAAGAGGAGGGAGAGCCAACTGACAAACGCAAGACCACCGACATCATCCTCATGGATGACCACCCATCCCTACGACTTTTCCATATGTTTGTTAATGCGCGCCACCATCCGTCAACTTCCTTTCTTGTTTCCTTTTATTGGTGATCTAAGAGCAATCGAGTAATGCGGCGCAGGGAGGGAGGAAAGAAAGATGTAGAATTAAAATGAACACAAAAATGGCGCCAGAGAACTGCCCCATGACGTGAGAACCAAACCTATAATGCACGGTGTAAGCATTTCTAATAAACGAACAAAACGCACCACGACGAGAAAAAAAACATGAGAGGGTTTATTTTCAGTTGTATAGACAGGCGCTGCGTCGAAAAGCGAGAAGAAAAGCGAAAGAAAGAATACCAGCAATGGAGGAAGCAGAAAGAAAACGCCGGGAGAGAGAGCGTTTAGATAACGCTTAGTTGACCGCCGAGAATGGAAGGTTGTCCGTTCTATTCCGTATCCCCGATTTCCCAACTACCAGCGCTGGCGGCTGCATTGTCGGTGTTCGAGCACGCGTGCACAGCGACCGTCGGGAATGCACCCTGGCGGCGCTGCCGTCATAACCGACACAATCGCGAACACAGCGACCATAGAGAGCGCAGTATTGCGCGCACTTGTGTGCGAGAGAGAGAGTGCGCGTCGATATGTCTCTTGCCGGAACTGTAAGCGCAGGAGACGTGTTCATAAAGAGTACATACTCACGTGTGTGCGTGTTAATATAAAAGAAATATGCGTGCTAGCAACGCGTTAAGACGTTACAGTGGCGTACGTAATTGTGCAGGCGACCGGACATGCTTTCTGACCACCGCTTCCCGACGAAGGTTTTCGTCTTTACGTGACGTGACCGTCGGCTTCCTAGCGAATAGACCCTGCGTTCGAGGTTAAAAGCGAGAGGCCATGCACCGCCCTCCCGTTTTCGTAAGAGACTTGCTGTGCGTGGTGTATCGACTTTCAGTAGAAGTTGTTCAAGGTTCTTTTTTTTTTCCTGCGGACTATCAAAACAATTAGATTGCTTTGCGATATAAGGAATCATCCCTCGGGCGGCTCACAGCGCGTGCCGTTCACTTATTGGTGAAAGACTAAACAAAGGACATACGTCAAAGTACGTGGTCTGTTCTCGCGCTGTGAAGCTCGAAAACAGACCAGGGACCACAAGAAGAGGGACTACAAACAAGCGCTGACTTCCAACTAACCGCCACGCTTTTAAACGTACGTCAATTGGAAAACACGAAACTGGTTGAATAACTGCATTATATTTTTATCATCGGTTACAGAAATTACCGGCAATTTGATTATAAGTGCGTTCGCTGCAGCGTTGTTAATTACCACAGAAAAAAAGCATCTTATTTGCCCTACAGCTTTGCATTAACCGCCTCTTAAAGCGGCCATGAAGGAAAACAAAAACACTTTGCTCAGTTTGAACGAAAATAGCCTTTGCTAAGATCACTCAGCTCCATTCCAGCCACGAAAGACGTTTCTTTAAAGGAGTACTGACAAGAAATTTCAAAGCTGAGATAACTATGTAAAACGCTTCCTTTTTATCAGGAGATATCTCCCAGCAAGTTTCAACAGCAACCGTTCAGCGAAACATATTTAAAATCCATTTTAATCTTCGCCCGCACGAGAAAGCCCAGAGCGGGCCGACGTGACATCATCTGCTACGTGCCCCAAACTGCCGACGTCGGGGCTCCCGTGACGAAGCCGACGCGCTGGCTGTGGTTGGCGCGCGCTGCTCGGGCGTGTGTACACGTCATGGTTTTGGGACTGACGTCATGCTGCCCGGGCCTGTGGGGACGGCGAAGACCTCGGCCGGTCTGGGCGCGCGTGCGCTCGCTCGCGCGCGCTTCCAGAGAGGCAGCGATACAGCAAGAATGGTGACGCCATGTGATACATGCTGTCATGGCGGCCGCTCGGCGTTTTTTTGTCGAAACCGAAACTGGCACGAATAAACGACGCCGTAAATGAACGTTTACGCTGCGCTCGACCGTCTAATCTGTCATTCTATGATTAGTGGGCTGGTAGGCCCGCATAGCAGCGAAAAAAACGTAACATAAAAATTTCGTGTCAGTACTCCTTTAACAAAACAAACGCAATAAATGTTGAAAAATTTTCGAATTTCCCGCGGCATATATTGGCGTATTATGGCCAGTGGTGACGTAATAAGAGCCACCACTAAAAACATAGTTACTAATGTGTTAGCTTCACGTTAGCGTTCGAGTTATACGGTCCAAAGGAGCCGGAGGCCCTACTACACTCACCCAGTAATGATTCTTGGCGGTGGCATATGTCGGCGGCCGCCAATCGCACAAACAAGATTCTGCAACGTCATAGATAGTGGCTCGGGATTCGCCACTGGCTCATATTTTAGATGCGCAGCCTTTCATGCTCGGGGCTGTGTCCCTCCCTCCCTCGTTGTCGCTGTCCGCCGTCCGCACTCTACTGCGCATGCGCGTCTCTTCATCCCCGTCAGCGTTTGGCCTGACCTCAGCGCAGTCCACTATAAATAAAAAGAAACAGTACACAAAGCAGCCGCGTCGGCGGATTGCCTCGAAAGCGCGTCATCCCTATTTCATATTTGCCGCGCTTTCGAGGCGCTTTTTCAAAGAAAGTGCTACGAGTTGTGCCGCGCCTCCGCCAGATGGCGCCACGGGTCCCGCGACCGAGAGAAGACGCAGTGAAACATCCCCCTCGCGAGGGGCACGATCAAATGCAGAGCATTCCCGGGGGCGCACGACGTTAAGTAGTTTGCGTTACGTTAATGTTGTTGCACTTGTGGCAACTGCTGACGAGAGAGCACTCGTCAGCAGTAATTTGAATAAGTCAACGATATAAGGCGCGTACGTAGCGACCCACTCTGTGTCGGCTTTGCGGCGCAGTGGGTAGAGCACCATGTACATTGCGTTCCGCCCGCAGGGTCGAGGGATCGAAACCGGCCGCCGGATAGTATTTTTTTTTTTATATAGTAGGGAGGGGTGCGGTGCGGACTACGGACGTCAACGCGGGTGACATCGTGAGTTACTGAAATGCTCTGCATTTAAAAGAAATAGTTAGGCGGCGCCCGGTTTCGATCCCACGACTCCCTGGCCGCAACGGGAGGTACGTGGCGCTCTTCCCACTGCGCTACAAACCGAGACGGGAGCATGTTCTACCAACGCGCCTTACGTCCTTCACTCATTCAAACTACGTCAAGAAGCTACTGATGCAACGAAGGCACGCGAAGCTGAACGTCAACGGAAACGACGAACTGAAAACTAATGGGAACTTCAGTCGACCCCATGGCTGCTTCGCATATTACTCAGGGTTCCCCTACGGGGAGATGGTGTAATTTTTTTCCTAGTATCTCCATTTCCGGCTCGAAGTTTGCGACAGAATTGGTGTCGTTGTTATCGGGACAAAGCAGTCTTTGTAATGAACCAAACTTGTATGTTGTATTCTTGGCCCCTTCAAGCACGCTGGTTTCAATGCAGGCGACACTTTTCGGTCAAGTTGTGCTGTGGGGAAGCATCGTTCAGCGAATTAGCTCCGTTCATCGCAGTGATCGGCCAGCCGGGGAAGAACCATTTCGCGACCTGGGAACCCAACAACCTCCACAGCGGTGCGTATAGTATACGTGGTATTCATTGAGAAGTTTAGCTGTCAATTTCTTCGTTTGGCAACACTGAAATGGCCACGGACATCATCGAAGCGCCACGGACATGGCGCGGCTTATGCCACTGCGGACGCACACCGAAGAAAAATATAACACCGGCGTGCGTCGTCTGCTCCGTTTCAACCCGATTCTCAACGGTGGTGTCAACAGAGTTGTTATTAATCGCACTCCCATTGAAGTCGAGGCCTTACTTGATGTTCGGCGGGCTAGAGCTTGGAATATCCAGCCAATATCATGCGCTTAGCACGGACAAGTACCGCCATCCCGCGGAGCCCGACGTAACCAGTGACGGCGCACTCACATGGTTGCCTGCATGCGTGCCTCGCTATTGAATACGGGCTATAGTGAAGACATTGCGGTGGTGCGCGCGCGAGATTGGAGTTCCGATGACGGCCCCCGGAGCTGTATTTACGTTGGAGTGATCAGAAAAACGTAAGCATGAAAGATATTTCAGCGTGTTTCAAAGATATTTCACGAGACCTCAATTAAGCCGTACCCATTTGTACTACGGCGCTCCTGGTAACCTCGGCACGGTGAAACCCGTATGTGATATGAACCAACTTTGAAGGGAACTGCGCAAATACAGTCCGACTTCTTTAACTCAAAGTTGCACATTTCGAACCAACGGATACTTCGAACCGGCCCATTGGTCCCGGCGCAGTGACGTTCATTTGGACGGGGGAAAACTCCTTAATTCGATCCTGAAGCGGGCGCGATGGTTATAGAGTTCGAACAACATTGCCTGTCCGTATTCGAGCAAAGCTGTTTGTCTAGAACAACATCTGGGATGTACTCTTTCAGATGCTTCCATGTGCTTCCGAGACTACACTTTTGGTATTCTTTGGGTATGAGTGCGTCTTTTTGCGGTCCGTTCTACCTGCGGGACACATCACGCAGTCCGAAAGTGCGCGCCTGGTTCTTCAGTTTACCATCCACCCCCCCCCCCCCCCCCTGTCTATTGCGTGTGCCGTGCTCGTATGTAATTATTGTCACTGCGCTCCAAAGAACGTGCGTTTCTCATTTTGGTACAGTACGATGTGCCCCTAACCAAACGGAACCCCCTATAGTTTGAACTCCGGCTAATTCCAACCGGTTTTCTGTCCCCTCATAGTTCCAATTAGAGAGGTTCGGCCGGTAACAATGGATGTGTGCGACCGCTTCTTGAAATAAACCTTGGCATCTTGATTGCCCTCACTGTTCCGACGAAAAGCGGTTGTGAAACAGCCAAGAAAATCTTGATTTCACACAATAGACTCGCGTTTAGTCACGGGGCGTGATTTGCGCGCAGACAAACGGAAAGTCAAGGGAGCGCGAACACCTTTCTTCATTTCCTTTCACTGCTTGAAAGTTCGTTATAGACGCACAGCCCGTGGTCATACAGGCTGTACGTCGTAGTCAGTTGGCAACGGCTTCCAATTAAACGAGGCCTGTATACCCTCAAGGCCTACCGTTTAACACCTCGTTTACGGAACACATTTCCCCCCTGTGTGCTCTCTTCAAAGACAACCCATTCGAACATTCCCGCCCACAGAGAAGCGCGTAAAAATAACGACACCCCGAGGGCCACAATTATAAAGGAGAGTACGGATAAGGAGAACACATACGAAGGAGAGGACATAGAAAGGAGAGTACATTACTTCGGGCCGCAAGCAATTTGACGAATTCGGTATGGAAGGAGCGGACAAAAGGGGGGACGGAATAACGGAGAGGCAAATCAAACAAGAGCAGGCGACGGATGTCCGCGCCGCTAGTTCTCCAGATCATGCAAGCTCACCTGCGCAGTACGCACACACAACGAAGCGAACAGGTAACGCGCATGTGCGTTAATCAGCGCATCGCCGAAGCACAAAAGTTCCTGCTGTGCAGTTAGCCGTCACTTGAGATTTCCGCCGCGAAAACTGGTGCAACAAAAGGCACGATGCTGAAGTGGCGTTTATCCGCAGAGGAAGATGCGGGTATACGCGAACAAAAGGGAGGGATAAAGGGAAAGGGGGGCGCAGACCTCCTAATGTCTCAAAGCTGCACGCCTTTCCGAACTCATTGTGCGAACAACGCCACCGCGGGGACCTCCGACCGAGGCACCACTCAGCGGGGTTTCCATGTTACCTTAAAGGCGGCCGAAATTGGAGGAGAGGGGGGTGTCAGTTTAACCTATGTTGGAGGTGCGAATATACACCAACGAACAACGCGAGTTTGAATGCACACAACGGGTGATGATGATGATGGTGGTGGTGGTGGTGGTAATGGGCGTTGAGTGGGTTTGCGCTCAGCGGCCGGGGAATCCAACGTCGACCTCCGAAAAGAGAAACGGGAAAATTTGGACTGAAAAGCGTTAATTGACGCGTCCGCTGGAAGATTCCGCTTCAAAAGTTGTGAGGAAAGAATAAATGGAAGGTGATGGTTCGGACACGTCTGACAGAAATGTAAGGAAGCTTCGGATACCGTGGGAAAAGATATTCGGCGACTGTTTCTAGGTCATTGGCTTATTTTATACTGCCGCTGGTGTTCCTCAAGGGTACGTTTTAGGGCCTCTGTTATTCCCCGTATTTGTAAGTGGTGTTGCAAGTTTTTTGCATTGGAGGTTACATTAATTGGGAGGTGATATTACACTAATCTCCTCTTCTAACTCTGGGATGATTCTGTTGAAGATTTATAATATCTTACAGGAATGCTGTAAAACCCGTTCGTTATAAACCCCATAAAACCAAA
Source organism: Haemaphysalis longicornis (assembly GCF_048455015.1). Lineage (NCBI taxonomy): Eukaryota > Metazoa > Arthropoda > Arachnida > Ixodida > Ixodidae > Haemaphysalis > Haemaphysalis longicornis. The sequence continues at coordinate 126,654,351 of NW_027526445.1, read as the reverse complement.
GTTGTGAGTTTTTTATTTTTCAAAGCTGAAAAAACCGTTTAATTGTACCTATAAACTTTATAACGTCGTTTTGCGGGCTGAGGCCGTGAGAGATCTATGGGCATTTAGCATATACGCCACCAGTTGCCGTTCAAACCCTACGTGACGTCAAACTTCAAGGTTAGTTTCAGTTGCGAAGCATGATTTAATGATTCTCGCATGCTTTTCGGATGCGTGGAGCAATTATTAGCCTCTTTTGTATTTTATCTTTATCAGCCGAAGAGTCGAATTTGGATCACTATAATAGAGGCTGGAAACTGGAAGCAACAGCTAGGGTCTCAAAGCTGCTCAAAGACGATTGGTACAAATCGTTCACAACAGTAACCTAAACAGATAATCTATTTTGATTACACAATTGGTGTAAAGACTCGGCGTCTTGAAATTTTAGTCTCTCGTAGGCGTCCTCGAGATCTTTTTTACTCAGTTTTAAACCAAACAGTTATTGAACCTCGCCGTGTGGGTAGAGTAAATTCACACGCACCTTTCATTACACTTCATCATGACAAATTTGCTTTAAACAGGACTTAGAAAAACAACGCCTTTTTATAGAATACATAGTTTCGGTAAAGGCTTAACCGGCGTTGACTTATCAACGGTTTTTTCTGTGTTTCAGCACTGCATGGAAACGCGAAGGAAATTTGAGCGTGCAACTGGCCGTCCGCTTCCTAAGTTACATGCATGAAGCCTCGATTGCCGTTTTTATTGATGCCTATTCGACTTACATGATACAACTTATAATTTCCCTGAACGAAAAAAAAATTGGCCGCGTATCTTCTCATTCGTTGCAAAAGTCGACGAAGGACGACAGTCCTTCGTCGACATTTGCCAAGTAAATGCCTCCCTTCGCTTTCCCGCTCACCTCTTATGGTGTTCCTCTTTCTTCGTGTTCCCCTAAGGTAAACACTCTAAAGCTTTGCTCAAGTCAATTTAAATTTACCGCGTTATACTGATCCAGCCCGGGCGCCTCGATGCCAGCGCTGCCGTACGGCGGAGACGCGCGTGAATCGAGGTGCCCTACTTCGGCATTTATGCCCCGTTGCCCTTCTCTTGATTGATTGATTGATTGATTGATTGATTGATTGATTGATTGATTGACTGACTGACTGACTGACTGACTGACTGACTGACTGACTGACTGACTGACTGACTGACTGACTGACTGACTGACTGACTGACTGACTGAAACGGCCTATTCGAATAACCGTTTTATTAAGCCTTGGTCACTTCCCCTTCGCGGTATGTGCCACCACAGCTGTATGTCTTCTACGCGCATCAACAACGCCTTGCATCGCGAACGTCGCAGGCCCGGCACCGAGATATGAAGCTGCAAAAAAGTTATTTAGCGGTGAATTTCTCTACAGTTTTCCTTGGCCGCATTTCAGCACGCTGTTCCTTTCTCCTTCGAAAGAAGCAGAAAGGAGAAATAGAAAGTTTCTTTCGCTTCAGCGGCAAAGAGTTGAAATCGCAAAGTGCGAGCACAGCGCAATTCCCCGGGATCCACCAGGATCAATGTGCTTTCCCTACACGCCTCAGTGTCTGGCTCCACCACCATAAACTATAAATCGAGAAAGGCAATCCGGCAAGCGGTGAGCACTTTCGCATATAATCGCTGCTCCCCGCCGAGGACTGAACGGGTAAAGGGTCCCGCAAAAGGTCGCGCGAAACGAGATCACGACGAGATCGCGGTGGCAGCGCTAATGGGCTCAGGCAGGCTCGTGGTACATGGAAGCGACCGAGCCCCCGTTTCTAACTCCTCTCATTCTATGCCTCCCTAGCAGTGGATTACATGTAAATCTCGTGAAAGCGCGTTGAGCGCTAGCGCAACTGGGAGCTCAGGCGAGAGCGCACCCCGGACGGCCCCAAAATGCGCTCCGCGCGGACGCTTGCGGCGTTATCAGTGGCATTAAAACTCTCCTCTCCACACTCCATCCTCCCGAGGAAAATGTGCTCGAAGTTCTAATCTAGAAGGGTTCAATCGATGTTATTACGAAGATTTAGTATAATTCGGAGGATTTGAAATTCCCGATTCTGTTCCCTTGCACCCCTCGCTTCGAATGTAAGAAGGGGTGGGAGATTGATCGAATAACCGTGCGATTAATCGAATAATCCTTTAGTCACGATTAATTCTTTTAACCGGTTAATCGGCTGAAGTCGTGTAGCGACGTGAGCCAAGAGCGCAATGTTAAAATTCTTCGCAAACTTGTCGAGGCTTATACTCGTATTCAAAGAACCCGCCTTACGTCACAGCAGAAACAATTGCAAGTATGCTCAGAGATTATAATGAAGAAAACCGCAAGGTGATAGCCAAGACAGACGGGAACACGTCTATTCCTACTACAAATATCGACGATACAAAAAAAGATTAAAAAAAACTGCGAGCGGGCACTCACACCGCATTACCGTTGCATAGAGTGGGTCTGACGTAAGCAAACAACGATTAATCTGTGCCCTCTGCGATTACGGTGAGTGCCGATGATCCTGACTCAATAAATAGTGCGAATGATGAACGTGGTAGAAAGCCTGTCAGCCACATCAGCGCGAAGACGATTGATTCCTTCACCTTTCCTCACCTGGAATGTTTGTGAACAAGCCTAGAAGCATACCGATATTAAAAATAATCTAATATTATCATTTTATTAAAATATCCTTTTTAAAATTTTCCTTCATACACCAGTGCAACCAATTAATCAATCAATTAACCGGTTAAAGCCTGCCGATTAATCTAATCAAAATGTTTAATCGACGTCAAGACCTAGTCTATAGCTGTGATATACCATGCCTTACCAAATAAGCCATTTTGAATACTATACTCCCGCGCCTCCTTGACTTTTTTCTCGATTGATTTATTGCGGGGTTTAACGAACTGACACTTCGCAAGCGACGACGCGCATCGTAGTGGAGGGCTCCGGATTAATTTCGACCACCTCGTGGTCTTCCCTTTAACGTGTTCCGAAATCTCGAACACGTGGGCGTTATAACTTTTCGCCTCCACCAGAAAAGCGGCGCCACGGCCGGGAATCGAACCCGCGTCCTCACGCTCAGCAGCACAATGCCTTAGCCACTGAGCCACCGCGGCGTTGACTTCTTTCTCGTCTATACGTGTGGATGTAAGGGTATCCTACGCTTCGGGTGGTCCCCTTCACCCAAAGTTGTCGCATAGGCGCTGGTACGAGCGCGATTCGGCACCGCTTGTCAGCGTTGACGCGAAGTGTGAAATAGAGTGGGGGGCGACTGCACGGCAGAGTAGGCGGCAAGGGAAGACGAGATGTTATCGAAGGCGAAGGAGTGTCGAAATTTCTGAACAACGAAAGGTGCGGCCGGCATCCACTGCCCCCGCTAAGCGCGCAAAGGAGACCACCGAGACTGCGAAACAGCGCAAAAGCACTTGGCATGGTCCGCGTATTCAGGTCGCAAACGGCGTGCGGGCTTTTGCAGCGAGAACCGTCGGGCCAATCCTCAAGTTCGAGAGTAATAAGGCGTGGCTGCGAGGGCTGCCGGTGCTATCGCACTACTAAGCATCCACCAGATGACCTTTGATTAGATTTTATTTCTCGCCTGCAATACTTTTGTTTTGCCGTGCTTTCCGTTACGCTCCAAAAATTCCCTGGGCTACACCTACGTGATATTTTTTTTAATCTTTGATTCGTTGCTTATTCGCAGCCTGTGTTATATGGGCTGAGTTAACCTTTTCATTTCATGGTCAATCGCTCCAAGAGCACACGCGCGATTTTTGTTCAGCCACGCGAAGAAATTTACTCTGTGCTTCAAGATTGAACCTCAACCACCGGAATGCAATTTCGTTCAAACTAGCTTTCCTTTATGCCTCTCCGCCCGAGCGTATTGTATCTGGTGATTTCTCATGGCTCTTTTCACTCCCATTTGTAGTGCATTTTAAACTATATAGGCGCTATCATGCCCTGGGCAATCTCCCTCTGTGGGTATGAGCCACTAGTACCACTACTACAACAGGAGGAAGAGGGAGAGGAGGAAGAGGAAGAAGAAGAAGAAGAAGAAGAAGAAGAAGAAGAAGAAGAAGAAGAAGAAGAAGAAGAAGGTGAAGAAGAAGAATGTTTGATATCCTTCTAGGTCTATTCTCCACTTATCTTTTAGCATCAAATGTCATTCTGTATTGGATCATTCTCCTGAGTCGGCGCATGCCATTGTTCTTATCGCCAGCCATCCAACCAAACAACCAATCAACAAGGAAGGCGATTAAGATGGGAGAGTTTTTTGCGCCATCATCATCATCGTCGTCATCGTCGTCACCATCATCATCGTCATTTCTGCCACGGCAACCCGCTCGCGATCTTCCTCGTCAGCAGCGGTCCCCGTTCGGCGCAGGCATCGGGACGAGGCTCGCTGTTCTCAACTAAAGCCAAGGCTGAAAAGGTATTTCCGCTGTGATTGCGCAGTACGTTTGGTCTACTTGCCCATTGCTAATCCGGCACTACGTGTGTTCACCAACAGCGGAGTGCCCCACTAAAAGTGTGGCGTTCCGCTCCAACATTTTGATACGCTGTCGAGTTCTGCTTTACAACGACGCGCTTGAAAGGCCAGTTGCTGCAGGAAGGAAAAAGACAAAAACAAAACCCAGCATACAATATGGCTCAAAGATGGGCAGTCCCGCCGCTTACACAGCGAGGCTTAATGCGGTAGCATCTGAATGAGTTGTTTAAATTTTGGTAGTGTCTATTATCCCGGCAACCGGGAGAATTGCCGTCAGAAATTTCTCACAGCAGTCGCGTCTCATTGGCTAAGCACGCTACGCGGAGATTTTATGGGATAAATATCCCCTAAAATGCCCCATTTGCAGCTGTCCCTGTAGCGCTGTGGTATCGTACTTGGTTTTAAACGAGAAGGCTCAGGTTCGAGTCCCTCCTTGTGATGTTTTTTAGATGCAGAGCATCTGATTCACTAGCCTTGTCCCTCCGGCGTCGTCGTCGTTGTCGTCGTCGTCGGCGGCGGCGGCATTGTCCACCCCTCCCTCATTCTCCTCGCCGCGCCAGCTGCGCTCTCCGCCGCTCACCCCCTCTCCTCTCCTATAGCGAACACTCTCTCGCGAGGGGCATTGAATTGGATTCGATTGGCTTGGATTGGATTGGATTAAAGTGGATTGTGTTGGATTGTGTTGCGTCATAGCCGCGGCACGTTGCGTCATAGCCACGGCAGACGCGCTGGGGCCGGCGCATGTGCAGTACTCTCTCCTCCGAGGTTTCCTCTCCTTCGGGCGCGCTGCGCATATAACCGGTGTGCCGTTCTCCGGCGAAGCAACATCCACGCTTGGCTCAAACACCTAGAGTCCGCGCCGCTTTACAAGTACGCCAACGTCGTCATCGACTGGGACCGGCTTACGCAGTCCCCTGAACGTTATGCGCGCTATGACACGCTGTCCCTTCGCCGCTCCGCTTATGCGTCGCATCTACACAGGGGTTCCCGCGAGGGGAGGTGGGAGTTTTCTTTTGTTTTTTTTAGCATTCAAAATTTTTCGGTCATCGTAATTTTCTTATTACTCTTTTACTCTGGTTTTTATATATCAAGATATCAACGCACAGGACTTCTAGAATGGGTTGCATTACGTTTAATATAGGTTGTGTTCTGTGTCGTTGGGCTGGGTTAGATTAGGTTTGTTGCAGTTGGGCTGGGTTTGGGTAGGTTATGACACGTTCGGTTAGGTTACGCTAGGTTCGTTGAGGTTATGTTATGTTACGTTGGGAGGTAATATTATTCAGCAAATTTTAGGTGCCAGTCAGCTTTTATGGAAACTGCCGTGAGAATTTCCCGGATGTAATTCTCACGGCTGCCGTGAGATTAGACGCAGCCTTAAATTTTCACTTAAAGGGAAATTGGGTTTCACGTACCAGTGTTGCACCTGGGCTGTATGATATGCCTCGTTCAACGAATTATTTACCGCACACTGAGCTCTAATGTGTTTAGAATGTCAGTGGTTTTTCTCTCGGCCGTTTTGTCGTTTTTCAATGGTCTGTTTTCCTTGAAGAATAAAGTAAACCTTCAAAAGCATGTATATCCGTCCTTGCGTATCCTTCAATTATTCCGAACTTCTTCGTAGGTGCAGTTATTTGGAAGAGATTTAACACGCTCTTTCGGACATTCTATGTTAAGTTGTAATTCGAAAAAATGCTGCTAGTTAGTTTCAAAAGCATGGTACTTGTGCGTGGGAATCAACTAGAGTGGAACCCATGCGACATAAAAAAGAATGCTCTGACAGAGAATAGTACAACAAAATGCACGACTGTGAGCTTGCAAATCGTTAGTGTCTCGCCCCATGCTGTGTTAACTTGGGTCACTGAATTTTATAGCATACTAACCATTGTGCCTGTTGGAGTATTCCCGGTGTTAACGGCGGCTGATGGCTGACCGAAAATTGGCCGCGTCGGCGAGTTCTGGATGATCAGTGCCACAGTTTATTGTGCTTCGATAATATATGCTAAACACAGGAATTTCCAATACTAACGCTGAACTGCCTAAAGCCGATTTATTGTCAGGTGATAATGTCGTGCTATTGTCAGGTGATAATGACTGGTGATAATGTCGCAGTACTAAGGTAAGCGTAGAAAAGGATGTGCTCGGTATTGGTACAATACTCAAATGACTATGCTATGGGGCCAGTATGGGACCAGGATAGACAATACTGATCAATAATACATAGTCTATTGTATGTCGTGTGGTAGCACGTCAAGTAGTCCGTCTACGAAACCAAAATTGGGCGTGTATCTGCTCACTACGCTGCAAAAATGTCGTCGAAAAGCGATAGCCTTCTGACGCCCCCGCCACGTAAATACCTATACAGTCAAACGCGATTATATCGAACCCGGATAGAGAGAATTATGCTATATATCGAATAAAGAAAGATCAGTTACAAAAATACACGCGAAACATATTAGGAAGTTCACATCTGATATATCGATCTCGGCGCGCCTAGAATTGCCGCCAAAATGCTAGGTCTCGGAGCGGCGATTGAGATGTTTATTGGCTGCGATGGAGATGTTGAGCCTCCATGGAGCGACGTGACTCCCGGCACTTTCCGTAACTGTTTCCAACGCGCCTGACTCACGACGAAACCCTCCCAGTCAGCGAGTCTGGACGAAGATGGAAGCATCGAAGAACTGTGAGAAGAGCTCTCCAACGTTGCCGATGTTGTGCCCAAAGGAGTGCCCTTCCAGGATTGCCTGAGTGTCGACGACGACGTTGCCTTCATTGTGAGCCCCTCGGACGCCGACACCGTCACCGATGTCATGGCTGCTGGCGCTGCTGGAGGCACCGAAGAGGCGAAGTATGTCGCGAGTGAAAGCCGTCCGAAGCTTAATGAAGCGCTTTCGGCAGTCGATGTGCTCCACCCATATTGTTTCAATATTGAAGGGCACGGACTGCAACTGAAAAATTCGTTATAGGCGGGTTCGGCTACTTCGAACTATTGGATATATCGAACTAATCGTGCCGCATATTGCAGTTCGCTATAGCCGGGTTTGACTGTAGTTCCTACCCCGCCCAACTCTCCCGCTCTTCCCCTCCCCCCCCCCCCGTCTCGCTCACCGCCCCCCCCCTCCCCCCCCTCCCCCCCCCCCCCCCCCCCCCCACACACACACACAAATACGGTGGATGTCTGGTGAAGCCAATTCAATTTTGCCGCGTTCCATGGCTCGCGCGCCATCTTTTAGTTCTTTTCATTTTCGGAACCTTTCGTTACTGTCGAACTTGGAACACCGCCACGAGGTTTACGAGCTCTTTTTGTATTTTTGGGTCAAAATTATGTTTTCAACGCGCATTGTTTACTTGCCATCGCAGATATCAAGCATACATTTGTTTTCAGTTGAAAGGACACTGCGAGTACCGGTTTTGCGCGATTGTTCTGCCTCAAATTTGTCTGTTTTTTTTTTTTGCTCAACTATTTTCACAACTACGAACTATGTCTCCGGATTTAGTGGTTTGGCGAGGCTTTGCTTACATAAACGTCTCGTTCAAGAATACTTCTAACGTTTTGCCCGGCGGCTGGACAGACAGACAGACAAACAGACGGACAGACAGACAGACAGACAAACAGACGGACAGACAGACAGACAGACAGACAGACAGACAGACAGACAGACAGACCAAAATGTCCAGGCCCAAGTAGCTCAAGAAAGACTATCGTCTTTAAGAGCAGAAAAAGGAAACAACGCTTCTTTTTTTATCTCATGTTTCCATTCTTTCTAGGTGTTCTTGCTGCGCCTAATTTATTTTCACAGTCACTAATAAGTTGCAATCCAAACAATTTCAGGGGCTAATGAAGGTCTGTACTCTTTACACGAAAGTGTTTTTTGCCTGAATACAAAAAGATTTCACTGACGTGTTACACGACACGGAAATGACGCCAGTACAACGAAGCAAGCGGCCTGTAAATGGTGCACCCCTGCACACAGGGTCTTCTTGCGGGGTAGCAAACTTTAGGACTAACGAGTACGTCATATACTTAGGGTTGTTCGTTTTCGGGTTTTATATTTGAACACGAAAGTGGTTTATGCCGGAATAGACCAAGATTTCCCTGACGTCATATCCATCCCGGAAATGACGCCAGTACACCTTTGCCGAAGCATCCCACCAGCAGGATGTCGCTCGCCAAGAACACCCACAAGACAGCTGCCGACCCGCAAATCATGCTCAGCTGCAGATTTCTTGGCACATTTCACTTTCGTGGTTTACCGATTTCTATGACAGAGGAATCAACCGCAGTTTTGAATATTCACATGTTCACACGGGTGACCTCCAAGCTCGTCGCGTATAGACGCTATAATCCTGCCTAGTGTATTTTGTACTACCATTCACTGTAGTGCCGGCGTACCTCGCAGGAAAGTGTAGGCATATTTAGGGAGAGGAGGAAAAGGAGGAGAGGGATAACGGAGGACAACGAGGAGTACCGATCGTGTCGGCAAGTTATTATGGAAACGAACGAGAATACATTATGAACACAAGAGCTGTTCTTATCAGGTTTACGGGCTAATCACCCTTACGTTAGGTGCCGCTGTGGGCAGATAGTGCCCTAAATTAGATTCGAAAACAAGAGCCAGGCTCCTGCTGCGCCCAAGAACGCAGGTTAGATTCTGACCGCGGCGGCCGTTTCTCTGCAGCGGAGAACAAAAATACCCGTGCGCCGAGATTTCGGCGTACAGTAAAGAATGCAAATTAAGCCGGAGCCCTCCACTGTACGGCGCGACTCATAGCCTAATTGTAGCTTCGGCGCGTTAAACTCCCAATATTTGAGTTTTTGGAAAGTGAGGCTTCATTTCGGTTCACCAACTTCTTGTGTGTTCCGTTTAATAATCTATTCCTGGAGCCAATTGCGTACACCGCAGATCTTGCAATGAGGTCGAGCTTCGCTTGCGTTTCGCTTAAATGCGCACAGTTTGGGATTGTTTCGGAAGTTATAATAATTTAACTTACATTTAAAGGCGTTTACTTTTTTACAGTTCAGGCCTACCGAACTGGGAGCTGTCGAAATGTCTCCTCAAGGCGCCCCACCGGCGTGAGGATACTGGCGCGAGCACGTCCCCCGCTCTTCGTTCCTTGTGGAGCGATGGTGTCGGCTGCGGTACCCACCGTACCGACGCCCTCAGCGAGAGGGTTTGATACTGATACTCGCCGAGGGACTGTGCTCAGCTGGGACAAGGTTGGTGGAGAAACGACGACCAACTCAGTGATTGATCGATCGATTGATTGATTGATTGATTGATTGATTGATTGATTGATTGATTGATTGATTGAGATTGATTGATTGTAATTCATGGATTGGTTTGTTTGTTGATTGATTGATTGATTGATTGATTGATTGATTGATTGATTGAGTGATTGATTGAGTGATTGATTGATATTGATTGATTGTAATTCATTGATTGGTTTGTTTGTTGATTGATTGATTGATTGATTGATTGATTGATTGATTGATTGATTGATTGATTGCCCTCGCTTTTCTCAATTGAGCAAAGCCTTTCAGCCTTAAACAAAGCTGGGCAAATGGTATAACCTCGAACCATAACTGGAAACATACAAAAGAATCACTTAAAGGAACACGGAGTAAATTTGTGCGCCTTGTCGACTGACTTCGTCGGTTTTATTACCGGGGCGAGCAGCATGCGTTCAGAGTTTTCAGCCAGTCCTACCCCAAGTCATCCCTGCAGTAGTGACCGTCTCCTGTCCAATGCTGTGAGCACCTGGACTGAGAATCTGTACAGCGGTAGTAACACCCTAATGGCTATCTATCCTCACCGTACTTTTTGCGTCTAGAATGCTTCCCTTGTGTCATATCACTCCCGAGCCGATGCGATCAAGCGGCTTATTTTTTGTGGAGTTTGCTTAGCCGCCTTTTCGCCCGACGACTACGGCTGTTATGACCCCGACACGAGCTAGCCTGGCCCTTAATAATCCACGACGTCGAAGCGCTGTTTATCCGTGCGGTATCAGCCCAGCTATAGACCTTGCAAAAAAGCATCTCTCCCTCGCGCCAATGTTGTTTCAACGCTCTTATATTTGGCGTCCATGCGTGTGACGACGTTCTGTTCAGCCACACCTCCAAGCGGGCCAAACCTATACACGCCGCACATTGGACAGGACAGGCCGGAAATACCTCGTAATTGTCTAGTACTTGTCTGGACAATATTGGAGCCTGACATGTTGTAACGTGTCTTGAGTAAGGTCACCGTGTCGCAGAAAATATGGCGTCTTCGACAGCGTTGACCGTAAGAAAAACACCGGTGTAAGCGAAAAATCCCGTAGCGCCACCTTGCGTCGCCCAACAGACGGCGTGCGAGCGATAGCGGAAAGTTTTCACCGCTCGCCGAATCCGCTGTGTTTACGAAGACGTCAGCGGTAGGCTGCAATGCGCAGTAACGAATGATAATCATCACGTTCCATGCTTAAATGTGGAGCTTAAGCTTCATTATTGATTACGGGGTTTAACACGCCGACGCTACACAGGCGATTGGGCGCGCCGTAGTGGAGGTCTCCGGATTAGATTGGACCACCTGCAGGGGATCTATAACGTGCGCCGAAATCTCGAACGCGTGGGCGTTTTCGCTTTTAACCTCTATCAGAAAAGCGGCGGCCGGGGCCTGTAAGCGAACCCGCTTCCTTGTGCTAAGCAGCACAACGCCAAAGTCACTGAGCCACCACGGCGGGTGAAGTCTTACCGTGCTACAAATTTTTAAGCCTCTCTAAACTTGCCATAATGCCATCTTCCAGATACGCGCGTCCACACGACTGCGCGCAACGGTGAAGTTGACGCCCGAATACCGCCATCTGTCGGCATCGTCCGGACAACGGAGTGTTCGCAACGCTTCTGTGAAGCGTAGGGGCATATCTGCTTGCTCCGCTCTCGACGCTCCAAAAACGTGCGGGAAGCCCAAGAAGAAGAAGGTATTACAATATGCTGCTTGGACTAGTAAACCCAGAGCCGTTGCCTTGCTTTTTTTCTTTTCCCAAGACAAAATGCCTTTTACCCCCCAAGAAACACATAGAGGCAATTCAAAAATTCGTTGCTGGGTGAAAAGAACCGCCACGAACACTCACACGTTTTTGGCAGTTAGAAGAATATACAGATACGAAATTTTTCAGCTGAGGTATCTACGTAAGAGCTTTCTTTGTATGTGCAAATATCTCCCGTTTTGCCAGTCACTGTTTGGTGTAATGTATTTAAACGAATTTTAATGCGAAAGCATTGCATTTTTTAGTGAAACAGCCGCCGTCCGTGGCTTGTAGCAGGGAAAAACCACGTTACTGTTGCCGGCGGAATCAATAGACAAAAGATGACTACTAGTGTTGAAAAGAAAAATAGGTAAACAATTGAGCCTGTATTGTAACTGAACCCGGGGCCTCCAGAATGCGACTCGAGCCAGCATCCCCTACCTCGACTCCGTGGCTCAAGCTAGCCAAAGGCGTAGCAAGGGAATAAGTTGTGGCCTTCGATTTAGAAGCGTGCGTTTGAGACGTATGCGCTGAGGTGTACACGAGTAATTTGAACATTCTAATTACAGAAGAAGCAAGTGGATTACCCGCTAAATGTCCTGTTTGCTTGGCGATGCGAGCACGGTATATGCCCGCCTGTAAGGGCCCTAAAATTACTTTTTAGGGGCCTTACCCGCCTGGCGTTAGTAGCGCCATCATGCGGCATTCACTGAAACCTGCGATCGTGCGGCACAGTGATGCGTGAACAGTGCGACAGCGGGGTTGTGTGCCGGTTTTGCTTTATACATGATCGGTAGCCGCTATCATGAGTTTGACATTGGTTGGCACGTCGGTAGAGCCAATGTTAAGGTAACCTCCCGCTAAAGTTCAAAATAGGCCTAACAACATACCCACTTAGGTTGGTGGGCCAGTGACGGTGACAACACGTAGGTCACGGTAGATTACCAACGAATTTGGCTGTGACGTCAACATGACCAACCCCACTACTACTACGTGATTCAATTGGAAAAAGGAAAGGAAGTGCACTGGGGATATTATTGGGCCCATCTGGGGGCTCACCCGCATACAACCCAGTGCGGGGGGAGGGGGAAGAGGTGGGATGAAAGATTAGAAAGGAGAAAGAGGGTGGTAAAAGAGAGAGGGAAAGTAGAAAAGGAAAGAGTGGGGCCGGCCTCTACGCTAAATTAAGCGAAAAAGCAGCAGCAATGGCGCGGACAGCAGTCGGCCATCTACATTGGCAATAGTTGCAGTACTGTAAAGAAATCGCACTAATTGCCAGGGTAGTCGGCAATGTAATGAATTACTTCATTACGCTTCCCAGCTTTCCAGGTAAACCAAACCTTGTGCAAAAAGGTATGCCGGTGCACCGGGAGCTCTCAACTGTAAACACAGGCTCGAAATAACTCGAGACGTAATGTCATCGTGCATTCTCGACAGGAGACGGTACATTCCAATGCTTTACAGGTCTACGCAAGGGGTCACCAACCCAAGGTAACGCCAAGGGGCGTCACAACGGACCTCCTATGTTATGGGCCCCCAATAAAATAGGCACCCGAAAAATTCCCCCGGTCACTTAGGTCTGCTTACGAGCTTTGAAGGTGAAAGCCGAGAAATACTTATACACAACTTGTATATCGATACATCGAACCTGCGCCTTTTTCTTGGCGCTCTTTTCATGGTGATTTAGCATGAATAGACTTTTTTCTGCTACACCTTGTACGCGTCTCTTTCTTCGCTTTCGTTTCTTCGTCTCAAGGCGCAAATTACGTCCGCAAGCAGACTGGCAGACGCCATGGTTCGGCGCGGCTGCTGCGAACCTGTTGTACTCCCGTGCCATCACGTTCAGGCGTCACGCTGCCCGTATACGTTTCCAGTTGTTTTAAATGCGGAGCATTTCTTAGGCTCGCCTTGTCCTGCGTCGTTGATGGCGGCGGCGTCCACACGCTCAATGCGCATGCGCAACTCTCCTCCTTACATCCACAGCTCCGCGATACTACACTATAAAAAAAGAAATAGTTAGCGGCTCCCGGTTTCCATCCCACGACTCTCTGGCTGCAACGGGAGGTACGCGGTGCTCTTCCCACTATACGCTACAAATCCGGGACAGGATACGAACGCGCCTTATGTCCTTGACTCATTCAAACTACGTCGAGAAGCTACTGATACAACGAAGGCACGCGAAGCTGAACGTCAACAGAAACGACGAACTGAAAACTTTAGAGGGGGATGCTGAATTTCCCGTGGGAAAGCTGTGGCGGGAAGCGCCACGCGCCTTGCAGCTCAACCAGCCCCGCCCGCAGCGCCTCTGATGCTGATTGTGGCAGGATGCCCCTAGGGATTGGCCAACCAAAGAATCCATCACGAGATAAGTTCGCCTCCAACCACCGTCGTCATCTTCCCGTAGGGGAACCGCCGAAGAAGAAGAAGAACGAGAAGACAAAGCTGCGAAGAGGAGGGCGTGTACATTGCTCTCTCATGATGGACGAGTTTCGGCGCCTCGAGAACCACCGCCTACTCACCGTAACACAACAGCACTTGCGTGCCTTTGCCACCGGTGTGGACCCGGACGCGGAACTCCCTCTGGCGCTAGTAAAAACCAGATCACTCAACATAACGGCAACACAATGGAACCACACGGAACCACCACGATGCTTCGCATCCTCATCAGGGTTCCCCACGGGAAGATGGTGTAATTTTTTTTTAGTTCTGTGAATTTTCCGAAGCGACCACATTAGCCCGTCAAAGCTCCCGGTTCCTGGCCCAGACCCCCCGTGGGAATGTGGCACGAGGTAAGGAGCAACAACGACGACAGCAACGTTTGTTCCACGCTGGCAACGCGCGGAGCACCGGGTTGCTACTTTGTGAAACCGGGTTCAAATCCCATTGGATCACATATGTTTTTAAGTGCAGAGCACTTTAGGCGCTCGCCTTGTCGCCCTAGCTCGTTCGCTCGACCCAAGTATATAGAGCACCAAGGCGGCGTCCCGGGGTAGCGCTGTTGTTCGCGGCGTACCACAGAGCCTTCGAAAGCCAAGCGGTTTATATAGTCATAAGCGTTCGAAACTCGTACCCGCCGCGGTGGCTCAGTGGCTAAGGCGTTGCGCTGCTGAGCACGAGGTCGTGGGTTCGATTCCCGGCCGCGGCGGCCGCTTTCCTGATGGAGGCGAAAAGCAAAAACGCCCGTGTGTACGAGATTTCGGCGCACGTTAAAGATCCCCAGGTGGTCGAAATTAATCCGGAGCCCTCCACTATGGGGTGCTTCATCGCCTGCGTTGCGTCGGCGCGTTAAACCCTACAATCAGTCGTTCGAAACTCGTGAAACGCTGGCGCTTGTCATACATCTTCCAGTTTTTTAGCGCAAAGAAAACTATAGGTACTATCGGTGTCAAATGAAACGCGAACACGAAAATATAAACCAGAACGTTCAAAATGGAAAAATACTGTTCGTAGAGCTCATGTAATGACACGCTCTTGGTATGTTTGGAAATGCACATTTCCAAACTTTGTTTTTTATCACTACGGCAGGCTTCATTTTGGCTTGCATGGAAAGAAATCGAGCTATTTGTGTGTTCAGGTTCACATCTTCGTGTTCGCGTTTCATTTGACGCCAATAGTACATTTGAGGAAAAATATACGTAATTAACCGGTAGCGCCCGCGTTCCTCTAGTTAAGGATGCCCGTTGGGTTGGTTTTTACGGTAGTAAATGCAAAATGTGGCACTTCAACGCCGGCACGTGCGGAGAGAAAAAGCACAAAGAGAACAGAACTCCCGCTTACGCAGTTTCAGGCAGGGGTCCATCGAGCACTGCGAAGGCAGGAAATTTCAATTGCATGGGGTGGTAGCAGTAAGCGGATAACGGCCCATTATGGCGAATCACTGCTCTGCACTTCCATCAGCTTTCACATTGAATATTCATACAAGTATTTGTGTTTTGCGGCTATACCAATAGTCTATTTAAAACATTATGCCCAAACGTATTCTTAGTCATACTATTTACACGATCTACGCGCTTACTGGTTATAATTTTCATAATTTTGTCTGTACTTTGCACCACCAGCGACGCTTCTGAGTACATGCCGTCGAAGGGCGCCCTGTGAAGCACGGTTTTTGCAGGCATCGCTCAGGTCTCTCCTCACATCCACGCATTAATCTTTCGCCTTTTACTAAAGATTACCGTGGGGAGGGACACTCCAATGAACACCAAGTGGAGATGAAGCCCTGGGCCCCAATTGACCCCATATAAGTATCACGGTAGTAACGGTTTTTTCCCTTTCGCACAGAAATGAAGAGACGGCAGACCATCGCCCCCCTATGCCCAGGGGTAAGGGCCGCCACTCAGAACAAAAAAATACTCCCCTTCGGGGGGGGGCTTACCATGAGTGGCGTAGTTGGATGATGATGGTTGGCTGGGTTCTGTAGCCCTGGGGTGCGGCACTCATGTGCCAAACCCTCCACCATCTGACAACGGTAGGGACACTCCAATGAGCCTATAGGCCAATTTTTGGGAGGCCTTGTCCGTTTGGGCGAGGCGTAATCTCCAAATTCTAAATCAGAAATTCAAAATCACTACTCTACCCTCATCGTCGGGGTTGCGACAGTTGTGTACCCTCTTAGGGGGCTCTCATGTCCGTTCCACACGGCAACTTCCAAATGGGACTTCAACCGCTTCAACGCGTACGGATACCCAACCTCACGTACGTTACTGAAAATTTTAACTCGGGGCACATGAAGAAAGGAAATTTCGTCATTCTTGCGTGTTTCGCTTTGTTTACAAAGCAAGAAACGCAAATGATTGCGGAGTTGTTAACTAACTAACTGACTGACTGACTGACTGCAACGGCTTACTTGCACGAATGCTTTGCTCTGTGGACAGCCAATGCACTCGCCATTTGTACAAGTGCGGCACGCACACACACAGCTGGATGGCGCCGCATCTTTTCAAAGTGCTACGAGTTGTGCCGCGCCTCCGCCAGATGGCGCCACGGGTCCCGCGACCGAGAGAAGACGCAGTGAAACATCCCCCTCGCGAGGGGCACGATCAAATGCAGAGCATTTCCGGGGGCGCACGACGTTAAGTAGTTTGCGTTACGTTATGTTGTTGCACTTGTGGCAACTGCTGACGAGAGAGCGCTCGTCAGCAGTAATTTGAATGAGTCAACGATATAAAGCGCGTTCGTAGCGTCCCATTCTGTGTCGGATTTGTGGCGCAGTGGGCAGAGCACCATGTACATTGCGTTCCGCCCGCAGGGTCGAGGGATCGAAACGGGGCGCCGGATAGTATTTTTTTTTATATAGTAGGGACAACGACGGTGCGGACTACGGACGTCAACGCGGGTGACATCGTGAGTTACTGAAATGCTCTGCATTTAAAAGGAACGGCTTTAATTTTTTTATTAATAGCGAAGCTGTTTAGCAAATCGTAATTTTTCGCGAGAAATTGCCGAGCGCGCGCGCGTGAGCGCGGGCCTCGCGACATACACCGGGCTGGTCCAGCCTCCTCCAACCGATGGGCTGTCTGCGGTGATCAGGAGACTTTAGAGCACTTCCTATTGCATTGCAGCGGTTTTTTCATGATGAGGCAACGTCATCTTGCCATGCCATTGCGATGAATTGGCCTGTCTATTTCCATGCCCGTACTACTATCTTTTGGGGCCACATCACTGGGATATTGTCACCGAGGGGTGGCTGCAGCTATTAAGTGCGAATGCACTCTATAAGCGACCCTGAATTCCGTTGACCGCCGTCCGTCCACATAGCAACAGCTGCGGGTGCGCGCGCTCCTCGTCTTCCTTGGCAACGGGGGGAGATGGCACATACCCACGTGGGAGATTGGCCAGGAATCTCCTCGTCTTCCTTGGCAACGGGGGGAGATGGGCGCGCGCTGCCTGGCCGCTGACATCTGACATGGCACATACCCACGTGGGGGATTGGCCAGGAATCGGGCGTGAGAAGGGCTAATGCACCCGCTTAAAGGAGTACTGACACGAAATTTCAAAGCTGAGATCCGCTCTAGCAATCAAGTACAACGACAACACAAATAGGTGTCTGTGCATGGCACATACCCACGTGGGGATTGGCCAGGAATCGGGCGTGAGAAGGGCTAATGCACCCGCTTAAAGGAGTACTGACACGGAATTTCAAAGCTGAGATCCGCTCTAGCAATGAAGTACAACGACAACACAAATAGGTGTCTGTGAATAAATGCATCTTTCTTTCTTTGTAGTTGTGTGTGTGTGTGTGATCTCTCTTTCGCGAACATTACCGAACCGCGCAAATTCAACTCCTGCATTCGCACTTTCACATTCTTCCCCTCGGGGAAATGCGGGGAATTTTTCATGCATACGTTTCCGAAACCAGGCGCCTGCCCTGTTAGCTTTGATTCTTGCATGTAGTTTTTCCGGTCCAAAAAGCTCAGTTGTTCTACGCAAAAATCCACTTACAACTTTCAACCAATTCCGTTTTCTTTCTTTTTGCGTATAAATAGCGAGGTGTATAGGTTTCTGGTGTTTTAAGCGGGCGCATTAGCCCTTCTCACGCCCGATTCCTGGCCAATCCCCCACGTGGGTATGAGCCAAGTCACCAGGAACAACAACAACAACGACCGCCCAGCAATATAAGCGGGTATGTTTGGCGTGAGAATCGTGCGCCGCGGTTTTGTCTGCTGGGCGGTTTGTGGGTTTTAGGGGAGAAGCCCCTTTGGGGCTGGGGCTGTCGGCGTCTCATGTCGTCGTCGTAAGCGCCGTCTCGTGTAGTCACGGTACTAAAACAACACCAGGACACTCGTTTACGCCTCGCGCTGGAGCGCTTCGTAACGCGTACCAAAAAAACACCGGGACACTCGTTTACGCCTCGCGCTAGAGAACTTCGTGCTTCAAAGACACGAGACTTTTGCAGCAAAGCTGTATACCTCTACCCCAAAACGGTTTCGTCTCCGTCGGCGAAAACGCCAAGGCGTCAAGAATAGGATTATACACTGCATGCTTCGCCCCTACCCAGGTTTTACGTTAGTGGAGATGGCCCGGGATTTGTTTGAACGTATACAAGTATCGTGCACGATGAGACTGCGCTTTCTTTAGCTGGCTTCGCCTTGGGTGGCCGTGTAGTGCAGCTGCGCTCAAATGGGACATCTATAACTGCGGCACGCTTTCGACGAAGTAGTCTGCTGAGTGCCCGGTCCAACGCTATCCTGCATATATTGAAGTAAGATCCCTTAAAAGCTAATTAAATTCAGCGCTGTGTCTTTCCCGCCGGTGTCAAGTGTTTCGCACAGCTCTGAAATGCCCCCTTCCTAAATTCAACCTGTATTTGAGCAGGTATAAATTGGCATCAACTTACGCTTGCTTGACTTGCAACCAACCAATTAGAGGCCCATATCTTTGAATTTTGACCCCGCACGGGGCACCTTGAGCAATCTTGGTGACGGTATTGGCGACACCGCGGACCCCGAGCCCCTATACATATGTTGTGATCAACCGTGACACTGTGTTTTAAGGTGAAGTGTAGAAACCTCAAACGGTGGCCGTCGGAGCCCAGGTCAAGCTCAGGCGCATGGACTCCCTGTCTGTTTACCAAGAAAAGAGCTCTGGGACCTCTCTAGCTAACAGGGTAAGGCTCGAGAAGAAAAGAAAGTACCCCCGTTCTCTGCTGTATACTATAGCGTATGGTATATTCTAACGCCCCTCCCCCCCCCCCCCCCGCCCCTTAACCAAACGATCGAGCCCTGAAGAGGGCTCGCACCGAAGTAATTGCTTTACCACCGCTTTCTGCTGAATTGTTTACAAGGTCTGACAACTTCCCTCGTTTTCTGATAATACAGTCCGTTGAGAAAGATGCACCAATCACCAGTAAATCAGCCTTTTTGGTAGCTAAGTTCATAGAGAGTGTAGTTGGCGCAAACTACAAGGCGAAGAAGCTAACATCAGGCGACATTCTCGTTGAAGTGCAAACCAAAGAACAATCCAATAAACTCTTGAGTCAGACTGAGATGCATGATATCAAAGTATCTATCACTCCACACCGAAGCTTCAACAGCTCGCAAGGTGTAATTTCTTAACCTGACCTCTTAAAAGAGACCGATTCTGACATCCTAGATGACATGCGTGACCAAGGGGTTACTGCAGTCAGGATGATAATGATAAGGCGTGATGGAAATGAAATACCCACGAAGCCAGTGATTCTAACTATTGATCGGGGCACTCTTCCCCAGTCAGTCACTGCAGGGTTCTTGCATTGCGAAGTTGGACCATACATCCCCATCCCACGCCGATGCTACAAGTGCCAACGCTATGGGCACAGTACAACCTCCTGCCGCGGACGTCTGACGTGTCCCAAGTGTGCAGCGCACGATCACCCGTCCGAAAACTGTACATCTGATGAGCTGAAATGTCCTAACTGTGAACAACCGCACGCAGCTATTCCTGGAAATGTGAAAATGGGAAAATGTGAAAGTAACACAAAACACCTCCTACCAAGAAGCGCGGGGAAAACATGCCATGTTTTCTCCTAGATATGCCAACGCGGCTCGCCGGGGGGCGGAGCCGCGTCTGGTGTCGGTGGCGACCCAGTACAGCAGTGCTGACTTTGTCCCATCCTCGCCCGCCGCTGTGCTGCCCTCGGCAGCCCAAAACGTCGTAACACTGCCTGTGACTGCTGCAGCAGTGGCTCCACCCCCCCCCCCCCCCGTTTGCCGTGCCGCGTTGTGCGCCTCAAGCGCGCGGCCAACAAAGACACCAACCCTCTCCGAGCACGCCCGAAAGAGCCTGACCCATCAGCAGCTCATGGGGCGCCCGTTGAGGAAATGGACGTAACGCCGTCCCCGGTGGCACCAGAGCTGTCGAGGGAGCGGTGCCCCTCAGTTGAGCGTAGAAAACAAATAACAAGAGTAACAGGTTCACTCCGCAATAAATAACAAAACTGAAGTAAACAAACATGCACAATGTTCCTAAAAACGAAATCTATGTTGGAAAACATTATACAGCGGAATTCTAGGGGTCTGTCGAAAATTGGGTCTGTCGAAAATTCTTGACGACATCTACGAAATATTGTCAGAACACAAGCCAGAGGTAATTTGTCTCCAGGAAACACATCTGAACGCAAAACACACACACTTTCTGGCACAGTACACGGTTTTTAGAAAGGATAGAGATGGCTGCACTCACTCCTCCGGAGGTGTTGCCTTAGTCGTTCAAAAGTCGATTGCTTGTCATCAAATACGCCTGCAAACTAACCTTGAAGCAGTTGTCATGAGGGCGATTCTCTTCAATAAGCTAATAACTGTTTGTTCTTTGTATATACCCCCAGATTACCATCTCCAGGCTAATGAATTTGAAATTTAGTTGACCAACTCCCGCAGCTTTTCATGCTGATGGGTGATTTTAATGGCCATTGTGTCAACTCTGGGGTTCTGCACGTACCGATACACGAGGAAGACTTATAGAAAAATTCTTGCTCTCTTCTGGCAACTGCTTATTTAACAAAAAACAGCCGACTTATTACAAAACAACTCCCAACAATTACTCCGCGATCGATCTCGCAATAGGCTCCCCAACTCTCTTTCTATTTGTAGAGTGGAGTGTAACACCAAATCCCTACGGTAGTGACCATTTTCCTGTTGCATTAACCGTAATAGATAGCCCCACAATTCCAACACACACAAAACGATTTCGTGAAGAGGAAGCCGACTGGAAAAAATTTAGGGTGATGCCCCAACTGTCGTACTCCTTAATAGAAAAGTTAGATATTGATGAAGGGACTGATATAATTACTGCGCACATACTAGAGGCGGCACATTCCTCAATTCCACAAACCTCTGGTAGAAACAACACCAAACGGAGGCCTTGGTGGAACGAGACGTGCAAGATAGCTCGCAAACAACAAAATAAAGCCAGGGCAGCCCTCAGAATGTATCCAACTACTGAAAATCTCATTGCCTTCAAACGCGCAAAGGCAAAGGGCCACCGAATTAGACGAAAGACGAAAACTGACAGCTGGATAATATTTATTTCTTCAATCAAATCTTACTCTGATACCCACAAAGTTTGGAAAAGAATTAGTGCACTACAAGGAAGAAACACAAACACCCTACCACATGTTAGCACAGCTGGAGACACGCTTGAAGATCAAGCTAACGCCTTGGGCAACACTTTGAGAGTGTCTCCAGCTCTGCTCACCACACTGCGCAATTCTTGGAACACAAAAGGTTATTGGAACAGCAGCCTCTGCGGAAACAGAAAGACCGCATGGGTTACAACTTCCCATTCACCAAACATGAGCTTGCAGTTGCACTTTCGACTTGTAGAAAAACTGCTCCAGCGGCTGACAAAATAACTTATGAAATGTTAAAACATGTTCATCAAGACACTGAAGAAGCAATTCTTTTTTTATTCAATAAAATATGGCAAGCAGGACGCCTTCCCAAATCTTGAAAAGAATCCATTGTAGTTCCAATACTGAAATAATGGAAGGATACCTGTTTACCTACCAGCTACAGGCCGATTGCATTAACAAACTGTTTATGCAAGCTTTTGGAGAAAATTATAAACAGACGCCTTGTTTATTTTTTAGAGCATAACGGGATTTTAGACAAGTGTCAAGCGGGCTTTCGCTCGGGAAGGTGTACAACGGATGCCCTTGTGGCCTTTAAGGCATACGCGCGTGACGCCTTAGTGCATAAACAACACGGTATGTCTATATTCTTTGACCTAGACAAGGCCTATGATACTATGTGGCGTTACGGCATTCTACTCGATCTTTGTTCATTCGGAATCTGTGGCAATATGTTAAATGTCATAGAAGACTATATGACCCACAGGACATTCCGAGTGAGAATTGGCCACGTCTTATCACACGCTTTCATCCAAGAAAACGGTGTACCTCAGGTAGGTGTCTTGAGTTGTTCACTTTTCATCCTCAAAATGAATTCTTTAAAGAACAGTCTACCCCGCTCTCTCTTTTACTTTGTATATGTGGATGATGTTCAGATTAGTTTTAAATCTAGCAATACGGCCATCTGTGAGAGGCAACTCCAACTTGAGTGAACAGCCTCTCAAGGTGGGCAAATGCGAACGGTTTTAAATTTAACTGTGACAAAAGCTGCTGCGTACTTTTTACTAAGCTACGGGGCATGCGGGCGAACCCACGTGTGACTCTTGAAGGGAAGCCCGTCCCGATAGCAAAAAAACACAAATTTTTGGGAGTGCTGCTGGATGAAAAATTATCCTTTATTTCTCACATAAAACTATTACGAATAAAATGCACGAAAGCACTAAATATTCTAAAGAATCTGTCACGTCAGTCATATGTCACGAACAGAGCATGCTTATTGAAAATTTTCAACAGCCTCGTAAGATCGAGGCTTGATTAAGGTATCGTAGTGTATCAGTCAGCCCCAAAAGCTGCTCTGAAACTACTGGACCCTGTCTATCATTTAGGCCTGCGGTTGGCGACGGATGTTTTTCGTACGAGCCCGATAGAAAGTTTGTATGTAGAATCTGACATGTGGTCATTGGAAAACCAGCGTGCTTACACCTCCTTGTTATATGCTGTAAAAACAACCTCAGTAATAAAGCACCAATCCAGCATCTTAATTCATCACACATCCACTGTATCTTTGTTCGTTAAGCGGCCGTCACTTCCGCAGCCCTATGCAATAACAGTAAATACTGTAGCCTCCAACTTGGACATTTCCTCCAAAGACACGTACAAAACCTATTTAGCTGATGTTATAGCCCCATGGAAGCTATCGCCTGTAGCATGCGACATGTCTTTTGCAAGCATAAACAAAAACGAAGCACCTAGGAGCTTAATTCAACAGCACTTTTTAAGTCTTCAGCATAAATATCAATGTGCAGAGTTCAATACAGACCCGTCCAAAACAAATTCTGCAGTGTCATGTGTAGTACTTGGACCGAACCTCTGCGCTTCAAAAATCCTAAATCCTTGCAGTAGCATTTTCACAGATTAAGCCCAAGCCAATGCACTGGCTATAGAACACATAGTACAGATCAAAATAGTTTGCTCGGTCATATACACTGATTCTCTCAGTGTGGTGACAGCCCTGTCCTTAGCGAAGCCGTATAAGAACGCAGTCTGCAATTCGCTCATAAACGATATCATGGCAGCATATTAGATTGGGCTCAAAATTACTGTCTGCTGGGTTCCTGGCACAGAAATAAGATTTAGCGCAGCGAAAGACACGGACGGTTAAAAGGACGGGACGGGCGCTAACTCGCAACTGGTGTTTATTGAAAAGACGGCAGGCATATATACATTCGGCGTAATCACACACGTGGGCTAAATTTTTTTTAACAGGCGTCCGGTGAGGGCACATATTAACAAGCATCAAGAAAGTCTTATTTCTGCAATATGAACCAACTCGCCCAGCAATACGTCTTACTGGGTTCCTGGTCATTGTAGAATAGCAGGAAATGAGGCTGCTGATAGGGAGGCAGCTGTCGCTGCTCTTCGTAGAAATGTGGACAAAATTTATCAGTGCCTTACTGTGACCTGAAATCGCTCATTAAAAGAAAACTCCGGGAACGCTGGCAGAAACACTGGGACACGCAAACAGAAAACAAACTCCATGCAATTAAACCACAAATAGGTAGACACATAACCGAAAAACTGCACAGGTCTGTAGAAGTTGCTCTGTGTCGCTTAAGGATAGGGCACACACATGGAACACATGGATGCCTTTTAAAAGGAACACTACGACCGACATGTGCCAAATGTGGAGGGGATCTTTCTGTACTCATATCCTAATTGAATGTAAGTTACTCGAAACAATCAGACAAAGACACTTCGCTAGTATATACACACAACACATACCACTACACCCGGCGCAATTTCTCTCGGATGAAGGAATAATCAGTTGCAAAAAAGTTTTAGACTACTTGGCCGAGATTGATTTTTTAATGAAAATTTCTTATCGCACATGACCCCAGCTTGTCCGTCAGTAATGAGGACACTGCTGAGGTACTTTTCCGTGGCACTCAGAGGCATCATACTTTTTTTCCTAGGCAAAAACTCTTTCCAGGGCACCCTGATTTTTAGCCCAAATCTTTTTATACTCTCACAACTAGTTTATTCACTTTTTACTGACAATCATTGGCCCTATACACCAATTTTACATAGCCAACTTTTAACGAAAGCATGCAGCATATAACTCACCTGCGACATTAACACACCCTTGTTTTGGCGCTCTTTGGCCTAGAAGCCCTTGCGCCATTAAGCACAATCATCAATCAATCTTTGAATTTTGTATCTGCCATGCCCAGCCTAATCCCCGAGCGAGAAAGACCAGTGCGCACCGAACTCAACCCCTTTATTCAGCGCGCCCACCCATCCTATTGATAGAACGTCCTCATGATAATGATGATTATGATGTGTCCCCTAGTGGCGCCATACTTAATATTTTACAACGGAAATATTAGCATTACTTGAAATACTACACTTTCCTCGCTGCCTTTCACATATAGAGTTAACTAGAAATACCACAACTGTCGCCGCTTCTTTGAGCAAAGCAAGATACGATCTTACTGCCACAGTTGAACGCCCCACTGTCGGGTGAAAAACTGCCGTTCTTTCAGCGCCAGCACCCCAGGCCATGCAAGGAAATTCACTGCCAACTTGCCGATTCCGACAGGAAGACCCCTCTAATGGCCCTTCTCGTGCCTACAGATTGTATCTCGTCGTTTTTCAATATTTCTTTTTTCCTATTCTCGCCTACGCACTTTTGGCTAAATGGCCCGTTCCCAAGCTCTGACCAATCCCCTCCGGCTGTGTGCTCCCTTACCGTAAACGAAGAGGAAGAACAAGATGAGGTTTTTTTTATTATTTATTGCGGAAGTTTGCTAATCAGCATAAGGGGAAACTAAATGTATAGATACACGCCGGATTCCCGAAGGAATCGGAGCAGGGGGCCATGATGTGGTCCTTGTATCCACGCCATGAAGTCTGGCGGACGTCCGGGGCGCGGGCCGCAGGTGGCGATGTGCACAGCGCGTAGGCTTCGCAGAGTAGGGCAACTCCACACCAGGTGCAGTATGTTTCTTTGCATGCCACCAAGGATGATGATGATGATGATGATGATGATGATGATGATATTATTGTTGTTGTTGTTGTTGTTCCTCGATGAATGAGCACATACCCAAACCGGGGTTCGGCGGAACATCAGGGGTATGAAAAAAGTTGTTATTTATTTACAGGCTCCCGTAAATAGTAAATTGCGAGAGGTTGGCAATACATTTTGGAGTAAAATCCAGGATTTAAAAAAAAAGAGACAAACTCTTACCTCCCCTCGCGGGAACCCCTGTGTAGATGCGACGCATAGCGGGTTCCGTTGTTGTTTCCGTTAGGTTGATTCTCCCATCGCGTGAAACGTGCCGTGAACCCCTTGCCGCGGCTATGACGCAACGTGGCGCGGCTATGGCGCAACACAATCCAACACAATCCACTTTAATCCAATCCAATCTAAATCCAATCCAATCCAATCCAAGTCAAGCCAAGCCAAGCCAATTCAATCCAATCCAATCCAATGACCCTCGCGAGAGAGTGTTCGCTATCGGAGAGGAGATGGGGTGAGCGGCGGAGAGCGCAGCTCGCGTGGTGAGGAGAATGGGGGAGGGGTGTGGACGGACAACAACAACGCCGTATGGAGGGACAAGTCGAGTGAATGAGATGCAGTCGCATCTAAAAGAAAAGAAAGCACTTGGGAAGACCTCAAACCGATTACTCAAGTTTGAGCGTAAAAGAATCCACTCAGAGCGGGAATCAATTTGAGTTTTCTCTGAAGCACAGAAGGGCTGAGCACACAAGGAAGATCATTGTAATCATCATCATCATCATAATCATCATCACCGTCGTCGTCATCGTCATCAAATTCATCTGCCACGACGACCCGCTCGCGACCTGCCCTTCCGCAGCAGCACCCGTTCGGCGCAGCCATCGGGAAGGACCTTGTTCATCTCATTTCAAGGCAAGGATATAAGGCAGCGGAAACTCACTGTGTCCCGTTTTTTCTCTGTGGTTGCGCTGTCTGTTTGTCCAGGCTGTCCACCGCTAACCTGGCACTTCATGCACGACTTCACAAAGAGTTGAGAGCCCCCTCTTGCAGTTTGGCGTTCCCTTTTAACGTTGATGCGCCCTCATGGGCCTGCATTAGTGCGACGTACTAGAGAAACGCCCCTTGATGTACGCGACAGGAGGCCCAGCATACAGTATGGCTTAAATCTTGGATCGTCCCTCCGTTCATGCAATGAGGCTTAAGTCGTGTATAAGTTGGTTAAGTTCAACGCAGTGTCTCGAGCGCCGTCCGACGGCGCTCTGGCTCAGCGCTGCAGGCATGGCTGGAGTGCCGTCGGACGACATTCGATTATTTAGGGCAAAGCTAGCACCGGCTTGCCGTTGTGGTGTAGGGGTTCCGTCATAGCTTCTTGATGCCAAGGGCGTTGGTTCAAAACCAGCTTCGATTATTTTTAAAGACAGTCTTTCTTGGGCTACTTGAACGCAGAAATTTTGGTCTGTCTGTCTGTCTGTCTGTCTGTCTGTCTGTCTGTCTGTCTGTTTCTCCATTCAGCCACCAGGTCCCAGTGAAACAGAAGCTGCGGAATAGTCTTATATACCCACAGCCAAATCTAAACATCTAAGTCCCGTGTTAATGTTCATACTTGTCAACATTGTTGAACAAGAACAATAGATTACGCAAATATAAGGCAGCATATCATTACTTAAGGGATATTTGCAGTGTTTTTTTATTAACAAATTTAATGGGTGCTTGGTTTTTGCGATAGCAGATGAAATACTACATAAACGGCAGCAAACCGTCGCTTGCTGTTGAGCACGCTACTATAGCGCCTGGCGGCGTTTAAGAAATCAAACGGCAATAGCAACGAAAGGTTCCACTAGATAGGTCCCACATTCAGCTTGGAACGCTCATGGAGTAGGGCAACGTGGTCCTATAAACGTTGTAGTAGGGTGCCTCGATTCACGCGCGTCTCCGCCATACGGCAGCGCTGGCATGGAGGTACCCGACTTGGAGCAGTGGAGCGCGGTAAATTCAAGTTGACTCGAGCAAACCTTTAGTGTTTTAACTTGGGAGGAACGAGAGGGGAGACGAACAGAATGAGAGGTGAGCGGGAAAGAGAAGGGCGGCATTTACTTGCCAGAGGCTGCAGTCGACTACCGTCTTACGTCGACATTTGCAACGAAAAGAGCAGATACGCGGACATTTTTATTGTCCAGGATATTTGACAGGCACTGTCGCCTGGTTTCCTGATGTACGTTGACCCACGCGTGCATAGGCGCCTTATAGCTAAAATCAGTGCTGCTGTTTGGCAAAGTGATAATATCCTCCCATATATTCCAAGAAAACCCAGTTTCTCTCCGCGTCTTTTGGTTTTATGCTCATGTAGTTAGTGCTACAGAATTTTGTCGATATCTTTCGTGCGTAGCAATTTTGCTTTCCTATCTGATCTCCGCCTTTTGTTGCATTAAAAAAATTGTGGTTGTTATACGTGCCGAAGCCGTATATCAAATATCAGCCGCGCCGTACTGGGGTGACACTGACTGAGACCAGCTGGAGATCTTTAACATACGCAGAAATGTCGACACGAGCGTTTTCGGTCTTTGTCAACTTTAGAAAAACGATCGCCGCGGATGGTATCGAACCCGCGTCCTCTAGCTCAGCAGCACACCTTTTACATTGAGCCACTGCGGCTTGCGCTGCATTAAAATAGCGAATTGTACGGGGCTAGTAATGGCCCCATGCAATAAACCAGCTGCGTTGGGTTATTACTAGCGGCAGTGCCAATGACCCTGATGATTTTGGCAGCAATGATTACCTGCAATGTGGACGGGGAAAAAACGATTGCTTTCATATTGCCCTTGACTTCGGTTGAAGTGTGCAGGACTCTGTGTTTACGGTTTGTATTTTTTTAGCAAACTTAACACTCTGTTCTGGCCATTTCGTACTTAGTTGTAATTCGGGGAAATGTCGCTGCTTCCGCAAACATCGTGGCTTTATATGTAACTATATAGTACGTGGTATTAGATTTTAGGTTGGAACACACAAGACTCAATCATAAATAGATGTTTTCAGAGGGAACTCAGTAAATAAACTGCAGCACTGTTACCTGTAAAAATGCTACTGTGTATCGTCTCATGCTATGCTGAGTTCACTGAATTGCATAATGCATTGCATTGTACAGCTCAACGTGTGAAGACGTAATTGTGGTGTTAGTTGCGGCTAATTACTGTCAAAAAATTTGTTCGTCGGAGTAGTTTTAGCTAGTAATCAGCAGAGCTGAGGTTGGATGGTATGCTTAACGTTTTGCTTCAGAATAATGGCCCAATTCCGCCTAAAACATGTTCGTTGCGTGGTTATGTTTGTCTAAAGACTGGTGAGATTGGTACGAGATTGGTGGTAAATATCGAATAATGGTCCAATACTGTTCTAATATTTAATTGATATGGTACCTTGTTCAATATTCAATGGTTGTAGTATGCGATCTTGAAATGAAGAGTTTGAAGCTAGGACCTGGAACTACATGGGGTAAGTCATTTTCGAGGTACGAAAGCTGGGATATCCGAAGCAAATACTCACAAAACGTAATTTACAAGGTCAGTCTTATGCCAGTCCTGTAAAAGCAGAAGCACTTAAAACTAGGAACGAAGTATGACGAGCGGCGTTAGGTTAGAAATATCTTCGCTCGGCAACGGCCTAATATATTCTTTCATCCCTCAGTTATCTGGCTGATATTCAATGACCTCGACGCTTTTTTTTTTAAATATTCAGGCCAACCGAACTGGGAGCTGCCGAAGTGCTTCCTCAAGGCACCCCACCGGCGCCAAGTATTCTGGAGCGAGAGCGCCCCCCGCTCTTCGTCCCTAGTCGGAGGAAGATTTCGGCTGTGGTACCCACCGTACCGACGCCCTCTTCCAGATGGTTTGAGACTCGCCGAGAGACTCCAGCTGACACAGGCGCAGGCGGGACAAGGTTGGTGGCAAAACAACGAACACGATTGATTGCTTGCTTGCTTGCTTGCTTGCTTGATTGATTGATTGATTGATTGATTGATTGATTGATTGATTGATTGATTGATTGATTGATTGATTGATTGATTGATTGATTGATTGATTGATTGATTGATTGATTGATTGATTGATTGATTGATTGCCCTCACCAAAGAAGCGGCTAGTAGCCAAAGAAGCGGCACAGGCGGCACACCTCGAACACTTCCCGATAATATATATGTATAAAGGTAAACGGAGTAAAACTCTGCGCGTTGTCAACTCCGCTTTGTTGTTGAGGCATGTAGCCTACGTTCCGAGTTATTCGTCATCCCTATCGCGGGCAGTTCCAAGTAGTGATTCACTCCTACCCGCAGTTGTATCCGAATGCACCTGTGCTGAGAGAAGCTATTTGGAGGTTATTATACGTCGCTACTACAGCAGATACCGTCGTCCCCGGACTTTTGCGGCCGGAGTTCTTCTCCCGTGCAGCATCAAGAGAGAGAGAACGAGAAAAAAGGCAAAGAAAAGGCGGGAATGTTAACCAGGCTACAGCCTAGTATGCTATCCTATACACGTGGTGAAGGGGAACAACGAGGAAAAAGAACAGAAAAAGAAGGGGAAAGGTACAGGCGTAGCGTAGTGGTGGGCCCAGCGTATAGGACAAGATCAAGCGGCTCCGGCGCAGCGTCAGACTTGGCTACTGCGCAACGGAGGCGCAGAGCTAGGCACGCGCCAGCGCCAGTGCGTCTGACGCGGCTATGACGTCACTCCTCTGGAATGTGCAGACCGGTGAATGCGCAGACCCGATTCTCTACACACCCGTACTACAATTGGATTGGATTTCAATCCAACACAATCCACAATCCAACACAATCCAATTTAATCCAATCAAATCCAAATCAAATCAAATCCAAGCCAACCCAAACCAAGCCAATCCAAACCGATCCGTTCCAAACCAATCTAATGCTCCTCGTGCTTGCGCAGAACGGCCCTTCACGGCACACGCGAGACCGCTCAGCCTCGGCCAGTGTAGCTTAAGTTACAAAAGTTCAATGAGTTCACAGAGGGGAGTCTTTTGTGCTACAGTCTTCTGTGCAAGTCCGTGTTTTTTATAAAACACGGGAACGTCTTTGTCGCCTTGTGCGTAGATGACGGAGAAGCCCAGTGGCCCAGGATTTTCTCATCAGAGAACGGGCGCCGGGAGTCTGGCTTCCGTAGAATTGAATAGAGTTTGCTTCTTTCAAGAAAAACGTGGAGACTTCGCACGCCTCACGGGCTGTCATTCCAATCAAATAGGGGTAAGCATTTGCGAATGCGATTCGAGAGTCGAGACGACAAAGAACCGTTGCATCAGACAGTGGGAGGCCTAATGGAAGGGGACGCTTGGTCAGTTAAGCATCAACTTGGTTAATTAAGTGATTTACTTACCGTGGGTGGCGCTGTGCTGGCTTAGCAACCATAGTGTACGGTTATGGTGCCGGAAGCGAGGTGCCCTCGGCTGGAACAACCACGACATCCAAGTGCTGATAGATTCCCTGCGCCCTTAGCCCAGCTTTAGGCTTTTCAAAGAAGACCCCCGTATTATTTTTCTCCAGTTGTAGCCCGTCGCAAAACCTTAATGTACTAGACCGCAGAGACTACCCGTGGCACTCGGCTAGAGCGGTGTGCCGAAAGGCACTAATACAATCACAGCGGTGAGGCCAGGACGTCTGGGCGACCGCGGATACGACCAAGGCTGAGGAATGTGCTGGGCCAAATGATCGTTTACAATGCCGCTCTCCCTTTCGCCCGGCCGTACTGGCCGCTATTTTCTCGAGCTCGATTTAAAAATCGCCGATTTTTTTCCCGCTCGTTTGCGGAGTGTATGCTTCCTATTTTTCATCTTGGGGTCTTTTTAGCCAGCCTATATCGGAACAGGATCAAAATTTTCCCTGCAGTCGGTATCAACGTTATCGTATTCGCGTGAGCGTGGATATCCCGAGAACGATCACCTAAAACCGGATACATCCCTTCGCATCCTGCCCGTTTCCTCAGTCTCATGTCTGTCCTTCACCCGTCAGACGACACTCTCGCTGTTCCGCCTTCGTCACGGGAGGTCCTTGCACTATGCCCTGTGAAGAACGACGACCGTAAATGCCTAGGAATCGTCCAGAACTCTCGTGACAACCATACCAGCCAGTTATGTTTGAAAGAAGCCATGAAGACAAAATACAAGTTGGGTTTATTAGAAAGACTGCTTAGTCCCGATAACAATGATGCCAATATCATCGCAATCTTCGAACAAATAACGGAGATATGAAAGAAAACGCGTGAAGCAGTCGCGACCCCCTAGCCGATTTCCCGCAACTTTTCTATGACGTCATGGAACCTTGTTTGTGCGAGTGGCGGCCGCCTAACTGACCTGTCGCGACGACACATGACTGGACGTCTGCAATGTGGCCTCTAGTTCCATTTGACCGCATCACATGAATGCCAACGTGCAGATAACGCACTGAAAATTATGTTTTGTTGTTGGCCCGTATGACGTCATTCTTGCTCATAAAATGTCACTGTGGCGCAAAATTTGAAAGTTTTTAAATACTTATTGCTTTTTTTCGTTAAAAAAACATATCTTGTGGCTCTATTGGAGCTGAGTGAGATACTGAATTCTAGTTCTATCAAATAAATTAAACGAAGTTGTATTTTCTCTTCATGGCTCCTTTAAGGGACCCTGCAACACATTTTTCGACTTTCTTCAAAATCCTGAATGCTTCCAGAACGTACTCAACAAACACACCCAGTGCTTAGATTAGGGGGTCACAAAGTTCCTCAGCCAAAAATCACTACCCTATGCCCATCAGGCGCTTTAGAAAGATGCTCAAAAGATTTTTCTCTTTCCCGGTTTGGCGTTTTTCGACCGCGGGAACTACGTCATTACAGCGATGTAGCGGTTATTGCGCGCTGTATTCGCCAGCCACAAAGCGACCTTCTCCCTTACAAGTGGACAAGGCGTTTGGGGCAGAAGACAGCGCGGGGGGGAAGGCGTTGCCGCTCTCCTTGGCGCTCTATGCACCTTCCATGCTACGCCTCAATGACTGCTGAGGTTTAGACCGAGTCAAATGCTTTCTCATAATCTATGACGTCTATATATAGGGGTTGAGTATACTCCGCGCATTTCTCTATCACCTGGCTGAGAATTCATTCAATTCAATATGAGCCAAATCCACACTTATCACCCCAATAGTGCTCAAATACACAGCATAATTTTCAATTACTTGTGTCGATAAAGTTCCTCTAGTTTACACGTAAAATATATCATATAATAGCTTTGACAGCGTTGAATTTAGGTCCGGTAACAAACTTCCGCTTCTTTCCCAAATTCGCGTTGGTTGGTCTGGCTCATTCCGAAAAAAAAGACGCCTCATATAATGATGCGCGATCAACAATAAAAAAAGAACACCAAAAGGCACCGGTGAGATTCGAACTCACGATCTCCTGTTTACTAGACAGGCGCTTTAACCAACTAAGCCACGGCGCCGACGAATAAGGAATGGAACGGGCAAAGCGATGTCGAAGCGCCGGTGCTGCTTTGAACCGGTTCCGAATATAAAACTTTTCCTTCGGAGGAGCATTCCGTAGGCAGAATACTAATTCTTATTGCGCAGACTACTCCGCTGAATACTAATTTCTGTCGCGCCGCATATCACCGGTTGGCACTTCCTCATTGGTTCTGTCTGTACTTGGTTCTCTCGAAAAAACATCGTGAGCCATTCCCCTCGGTACAAGTAGATGATCAGCGGAGCTTTTTAACGAGGTGACAGACATTAGGTCAAAAGTATGGGCCACTTTTATTTCTTTTGAGCGTTGACGGCAGCCATCCCTACGAAAGATTCGAAAAACAATTCGAAGTGTTCGAATACATCTACTTAGGTCAAGCAGTGACCCCGAATTCCAACCATGAGGCAGAGATGATTAGAAAGATAAGAATGGGGTGGAGTGCATTCGGCAGGCATTCTCAGATAATGCATGACCGCCTATCATTGTCCCTAAAGGAGAAAGTGTATGACAGCTGCATCTTACTGGTACTTACCTACGGGGCAGAAACTTGGGGTCTCACTAAGACGGTTCAACTTGTGTTGAGGACGACTCAGCGAGCAATGGAACGGAAGATGATAGGTGTAACGTTAAGGAACAAGAACAGAGCAGAATGGGTCAGGGAACAAAGGCGTGTGAAGGACATATTAGTAGAAATCAAGAAGAAGTGGGCGGGGGCAGGTCATATAATTCGAGGGCAAGATAACCGTTAATCATTAAGGGCAGCAGAGTGGATCCCTAAAGTAGGCAAGCGAGGCAGGGGGCGGCCGAAAGTTAGGTAGGCAGATGAGATCAAGAGGTTTGCGCGGGATGAAGACGACGATGATGGTAATGATGATTCTACTTCTCGGAATTTCTGCTTTTTCTCCGCGAAGGCAATCCAAATGTATTTTCTAGAATTGATTTGCTGGAAATTGCGACTCTTCTGGCTTCTTTTCAAACATTCACATTAAGGTGGCGACTTTCTTGGCTACTTTCGACACTTTCCTGGCTACGTTTCCGTCTGAGGACCTGGCAACCCTGCCGGAACGTTCCTTCTCCAAAGCCTCGCGCTATTAACCGCCCCACGCTTGAAATATTGTTGTCACGCTCAACAACCAATGACTTTTTGTTGGCTGCAGCGAAAAATACATGGAACCTTAGCCATAAAATATTCTCATAGAAAGACCCGGTAGTGTTTCGAAATGCTGCCTGGTCCGGTATATAACGCCGCCACTTGGTACAACAATGCTAGGTGAGGCTCTCTGGGACACAAACAGTATTTTCTAACCCGACAAGGATTTGGCAACCCTGGTTGACTACACTGGCTAAAAACCTCCCAGTGATTATACAATCACAGTATCGGTCTTCAGGCACTCCATAGGCGTGGCTGCAGATCTTTAGGAGAGGCCTTCGGCCTGCAGTGGACACAGCCAGGTTTAAGATAAAGATAAAGCGGCTATTGGCCGCGGCTATCGGCTGCGGCTGTTGGTGTAGCGACTATTGGCCGGCTTTCCTCCAGCTGCAGCAATAAACACATTCAGTAGCCACTTCAAAAAAAATTAGCAGTGGCTTAGCTCGGCTATGCCAGGATATGCGTAGCGTGAGCTAAGGTTCAGCTGGTTATTCTTAGGTTTCCTGTTAGTCTAGGATTAGCTGATTATTGTGCTTACTGGTGCTAAAACAATTTCCAATCTAATCCAATCCAATCCAATCCAATTCAATTCAATCCAGTCCAGTTCAGTCTAGTCCGGTGCGGTCCAGTCCAGTCCAGTCCAGTCACTGCTCCTCGAGCATGCGCAGCACGGCTCTCCAGGAGCCATGCGAAACGGATATCAAGCGGCTCCGGCGAAGCGTCAGACTTGGCTACTGCGCAACGGAGGCGCAGAGCTAGGCACGCGCCGGCGCCAGTGCGTCTGCCGCGGCTATGACGTCACTCCTCTGGAATGCGCAGACCGGCGAATGCGCAGACTCAATTCTCTACACACCCGTAATCCAATTGGATTGGATTTCAATCCAACACAATCCAATTTAATCCAATCCAATCCAGGTAAATCTAAACCGATCCGATCCAAAACAATCCAATGCTCCTCGCGCTTGCGCAGAACGGCCCTTCACGGGACACGCGAAACCGCTCAACCTCGGCCAGTGTAGCTTACGCTACAAAAATCGCCACAAGAGCAAGGCAGGAACAGAAGACGTACCTGCTGCGACTAGCAAATCACGCAGTGCCGCTCCGTGCTGACGATAACTGCAGCTTTCGCGGTGCTTCCAAACGCGAAGAAAACAGTGAAAGTGTTTATCAGAAGTGTTGCAGAGTCCCTTTGAACCATTATGAGCTTAACCAGAACGTCACCTTCCAGGACGCGACGGCCATGGACGCTACCGCACCGCCCGGCCAACAAGGCGTTCGGGCCACTCGTCCCCAGCAGCGGGTGCGCTCGGTCAGCTGCGTTGCTGAGCCTCCGAGAGCAGCGGCGAGTCCCAGAAGAAAAAGGTATTTGCAGCTGATCCTTAATATTAAACAGGGTGCCATTGCGATGCCTTGGTCGTTGCCTGTGGGCGAAACGTTACACTTTCAGAGCGAAAGCTCTACTACGCCATTTCTCGCAAGGTCATTCATAGCGTCGCAATGACCTTGAGCCTCCGGACCGCAAGCGGGTAAGGTGTAGTCATATCACGTGATCCGCTGAGGAGAGGCGTTGAAGCTGCGCTCGCCGCTGCGGCACCACGTGACTAGGCGAGGGTTTAACGGCTGCTTCGACGGCGCTTGGTCGCTCAGTATCGAGGTAGACGGCGCGCGAGCTGGGCCGTCCGAGCGCGCGCTTCAGCGCAAGCGAAAGGCTAAATCCAGTCATCCAGCAGCCGAACCTTACAGAATTCCAGTCTGCTGCCAATGCATGGCCGTCTATATAGAGGATAAGGGTTGCAGAAAACGGCTGGAACTCTTGTTTTATCCAACGTATCTCGAATGAAATTACCGTATTTAATCGACTCTAAGCCCCGCCGTTTTTCCACGATCACGATGCCCAAAGTGAGGGGGGTGCCTAGATTCGAAAAATCTAAATTACCCCCCCCACCCGTCTCTTCTTTGCGGCCGTATCTCGACGAGACGGGAGCAAGGAATAATGTTTTATTCGGCAAACACTAAAAAATAGACACAAACAGTGAACCCACCGTTTAATTGCGTCGGGTATTTAGTCATTCTGTCTACCATTCGAGTGCGTTGTGCCGCTTGGCCCCCGCCGCTCTCAGTCAGTATTTCCCAACAGGTCGTCTTCTGTTTAGTTGAAGCGGTTTGTAATTTGAAACTTTATAAATGACCTGACCCCAACGCCAACTCGGGCCCACTTCCACGTGTCTGAAATCCACCTTGTGATGTTTGCTTAGATAAGAGGGTGCTTAGATTCGCTTGCAAACTTTTTTAGATTTTTTTCCCTGAAAGTAGGGGAGGGTGCTCAATATCGGGTGCTGGGGGGTGGAGGGGTGCTTAAAATCCAAACAACACGGCGTATGAAAATTGACCCTTAATACGAATAACATCATATTAAGCTTGGTATACTTTTCATAATTACGTAATTTACAGTGAACATTGTAAACGTTACAGAGCTCTAGTCTGCGGGAAGGAAACGAATTTCCCCATGTTTGTCCGCCAGAATAAAACTCTAGTCCCCCCTAAAATTTCATCCAGACAATTAACTATGAAGTACGCTCAATTGCGAAATGGCAATCCAACGTGTTTTGTTTCGTGCTTTCCTATCACTGTTGCCAGCTTCGCTGGGCATCCTACTTCACAGAGTGGAAGAGCACTAAATCTTTAAACACGTTCCTTTATTAAGACCTCCATTGCGACATCCGTCCTCACTGCACATGGGATTCGACCACCCAAGCATTTCGCCGGTCGGCTCATCCCCCCCGCCACTTTTTTTTTTTTTTTTTCATTTGCTTCTTCCTACCTGAAGGCTGACATGGCAGTTTTGACCTTGTAGGCAGGGCTGGTTGTAGCGTAAAGAGGCGGACCGCCCGCACTCCCAAATGTTGCACGGCGCCTGTGGCCGACGGGCCAGGGCCGCAGACAAGAGGCGTAGACACTGCGCTGGCGTTCGAGCCTCGAAGCCAACTTCGTTCTCTTCTCCCTCAGACCACACAACAGCATAGCGGTGACGATTGTGCTGTTGCGGATGCTGCTACAACCTCAAATGGAGTATTTTTCGCAAATAATTATTCTGTACTTCCACCCTGTAACGGCCCACTTTTGGGCTAACAGTATTAATAAATGAAATGAAAATGAAATAGACAGGAACAAAGAAAGACCATCTGCAGTCGGCATCTTCACTCGTAAGCTTGTATGATTTTGTTTTGTTTGCTT
The DNA here is from genome assembly GCF_048455015.1 of Haemaphysalis longicornis. Classification (NCBI taxonomy): domain Eukaryota; kingdom Metazoa; phylum Arthropoda; class Arachnida; order Ixodida; family Ixodidae; genus Haemaphysalis; species Haemaphysalis longicornis. The sequence goes on along the minus strand of NW_027526445.1, from coordinate 126,616,930 downwards.
GTAACCGATGTTTGTAAATTGCAACCGTGTGCTGAAAATACACGTAATTTCATTCCAATCTTAAACATTGCTGTCAATTGATTTTTTACCTCTCTGCCTGCAAAGTCCCTCTCCCCCCCCCCCCCCCCCCCATATTTTCCGTCCGGCCCCAGCCGTCTATGGGCCATCCGCCTCAAATGTTTGCCGACCCCTGGAATATAGCAAACGTGTTTGCAACTTCAACCTCACCTAAGCAAAATACGTGAAACTGTTCACCTAACGCCGCGAAAATTACTTCCGACATCTTACGCTGTATTCTTATTGTTACGAGGCGGCATAGCAAATGAAGCAGAACGGTGGTTAAGGATGATGAGCGATCTATTTACAGTATGTACAGCGCCCAGCCAGGCCGTGTGCTTCCCACTCCTCCGTCGTCGTTTGCGACGGCGTCGTCTTCGTTGAAGGTCGATGGGAGAAACCTTTGTCCTGCAGTGGACCTAGTGGGCTGCCGTTGATGCATGGTGATGAACAATATCTTCTCTCCACAGAATTCTCTCTCCCTCTCCTAGCACAGGGAATCACTGACCTATAGTCACAACGTTTGCGTGTTAGGATTGGTTGGTCGTTGGCCCCATTATAACTTGTTTTACGTGGCAGACTCGAGCTATTAGTCTAAAATTACGCGAGTTCCTATAACTCTTCGTTGTCCCCTTCTGGGAAAAGCTGCGCAGATTTCCATAATTCTGGTCATCGCAAACGACACGGCAGGATTATCTCTTGTTCTTTCTGTTTCTGTACAGACCGCGAGCGTGGCCTAATGCCGTATTTTCTCGATTGTAAGCACCCCGACCGTTCGGCAAACAAAACGTTTTAGGAAAGGTGACATTAGGGTGCTCGTGTCTAGAATTAAGCACCCCTCCAACACTTTGGTCAGCACGGGTTCGAAAAAATTCTAACTCTTGCAGTCAGAAAAATGCGGTAATTCGAAATATAGCTGATGAAGATTAGCTCAGATCCTTCATGTTTCAGCAGTTATTAAGCGCATGAAGCTGACTCTCCTATTGCGGGTACAGCAGAAGGAGACCTGCGGTTTATTACGTCACCGATGCTGACATACAGTCAAACCCGTTTATAGCGAACTGCATTATGCACCGCGATTTGTTCGATATATCCAATAGTTCGATATAGCCGAACCCGCCTATAACGAGCTTATTGTTACGAGTTCGCATTGCGCGGTGGCCCCCCCTCCTCAACTCCACCATCCCCGCACGCAGAAACGAACACAGTAAAGTAGTCATTAACCATACCCAAAATAATCCATTTATTGCAATCAATAAAGCTTCCTTCCGCCTGAACTGCCTACTTAGCAAAAAAATCGGTGATTTTTGTTTTCACTTTCGTTTTGCCGGCTACAAATAGCATAGCATTCTCTACATGAAACATTGTTTGGAGTAGTTCGAGTCTGCTTTCGCCAAAATCGAAGAAGCATTGGCGGAGCATATCGACTGCGGAAAGCGCTTCACTATAAGCATCGGACGGCTTTCACTCGCGACATCATCGGCAACGTTGGCGAGCTCTTCCCACAGTTCACAGATGCTGCTGTCTTGGTCCGGACTCGCTGACTGGGCGGGTTCCGTCGTAAGTCCCACGCGCCGGAAATACTTACGGAAAGTGTCGGCCGTCACGTCGCTCCGTGTAAGGCGCAATGTCACGGTCACGGCCAATCCACATCTCAATCGCTGCTCCGAGACCATGCATTTCGGCGGCCATTCTAGGCGCACAGAGTTCGATATATCGGATGTGAACTTCGTTATAACGAATATGTTTCCCATGTATTTCCGTAATTGATTTTTTTTTGTTCGATATATAGCATAATTCGCTCTATCCGGGTTCGTTATAACCGGGTTTGACTGTATACCATCCTCACGTTACAGGCAAGCGAGAAAGCCGTCTTCAACAAAATATACCCGCCCCAGTAGCTGCGGAAAGGTGGGCACAAGACGCGAATGTTCGACTATAGATTTAAAACTAGTATTTTCAGCTTGTGTGTACGAGCATGTACTGTAAAAGAGGAGGGGGGGGGGGGGGTCATGCCACTACGAGAGTGTCGCCAACGGTCGTACTGTTGTCTCTGCAGCGTACCACTTTCGGCTCCTAGAACGTGCTAGCGTGGAAGTTGGCACGCGTTGTCTATCCGACCGTTACTCCAAAGACGTCTCGTTAGAATAAGGCAAGAGCTTTCGGTTGCCCCTCAGTTGTTTCGGCGTAGTAGTAGTGTGGTCTTCAAAACGCGGCCGCGTTTCGTTGCGGCGGAGTTACGAGCGCGTTTTCCCGCAAATTAGAACGTACCTTAAGAACGACGCCCTAAACTGTAGCTGGCTAAAGAAACCGTGGGGAAGCCGATGCATGAGAGGCAAGCTAGCTGCCTGCACAATGCCAGGGGAATAGGGGGAAGTAGCGGAAACTATTGTATTGCATTGGAGGACGTGTTAGCAAAGCGTCATCTAATCACACATCGAAGTTACCGCAATGGCCTTGAGCATCGGATTACAAGGTACCAGCGTTCCTGCGCCCCATTCGCTCGACACGCGGAATGCAAAGATCCTTCCATAACCATCATCATCATCATCATAATCATCAACAGCTTACTCAGGCCCACCGCAGGGCCTCTCCCATTGACCCCCAACAGCTCCTGTCCTGCACTGCTCGAGTCCACAGTTTACCCCCGAAGTTCCCCATTTTCTCCCTCTATCGGGTTAATGGTCTTCCCCTTCTTCTAGACCCGACGCTTGGTATGGACTCTGTTACTCTACTTGTCCACCGGTTGTCGGTTCGTCTCACTACATGGCCAGCCCAAGTCCATTTCTTTTTCTTTATTTGAACTAAGATATCGTCCACTCTAGTTTGTTCTCTGATGCAGGTAGCTCGATTTCTGTCCCTGAGGGAATTATTCCTAACATTATTCGTTCCATGGCCCGTCGAGCCGACCTGTGTTACTAGAGCCGACCTCAAGCATCACAAAAGCACGAAACGCCATTTACACCTCCTTTATCAAGCTGTAGGCCTCGGCTGGAATAGAGATTTTTACAGCGAAGCTGTCCTGCGTTAGGTTCTAGCCGAAGTTGCGTGCGCCTATCGTGTCGCGTCGACAAAGAATTGCACGCGCTCGATCCTGAGCTAGTGAAAAATGCTCTGTAGCCCTCAGTCAAATGTAGGTATCTCGTTAAAAATTAATACTGCAATTGGCCGCTAAGAGCAATCCATCATTAAGCCTACTTTCATTTACTTGTCATTATTAGTTCACAGTGAAGTTGTAAACATTATAGAATTCACGTCTGCTGTCAACAGACGGTCGTCTGTCTATACAGAAAACGGCTGTAAGTCGTTTTTTTTTTGTCAAAACTATCGCGAGACAAATTAAAATTGAATTAAATTACGAATAATTATAAGGAAGTTATGCCTATGTGTCTTTATCGGTGAATATAGTAAGGCACCATTCATAACACAATGCTGTTATCCGCAACACAGGTATCCACCAATGCAGCTTCGGTGTTCCTCTATCTTCACCGTAGCTGAAGGGCTCTAAGTTTTTACTGTCGGTTCGAGAAGGATCCCTGGCATCGAGCGAACGGCCGACGCAACATGCGATACAAAAGCGAAGCAATGGACCGGTGACGAGAGCAGCGGCACGGGACGCAATCATCAAACGACAGCGACGCGCAGAGACGGCCGATACCGGCTGCCGCCGACAAAGCAGCAGCCGCCGCAGTGCTGCAGGCGGTGGCGAAGAGACGGGCAAAGCAGCGCCGACGCCGCCTCGGGGCAACGCTCGGCTCGAAAACGTGATTTGGGGAAAGTTTCGATCCCTCAACGCGCGCCCCTTCCCCGCCCCCCTCCCCTACTCAAGTGCCTCCGTGCCGCCGCCGCCGCCATTCCTTCCGCCTCGGGTCGCATTTATTAATTTTCCGCTTCTATTTCTCCTTCATCCTATTCCTTTTTTCTGATTTCCCTTTTCATTCTTTTACTCGTACGGTTTTGTTTTCCCGAAACCTTCGATGCGCTCAGTGCTTCAGAGAGAACATCCGGGACGGTAGCCGGAAAAGCAAGAGACGCCGGATGCCGGTAGTATAGCTTGGGTACAAGCTAAGAACGGCAAAGCTCATGTAGTGTACCCCTCCGCCGAAGCAACGGACCGGGATGTCAACGCGCGCGTGCGTTTCGAAATGAGATTACGCTAAATGCGTGACATCGCCTCCCTTTTCTCGCGTTGTTTATTGGCCGTCGATGAAGTAGCTTATGAGCAGATTAAATCTGAAAAAATTACAGAAGCGACTCATGTCATGTTCAAAATACTCGCACTAACGCACTCTTTGCGCCCCACGAAGTAACAGCAGGCTGCGGGGATGAGGCGCAGGGGCAACGTTCACTGTCGTGCTTAAAAGGACCCTGCAACACTTGATCTTCAACTTTTTCTGAAATCTTAAATGCTTGCAGAACGTAGTCACCCAAAACACCTAGCACTTAGATTAGGGAGTCGCAAAGTACCTCAGGCAAAAATTACTCTTCTATTCCCATCAGATAACTCGCAAACTCGCTCAAAAGATTTTTCTCTCTTTCTCGGTTTTGACGTTCTTCGACGGCTCTAATTACGCCACTAAGGCCATCTAGCGGCTGTTGGCCGGTTTTCCTTCAGTTGCAGCAATGAACGGTTTTCAATAGAAAATTAAAAAGAAAGCCACAAAAACAAAGCGGAAATGGAGGGCGTATGTGACGCGACGAGCATATCGCGCACTTCCACTCCGTGCCGGCGATAACTATAGCCTTCGCAGTGGTTCCAGACGAGAAGGAAAGAGTGAAAGCGCTTATGGAAAGTGTTGCAGAATTTCTTTAATAGGGCCATGAAAGCAAAACGTAAGTTTGGTTCATTGAAAGACTAATTTGTCCCCGTAACAATGATACAAATTTTATCTCCAACTTCGAGCACACAATGAAGATATTAAAGAAAACATTTTAGACTCCCTAGCCCCTCTCCGACAACTTATCTATGACGTAACAGAATCTTGTTTGTGCGGTTGGTGGCCGCTGAACTGACCCATCGCTAAGACACATGCGCTGGCCCAAACGACGTTACTACTCATAACACGTCACTGTAGCCCGAAATTTGAAAGTTCAATACTTCTCGCGGGGGTTTTTTTAAACACGAAAGTGTTTTATTCCTGGATACTCGAAGATTTTCTTGACGTCATATGCGTCACAGAAGTGACGCCAGTACACCGAAGCAAGCGGCCTGTAAAGGGTGCACCCCTGCACACAGGGTCTCCTGGCGGGGAAGCAACCTTTAGTACTAAAGAGTACATGGAAAAAACAACTTTAGTACATGGAAAAACAATTAACGAAGCAGTTCAGGGAGATATGGGCTGGGCGTCGTTTGAAGTTAGAGAAGCTCAGAGTAAAATATGCTTTGAGATGAGGTTGAGGGCAATGGATCAACGAAGGTGGGCAGCTAAGGTTTTTAGGTACCTATACTTGAAAAGCGTGGACACGCAGTGGTTAAGAAAGACTAGAAGGCTAACGATGAAATACGGAAAGAACAGTGGGGAATCCAAAACAGCCAAGGTAACCAAAAAAGAGGCAAGGCAGATTGAAACGAATAAATGGAGGGAAAAAATGGAAGCCAAAACGTCGTTAGAGATGTACAGGGCTGAGAAGATGAACATCAGAAAGGAAAATTTCTACGATAATTCCCAGGGCAGTGCTTTGCTTTTTGAGGCTAGAGCAGGTTGCCTGCGAACTAAGAGTTTTGTGGGGAAGTATTCCCAAAATGATGGGGTATGCGTGGTCTGCGGAAAAGAAACAGAAACTATGCGGCACATCGTGCTAGAATGTGAGGGTATCCATCCAAATCTACATGAAGGGAATATTGGGCTGTCAGAAGCCCTAGGATTTAAAGGTATCACAGAGTAAGTTAACTTCAAGGCTGTCGAGGGGACGAAAAGAAGATTAGAATGCTGGTGGACGAAAAGCAGAGAGGGGAATATTGCCTAGGACAGTTACCACTTGTAACAGAAAAAAAAAAAAAGTATTTTGTGCCTAATAAGCTTTTTGTGCCTGCCCTAAGCAGCGCTAGTATTGAACCAAAAGTGTAAAACATAGGTATATTAGTCTTTTTTGGTAAGATGACATGTCATCACCCCGATACAAAGGGGAAACCAATAGAAATCATCATCATCATCAGTACGTTAAACTTAGGGTTTGTTCGTTTTCGGGTTTTATATTTTAACAAGAAAGTGTTTTATGCCGCGATACACCAAGATTTCATTGACGTCATATCTGTTACGAAAATGACACCAGTACACCTTTTGCTGAAACGACCTGCCAGCAGGACGTCGCTCCCCAAGCACACCCACTCGACAGCCGCCGAACCGCAAGTCATGCTCAGCTGCAGATTTCGCTGCACGTTTCACTTTCGTGTTTTACCGACTCCTATGACAGAGGAATCAACCGCAGTTTTTTTAAATAAACGTCTTTTGTTGATGTAATGAAGCTGAGTGAGGTACTGAAGACTACTCTTTTTTTTTTTTTTCAAAGAAAGGGACCCTGCAACACTTTTTGTGCAGTGCAAGTAAACCTGCGCGACGTCTAGATTACACTGCCGGGAATACCTGAGCCAAATATTACACGTGCACGTCCAGCGGTAAGCGCGCAAATCGCTCTGAAAGGCGCGGAAAAACTAACCGCGCTCTCTTGAGTTCTCGTTATGCACGCCTGGCATGGCCTAAACGACGTCACTTGGGGCATGGCTGTCCTATTGCCTGTCGCTGGTCAATTTCGCGGCTTATTTCTCGCATTTCCTGTGACAATCCTCCGTCATCGGCGCTGTGTGCCAACCACTTCTATGCCTGCACCTGTACGCACAGTTTTGGCGTTTATTTTGTGTCTTGAGTGCGCGCGGAGTTTGAGTGACGGACTCAATACTCCCCTTTCAACGAGACCCCTAGACAACAAACGTTTATTGCTTCAAAAACGCCCTACCAGCCTAAGCGCTTGCTTCCGAGAAGGCAGCCATGCCTGCTTTTTTGTAGCACCAGACCGGAAATAGACCCCTCCACGTTCCGGAGAAAAGGACAAAACTCCCCGGCCTGTGGTATATCAAAGGCCGCCGATGAAAACGCCGCGGGCCGCCCCCCTCTCCGGGAGAGAGCGCGCACAACTTCCGTGGCGTTGTCCGCGGTCGAGTTGGGAGAGAACAATTATGCGCGATTTTTCATCGCGTGTAGTTTCGGTGATAGTGAGCGGATTTTCATAATTCTTGAGGGAGGATATCGCTGGGACAATAGATTTTACCCCAAAATACATTCCGTGTAGTCGATGGGAAGTGTTGCAGGGTCCCTTTAAGGAAGTTGCATTTTGTCGTCATGGCCCCTTCAAGCTGTATACCCGAGTATAGAAGTTTCGCGATGGCTTGCCGATATATATATATATATATATATATATATATATATATATATATATATATATATATATATATATATATATATATATATATATATATATATATATATATATATATATATATATATATATATATATATATATATATATACGTTTTCACCTTCACCATTTTAGGCATATTTACATGTCCTGGACAGTGCTGCGCATGCGCAGTGAGATCTCCACATCGACTGCACCAATAGCAACAATGTTAGTACTCCCCAAATATAAAATGCTGTTATTACAGGAGGAAGAAGCTGAAAAGGTATATATAGCGGCGCCGGCTCACGGCTTCAGCCCGACGTTTACGCGTACTCGTTATGCGTCACGTGCTATTGGCGAGTACGGACGATTTAAAAGCTATTATATATACACGTAACGACAAAGTTCGTCGAGCAGCAGCATCCTTTAGCGGCTTTCCCCCGCGTTTATTATTCACAAATCCTATACAGAAGAGAAAATGTATGTGTGGGCCTCCTTAGACATTTTTTTTCTCATTCTCGTTCTATATGAGATGTTTTTTTTTTTTTTCGAAATGAGCCAGATCCAGAAACCGAAAGTGAGCCGGATAAAGCTGCAGTTACAAGAAAAACTCGGCAACTTTCCCGTAAAAAAGAAGGGGATAGAAAATAGTTGAGATAACGTCCTCCAAACGTGGGCGCAGATCGTATACGTTCGTATCGAAAATGAGCCAGATCCTGCTGTTTCACGGATCATAATGCGCCAAATACATTTGCCCAATGGGACTGTGTGGTTTTGGCTCGAGTGTTCAGATTGTTTCGTGGTGTTTTCGGAAGGTTTTTTTTTTATTTTTTGCGTTTCGGAGATCGGCGATAGATCTGTCCCCAGATGTCAATGACGAGGTGAAAGGAAGAAGTCAACGAAATTAAACAGAGATGTGAAAACAATGATTTCATTTCGTCTCCCCAGTTCCTACGAAATAACTGGTAATATTTATTTCTTTTTACACCCATATTTAGCATTTCAGTATACTTCACTAAATAGCCGCCGCTTACAAGCCCTAATAACTCCCCCTTACCCCCCTTCCACTCTGAGATTACGAACCATTTCATGAAGGGGAAGGATGAGATATGAGCAGCCTTCTCGTGAAGCGTTTTGAGAATTCCGATGGCAAAGCAATGAATAGCTTGCTTACTTAGTTAGTGCCTTGAGTTGTGCCCAAGATAATTATCCTACGGAAGAGTTAGAAAAGAGTCTCATACGCTGATGTTATTTGATAAGTGGTTTTTAATTGCATTGCATTAGTTCATATGCTCGCTTTGTATTTAACTCATTGTTTGAGCCTGTATATTGCTATTACCTTTGTATAATTTCTGGAAACGTTATTTTCTATATGTGAACCGCATTTATAGTGTAACTTGACTAACGTTCCCGTGTACAATTGTTTTGTAAACTTAACCACTCCCTTCTGTAACGCCCTCTGGGCATTGAATGTATTTAAATAAATAAATAAATAAATAAATAAATAAATAAATAAATAAATAAATAAATAAATAAATGAAAGAGCAGCTAATGGTGCTAAGAGGACTCACCTGCTCTCCATGTATAGTTCTACCACGGAGCAACTCCGTGAGTTCTACTGTTCTTGAGGCCACCCTGTTGCATATGTTCAATGCCTTTTCCACCAAAACTGAATCGCACAATGCTTGAAAGTCAATTTAAAAAAAAAAGTTTTCTTAAGAATTCAGCATCAACTTGAGCGTTTAAAATTCAATACGAGCCAAATCCAAACTTATCACCCCAATTTTGCTCGAATTCACCGCATTACTTTTTATTACTTGTGGCCATAAACTTCTCGTAGCTGACATGTAAAATATGTCATATAATAGTTTTGACAGCGCTTCATTTAGATCCGGTAACAAACTTCCGCTTGTTTCTCAAATTCGCGTTAGTTGGATCTGGATCATTTCGAAAAACAAAATACACCTCTTATATATAGCTTTCGCCGTGCTTACAGACGCAAAGGAGAGAATGAAAGCGTTTATCGGAAGTGTTGCAGATCCCCTTAAATGACGAGCCCGACTCGTAGACGTTTTTCATCGTTAATCCAGTGCCGGCACGTTCCCACCGAACAGTGACTTATATTTCGTGGCGCACTAACGCAGGCGAATGTGCCCTATACGTTTTCCCGTTGCAGAGCACTCAACCGAGGGAAGCCAGCCTCCAAACGCACCCCAGCAGCAAACAGCCAGAAGCAGCTGCCTGCGGGGTGATCGGACATCTATCAAGAACGAAGAGGACATGATTTCTGCGACATATTTGTCGTGCGCAGCGTTACAGCTATGTGCTGCACGGAATAATAAACGTTTATTCGTGTTTTGCTCTTCGAAGCAACGGTTTTCCCTTTTCCATTCAACCAAAGTAATCTTTCGCACTTTCACTCCAGCTATATAACAAAAGCGTTCTTCACAGCCAATTTAGTATTTATTCATTTTGCGCTGATAAAAAAAAACGCAACGAAGCTAAACTACAGTAGATGTATCCGTGAGTGACATTTACGGGAGAGTTACTGACAAACGCTACATTTCAGAGCGAGGCTCTCTATGACCAGGGATTTAAACATCCCCCAACACCCCCCTCCCCAGAAGGATTTCGACACCCCCACAAAATCGAAATTCTGGATACACCTCTGTCTATGACTCTTCGAAAAATTGGTCTTCATGGACAGGCATCGCTTGCGTAGGCGCGGCCTATAGAAATCGCATGGTGTGCTGTCCGGGCCGGCAATCGCAGGTCGTTTGAGCCATCGTTACTACAGTTAGCGCCTTTAGTGAATTTTCCGCCGTCACATCGGTCTTACAACCAGGAGAAACTCTCTGCCCCCCCCCCCTCCCCACCCCCCTCCCCGCACTGCGTATGTGCCCCGCAACTAGAATGCTAGCAGATTTGATTTTCGGGATTGAAGCCGGGCTCCTTAGGGGCTCGCGCTGTCGGCGTCGTCTCATGTAGTCAAGGGGAACTAAAACACTGAGACACTCGTTTTCCAACGCTTCGCGCTAGAACGCTTCATGTCCGTGGGCAAAAACGCGTACTAAAAGAACACACCGGGACACTCGTTTTCCAACGCTTTGTGCTTCAAAGAACGAGACTTTTATAACAAAGCTGTATACCTCTACCCCCCAAACGGTTTCATCTCCGTGGGCAAAAACGCCAAGGCGCCAAGAATACACTTACACTGCATGCTTCGCTCCTCCCCAGGTTACACGTGGGTGGAGATAGCCCGGGATTTTTACCCCACTGGCAGCACAGCTAGCGCTTACTGCCTCGCCAAGGTCACTGTTAATATTACTATTCCTTGCTTTGGCTGGGATTTGCCCGATACGTGAGAATAATTGTCTTCCTAATAGTCGCCCATGAGTGCGAATTGTGCATCCACGTCTACTCTTGCTCAGCCATCGCGTTCCTCTTAAGGCCTTCCAAGCAGGGTGTCGGAACGAAACGAAAACCGGAAACGATACCACACATAGGGTGCGTGTGGTATCTGCAGGACCAGGATATTTCGTGAACGGGTTTTCTGAAAGCCACAAATTTCTGGGGACATGCCTTAGGTTCGCCGTGGCGACCGCTAGGAGGACCGGTACTGGAAGAAAGTTCCATTGAACGCACGCACTCGCGCTTCAGTGCAACAGCTTGATTTCCAGCACAACAGTAGCACCTCATTACGATGGGGCGCGACAGAACAAATCGCGCTCGAAGATTTTTAAATGCAGAGCATTTCTTTAACTCACGATGTCACGCGGCGTTGTCGGCGTGCCTCGGCGTCCACAACAGCCGTTCCAGGTGCGCCCTCTCCCCCACTCCTCCTCTCCCGCATCACGCTACCCTCCTCGCTCTCAACAACAGGTCCGCACCCCTCCCCCTACACTATATAAAAAAATAATACTTACCGGCGCCTGGTTTCGATCCCACGACCCTGCGGGCGGACCGCAAGGTACATGGTGCTCTACCCACTGCGCCACAAGGCCGACACAGAATGGAAGGCTACGAACGCACCTTATATCCTTGACTCATTCAAACTACGTCAAGAAGCTGCTGATACAACGCATTCACTACCTGTGGGCGGAACGCGAGGTACATGGTGCTCTTCCCACTGCGCCACAAAACCGACACAGAATGAAAGGCTACGAACGCGCCTTATATCCTTGTCTCATTCAAACTACGTCAAGAAGCTGCTGATACAACGCATTCACTACCACCAACCCCCCAAACACTAAACGTTAACGCAATACACCCACCCCCTATGCGACGCATTTACTCGAGTCCCCCTCGCGGGGAGATGGGTTCTTTTCGTTTATGACAGCATCTAGAACAAATGTACGAGCCAGATTAACGACTGCCAACATGTAGTTTCTGGAGATCACGGTGGAAACTTGGAGCGGCATTTGCAGCGGTGCCATCCAGAGGTCTATGACACGTTGCGTGCCGGGGAAGCCATGTCCAAAAAGCGTGTCGCATCCGGCAGGTATGAAGACTGTTCTGCTGAAAAGCTCACGCAAGTGGACATCTCAAGCATGCTTCAGCCGAGTTCGTCAAGCAGCTTTTAAATTGAAAGGACAGAGGACGGCCTAATGAAAAGCTGCATCGAGCTTGTCACAAACAATGGACGGCCGTTTCGAGCGCAGGTAGCCCTTGGAGTTCCAGCCACCCAAGTCAGCGTGGAGCGGGCATTCTCGTCGCGAAAGTTTACTTTATCTGACCAGAGGTCTCGCCTTTCCCCTAGCACACTTGAGGACGTGCTCCTTACGAGGTCATATTCAGTGCCGTAAGATGTGTCTGAAGAAGTACTTGAATTTTGGTGTGCAGTTGTGACACTTGAGGACGTTCAGCTTCTGAGGTAATGTTCCGTGCCTCAAGATG